>NC_136420.1:92895080-93495080 GCF_052625555.1 Lactuca saligna
TGATTATCCTGGCTTTTTAACATTGTAAATGTCACATCTCTACTTCTCTGCATCGAATTTTGAATTTAATATAAGTTTGACACTAGAAAAGTTTGTATAGGACACTGAAAAAAGGAACAAAAATTAATTACTTTTAAAGCTTGAGGGGTGAAACAGAAACAAATAATACAAGTACTGTGTTGTAGAGACATAGGACCAGCCTATCCCACTAGCCGCCCTAGGCTAGGGCTAGGGCTAGGCCACCGTGGTTTGAAAACTCCATGCGTGTCTATCAGTCTATTGGCTAATGGCTACGGCTAATCATTATTTGTCTCAAATCACATGGTTGTATTTAGCCCAAAAGAGTTTAGCCCAACCCAAAAACTAAAAGTTTGGTTAATTGTATAAATGTATATAAATGAAAAATATATTACATATCGTATAATATAACAAATTATATTTTGAAATTTTGTATTTTCGTGTTTTTCAGATTTTAAGTTGTGAAAATTCAAGAAATTTGTGAAGTTAGTTTTACTAGTTTTTCATAATAAAAAAAATAGTATTTTTGGTTTTTAATAGTTTTTAACATTAAGGTGTTTGTCCATTATTAATATTTTTCTGCAAATCTTCTTACAATCTTCTTCTGCGACTCGTAGATTACGCGTAGACATTAGTCTTTGCACATTGATTTTTTGAAGACTGCAGATCTAAAAATGTTTGTGCATCCTCTTCTTAGCACAGATGTAGATTTAAGTCTTCTAACATCTTCAGACATCTTCTAGCTTAAAAAACATATATATATATATATATATATATATATATATATATATATATATATATATATATATATATATATATTTATTATATTTATTTCAACTTTATTAATAATAAACAGTTGAAAAAAAGTTTCAATACTTTTAAAAAAAATGTTCGATGATACAAACATGATATTTTTTACAAATTTATAAACAAATATTTATTATAATAATGGTCGTTGAAAATATTTATATATATAAAAAAAATTATAATACATTCATATATTTTTTATGCCAAATTTTATAAAACATTATTTAATAAGGTATCATCAATTTCTTGTAAAAATATTTATGATACGTTTTTAACTGAATTAATTGAAAAAATCAAAGTTTATTTTCATCCATTTATATATCAAATTCTTTGATTCCTAATTATAATACTTAGGTAAAACTTTATAACCAAAATTGTTGGTTTTTTTCAAATATATACGTTAATTCGTATAATTTTTATTTTCAATTTTTATACAATAACACATAAAAGTTGATCTAGATTAATTAATTATTTATAAGAAAGCCATAAAAACATTAAAAATAACTTTAAACTTAAAAAAATCAGTTTATTTAGATTTTAGTTTATTTTAATAGTCTGTAGATATTAAAAAACAAACAATCTTATTTTTTTTCAAACTGCAAATGTTGGATCAATCTCTTCTACTGCAGAGGTCTACAGATATAATCCACAGACTGCAGACATGTTATCTTAGAAAAAACAAACAACACCTTAAACAATCTACGGAATAAGGGTTATATTTTGAAATTTCTTGCAAATCTTTTTACTGAAATTGTTAAATAATAATAATAATAATAAACAGCTACATAACTTGTGGGGATCAGAACCGACAACCTCCGTAGCATTAGAGCAACATGCATAGATATTTGAGTTTGTAGTTTCTCTTACATTTCAAATAAGTACACATCATAAAACGATTTCGTGATTTTTTATTTTCTGCTAACACCGCTATTTTTTCACCAAGCGACATTGCTGTGCGAAAATATGATCATGATCACAAAAACTAATAAAATTTGTAAATTAAGGAAGGAATTTATAAAAGGTGGGTTAGATAAACATATAATTATAATATATATTTAGAAGTAATTTTGTTAAAGGTGTATACATTGGTTAATAACCATAGGTCTTCGAGAGGCTTCAGGATCAGGCATGTTTGTTTAGTGTTTGTCTATCATCGATGGTGTTTTTTAGAATTTGTTATCTTTAATATTCTAAAAAAGTTCAGAGTTCGTTATGTTTCGCTAAGTGTGCCATGGTCTCAACAGTGGTATCCGACATCATGCCATAATAAACGCTGTTTTGTCATGTATTTTTATGCGGTAAAAACACATATATATATATATATATATATATATATATATATATATATATATATATATATATATATATATATATATATATATATATATATATATATATATATATATATATATATATATATAATTGTCGCATCAAGTGACAAATCATCATTGTCTCATTGTGACTCATAATTTTTGAAGTTTAACATTGTCGCCACCGCACGTTTCATGTTATTTAGAACATTGGTTCTTATTCGGTGTGTTTGTCTATATATATATATATATATATATATATATATATATATGGGGATAGGGAATATACATTACAACCTCACCTAAGCTTAGGTACTAAAACTTTAAAATATATCGTTTTAACATGTTAAATATACCCGGTTTGGTTTCACTTGGTAAACATATCATTCTCCATAACATTTCTTTTTATCATTATCGTTTTATCATCTCCGTTTTCTTTCCACAATTATCGTTTCTTACTTCATCCAAGTGAACATTACTAAACCCTAAACCTAAACTTAAACCTTAAATTCAAACCCTAAACACTAAAGCTAAACCCTAAACCTTAAATCTAAACACTAAACCATAAACCCTAAACCCTAACCCTAAACCCTAAACCCTAAACCTTAACCCTAAACCCAAAACCCTAAGCCCTAAACATAAACCTAAACCCTAAACCCTAAACTCTAAACCCTATTGTGTCGATCTTAAATTTACATCTTGAAGTATTAATCGTGAATCCATTAACCGTAATCTTTATATAGTAAAACAATGTATTTTCAAGAGGTTTAGTACCTAAGCTTAGGTGGGGCTGTAATGTATATTCCCTTTTCCTTATATATATATATATATATATATATATATATATATATATATATATATATATATATATATATATATATATATATATACACTTTGAATGACATTACACAAAAGACTACTCAATGTCAGAAAAGGTAAACATTACTTTTCTGATATATATGATTACAAAAGACAAAGTAGTTTGCTCTTTGGTCAATCTTCTCCACTTCGGTATTTGGTATTTGGTGATAATTCTTAAGTCTTCTTAATCAAAACGGCTACCGTAACATCAAGTCAGATCTTCGTTAATAACTTAGCTACAGAGGGTCACTTCATGATTCAACACGAAGCCCCTGGGGTTTGATGGGGTCAGGGACCCGATTGTGGCGATAAGATGCTAGTCTGATATAGAGGGTTGTTTCTTCACGTGTTCTTGCCCTGTTGACCAGAAGATCAAGTACACTCTCAAGCTTCTCTGGTCAGGGGTGAAGGATTGGTGGAGATTGGTGATTGGCTCTTACACTCCTAAGTAGAGAGATGCAGTTACTTGGGAGTAGTTCTCGGAGATGTTCCGTACGAGATACTCCCTTGGTGGAGAGGGAAAGGTTAGCTCAGGATTATTTGGATTTGAGACAGGGGACTAAGATGGTAATGGAGATCACCAAGATGTTTACGAAGAGGGATCTTTTCTTCCCTGAGTTTTCTGCTTCTGAGCAGTCTCATATAACTCGGTACTTGAGCATGCTCAAAATGGATATTTGGCAGTTCTTGTCCACCCAATGTTTGGGTACTCTCGCTGAGATCCAGGAGGCCGCGAGGAGGCGTAAGATTAAGATAGAGCTCCAATCAAGGGAGCTAAGGCAGGCTCCTGTTCGGTCACAACCTGCAGATAAGTGGTTCAAGCCTTCTCATTTGAGATATTAGGGACAGAGGGGCCACACTTCTGGCAAGTGCATCAAGGTTTATGATGGTGCTTCCCGATGTTCATCTAGATGCCATAAATGTGGCAAGGAGGGGCATTATGCTAAGGATTTTTGCCGGCATGTCCTGATACCGAGTACCTTGATTTGTTATCATTGTGAGTAGGTTGGCTATATAAAGGCAATTATCCCTTGCTCGCTGTAAGGCCGACACAAGCTCCAGCACCGGCTACATTGAGGATCACTGATAGTCACCAAGGTAGGGCGGAGCCCCCGAAGTCTCGAGGTCGTGCTTTCCAGCTCACTGTAGAAGAGGGAAGGTCGACACTGGATGTAGTTATTGTTACGTATCTATTTATTTTTTAGTCATTTATTTTATGGTATGTTTATGTTTATGACTCTTCTAGGTACCTTCTTAGTGAATTCCTTGCCTACTCTTATGCTTTATGACTTAGGTGTGAGTCGGTCCTTTGTATCTCAGTCTTTTAGCATGGGTTTTGATAAGACTCTTGGAGAGTTGGAGTGTCTGTTGCAGGTTTCTATCACCAACGAACACAGAGTTTTGCAACGAGTGTTTATCAGGGTTGTATCCTCGAGATTTTTAGGGTGCCTTATCTGATTGATCTAGTTCCCATCCCATGGGGGATGTATACGTGATAGTAGGGATGGATTGGCTGAGTAGGTTTGGGGTTATGATTGAATGTGATGGTTAGCGGGTGGTAGTTCGAACCCCAAGTGGAGGAGAACTGGTTATTTTTGGAGAGGGTATCAGGATTAGGTCATACTTTTATTCATCTACCAAGGCTCGATAGTATATTCAACATGGTTGTACGTGCTATCTTGTGTATGTGATTGATACTCGAGCTAGGAAGCAGGTTTCAGTGTCAGGCATGCTTGTTTTTAGAGATTTTACAGATGTGTTCCTGAGGAGTTACATGGCGTGACTCCTGAGAGGCAGGTTGAGTTCATGATTGATTTGGTTCCAGGTGAGGCTCTGATTGCCAAGGCGTCATACCATTTGGCACCGCCTGAGATATAGGAGTTTTCCTCTCATCTATAGGAGTTGTTGGGCAAGCATTTTATTAGACCGAGTAGTTCACCGTAGGGAGCACTGACTTTTTCCTCAAGAAGAAGGATGGTTCACACCAGATGTGCATTGAGTACTGAGCGTTGAACAAGTTGACAGTGAAGAACCATTATCCCCTTCCACATATTAATGGCATATTGATGACCTCTTCGATCAGTTTCAGTGTCCATCTTGGTTCTCCAAGATCAATTTGAGGTCAGGGTATCATCAGATGAGGGTTAAAGAGGAGGAGGTGGAGAAGATCGTGTTTCGGACTCGTTATAGTCATTACGAGTTTGTGGTGATGCCATTTGGACTTACTAATGCACCTGCGACATTTATGGATTTCATGAATCAGGTTTGCAAGACAATGCTCGATCAATCATTCATTTTTTTTTCATTGATGATGTCTTGTTGTATTCCAAGACTGGGAAGCAACATGAGGAGCACCTTCAAGAGCTTCTGAGAGTTTTGAGGCAAGAACGACTGTATGACAAGTTTTCGAAGTGTGAATTTTGGTTATGAGAGGCCCAGTTCTTAGGGTATCTCGTTAACAAAGATAGGATTTTGGTCGATCCGGTCAAGATCGAGGCCATGATGCAGTGGGAGGTTCCGAAGTCTCCCTCGTAAGTCAGGATTTTCTTGGGATTAGCAGAGTATTATCAGAGATTTATTCAGGACTTCTTCGAGATTCTTGTACCCCTAACTCGTCTGACAAGGAGGGCATGGATTTCCATTGGGCCTTAAGCAGCAGGTGGCATTCGAGACTTTGAGGTGGAAGCCATGCACCGCCCCAGTGTTGACCCTCCCTGACGGTGTTGATGATTTTATGGTATTTTTTGATGCATCCATCAGCGGTTTGGGAGCGGTGCTTATGCAGTGTGGGAGATTTATTGCTTATGCTTCTTGATAGCTGAAGCATCATGAGGTTCATTATCCAACTCATGATTTAGAGTTAGGAGCAATGGTATTTACTCTCAATATTTGTTGGCATTATTTGTATGAGGTCCAGTGTACTATCTATACGGATCACAAGAATTTGAGATATCTCATGGACCAACTGAATCTGAATATGAGACAACGTAGGTGGCTTGACATAGTCAAGGATTATGACTGCAAGATTCTGTATCATCCTAGAAAATCAAATGTGGTTGTTAATGCTTTGAGTCACAAGACAACTAGTTCTGCTATTGAAAGTCTATGTATGAGGATATCAATTGATTCTCTGCTTCATGAATTAATTAGGGAGGCTCAGGCCAAGGGAGTCAAGAAAGAGAACTGGAAACATGAGAGACTCAGGGTGATATTGATGGGTTTGCTACTGACAGTCGTGGATTATTGGTCATATATGGACGGGTTTAGGTGAGGTCAGGCAGACTGTGCTGGAGGATGAGCACAAGTCTAGGTTTTTTATACAACTTGGAGCCACCAAGATGTATAGGGATTTGAGACTTAGTTACTGGTGACCGTGAATGAAGAGAGATAGTTTGGTATGTCGAGAGGTGCTTGACCTGGCGGATGGTCAAGGATGAGCACCAGAGACCGAATGGTAAGATGTAGCCAATGGAGGTTCCCATGTGGAAATGGGAACATATTACTATGGATTTCATTACCAAGGTACCTCGGATGGCTAAGGGATTCGACACGATATGGTTTATCATGAACATCTGATAAAGAGTGCCCACTTTCCAGCCATTCGAGAGAGTTCTTCGGCCAAGAAATTAGCTGATTTGTATATGCACAAGATTGTTGCTAAGCATGGTATTCTAGTCTCCATTCTATTTGATCGAGATGTTTGGTTTACATCTCATTTTTGGCAGAAGTTCCATGAGGAACTAGGTATGATGTTGCATCTTAGCACTGCTTATCAACTGCAGATTGACGGGAAAAGTGAGCAGACGATTCAGACACTTAAGGACATATTGAGAGCATGTGTCATAGACTTTGGTGGGAGTTGGGACTCTTACCTTCCCTTAGTTCAGTTTTCTTACAACAACAATTATCATTCCAGCATTGGTGCACTGCGATTCGAGTTTCTTTATGGGAGGAAGTGTCTTACCCCAGTATGTTGAGGAGAGATTGGCCATAGAGTCATGGGAAGGACTGAGGTAGTCCTTCATACAATAGAGTTTATTCAATAGATTAGACACAGATTGCAGAAAACTTAGAATCGACAGAAGAATTATGTCGAAAGCATCGAATTGATTTGGAGTTTCACATCAGTGACATGGTTTTGCTAAAGGTATCACCCTATAAGGGTGTAATATGCTTCAGGAAGAGGGGAAAGATGGGGCCCCAATATACTGGGATATTTCGATTTTCGAGTGACTCGCCAAGGTTGGCAAGGTAGCTTACAAGTTGGATTTGGTTGAGGAGCTAAATCAGATCCATAACACCTTCCATGTATCTCAGCGTCGGAAGTGTGTCGTTGATGATTCAACGGTTGTTCCTATAGATGATATTCAGGTTGATGATCGTCTGAACTATGTTGAGAGACCATTGATGATTTTGGATAAGAAGATGAAGGCCTTGCGTAATAAGGTGGTGTCTTTAGTCAAGGTTCAGTGGCAGCATCGGAATGGATCCGAATGGACGTGGGAACACTACAAGAAAACAGCCATTTAATGACACACGAAAAATGACACACACCAATTAAGGATACGCATTTTTGCGTGTCCTAAAAATAATGTCAGCTTTAAAAATTTGAAGAATTGGGGACATGCATTTTTGCATACCCTAAAATTAATTTCCAACAGAAAAATAAAAAACACGGAGGGCACTTATTTAAAAATGGGTGTCGTATAGAGATGTCGCTTTATATTTTTTTTAATGAAACGCATGTTCTCTTCTTTTACAGGAAACAAAAATCCCAAAAGTTTGAAAGGCCACCATGTTATCCTCTACCTTGTTTCCATCATTCTTTTCTACCTCTCCTCTCTCTCTCTCTCTCTCATAAAACCCGAATATCATCGACAATCCTCTTTTCTCGTACAACAAAATCGCAATATCACCAAATCTTTGATATTCCACAAGAAAATGTCTTTGACCGATGTCTTTTCCCACTCTCTGACCTCACACTACTTCTCTTAGTTAAATATGAAAAACCCCTTAATCAGAGAACCACAAGCACTTCTCCTTTTCTCCCACACTAGTCGGCAGAAATTGAGGATTCCCGCGCCTAGTAGTTGATATTCACGCCTAGAAGAGGACCCTCCTTTCTCCAACACGGTAAAATTGTTCAATTTCGGAAATTTTTATGTGGCTTATCTTTGGTTTTGCTTTCTCTCATCTTCGATGTGAAGGTATAGTTTTTTCATCACTATTTCCCATTTTTGATGTTTAGCTAATCGTTTTTCTAATTTGTAAAGAAACACTGATGAAACAAAGCAAATAAGATATTGTAGAATTTTGATGATTGCAACTATGATCTTCTAGTTGTATGGTGTTATGTTAACAATGTTGAGTGAGTTTAATTTGTCCTGGTTCAGGATGTATTTCGTCTACAACTTCACTTGGGATAATGTAGTGATGATAATATATATTGTATATTTTTATGGGTTTTTTTGGCATGAGATATTTCATATGGGCCTTTCACGAAGCTACGAAGACGGATCACTTGATTTCTTGTATTTGACAAAAAAAAAATATCACTTGATTTCTTGTATTTGACATTAAAAAATATCATTTTCAGAGAAAAAAGAATCCAGGAAGAGATTACGAATTCGTTTTGAAATTCTTGAAGCAAGTTATTGAAGGAAAATAAATGGAGATTCACAGGTGATCCCTAATCCCTAATTCTGTCTTTATTTATGTCTAATTATACATCAGAAAATCTTATTATAATTGATTTCACATTTTCACTTTGACCACATAATGGATAGCTGGCATATTCTTATGAGGATGAAATCTGCCCCAAAAGATGGGTCTTGTGATCCGATTGCCCCCTTGGAGTTGCATATTTTTTACATGGATTTAATTGTGGTATGCCCAGCGTAATGGGGCAACAAGGTTGCGGGTGTTCAAGGCGTATGCCCAGAGTCTTTTAACCCTAATTTTTGCGACATCCACTATATAAGTAACATAATGGTTCTCACCCTAGCCTCCATTAACACTGTGATCCTCAGAAGCCCTAGATAGTCGTTCCACCTCCATTGTTGGGTGTGTTTGACCTTAGAAAGCTTGTTTCAGCAAAGGAGAGCCAAGAAGAAGAAAGTGGAAGTTGTCAAAGAAGGAGTGGGGTGGCTGGAGCTCGTAGATCTGGAAATGAACCATCTTCTAGAGCCCTTTTGAGGTAAAAAGTCTCTAGCTTGACAATCATATTATGTAGATCTATGTATTGTGAAGTTAGTTGGTTGAGATTAGCTGTCCTTTCAGACCTTAGGAGAGTTCTTAAGTAAGAAAAATGCGGTCCCAAGGGTTTTGGTTGTCTCATATGTGATATAAGTAGGTCTTAATGGATTAAGATCTTGGATTAAGAGCTTTATGGATGTCCTAGGTAATAAAGTTTGAGACTTTATGGATCCTAGACATAGTTGGCCTATAGATCTGAAGTTTGGGCTTAAGAGCTTGAGCCATTAAGAACTTATGTAGAATTGTTGATCAGCGAGGTTACACCCCGCGTAACGTGATGTACGCCCAGGGTACTCACCATTCTGCCTGTACACTTAGCGTACATGGGGGTACGCCTGCGTACTCTGTCTGCATGGATCTTGAGTTTTGGGTCGCGGTTTGGGGCATGTTTGGGTATTTGGGCCTTAATGGGCCATCGGAAACCATATCTTATGGACCAAGGAATGTATTTTGGGCTTAGGATGAGGCCCATTAAGGGATTGGGCCCAATGTAGCAAATTGGGACATTAATGGACCGTTAGTGGGCATGAGAGCTTACCAAGTGTTGGGCCACTCTTATTGATTGGGCCTTAGTCTTGGACCGGATTGAGTTAAGGGTAATTGGTCAATTTACCCTTGGAAAGATTTTGTGTTTGATCTAATGGTTATCTCTGCTTTATTGGGGGATTTTTAGTGAGTCGGTAATTCGGGAGTCTGTTTTTCAGTTCAAAGTTTCGGAAGTTGCGAGGTGAGTTATCCTCACTATATCGATAGGGTCTAAGGCACCAAGGCCATCCCTTTATCGGATTGTAATTCGGGTATTGTTGTTGTGTTATTGCTTTGCTATGTTTGCATCCTGGTAGTTAGGATGGTAGATGTTAGTGACCGGTTAGGTCG
The DNA here is from genome assembly GCF_052625555.1 of Lactuca saligna. NCBI lineage: Eukaryota > Viridiplantae > Streptophyta > Magnoliopsida > Asterales > Asteraceae > Lactuca > Lactuca saligna. Next base: position 92,905,208 of record NC_136420.1, read on the forward strand.
GTATCCTATTTAGAGTATGCTATGTATGTGATCTGCTAGATCGGTTGATTGATGATTAATTGTTATGTGGTTATATGTTTATGTGCACATGGTTGGTTGACTGGGGTTGGATTGAGGCGGGTCCTGCTTTGTGTTGTAGGCCAACATACCTAGGGCGGACCGGTTATCCCAAAGGCCCAGCGAGCAGTCCGGATAGGCTGTAGGCCCCACGAGGGTGGACCAGACGTGCCGAGGCTCGGAGAGTGGACCAGGCCGAATGAAGGCCCGGTGCGGGCGGACCAGTCATACTGTAGACTCAGAGAGTGGACCAGGTGAGTTGAAGGCCCGGTGCGGGCGGACCAACCACACTGCAGACTCGATGGATATGGTTAGACTCGGAGGGTGGACCAGGTGGACTGAAGGCCCGGTGCGGCGGACCAGTCACACAGTAGACCCAAAGTGCATGGCTATTCTATGTTCTGTTATGATGTGGCATGATATGTGTATGGTATATGTGGTTGGTATTTTGGGGGTATCTCACTAAGCTTTCGGGCTTATAGTTGTGGTTTTAAATGTTTCAGGTACTTCAGGAGACCGTGGCAAGGTAAAGGCGTGATTGTACTGCTCCTCATGTTTTATGTGTTTATGATGTGGTTCTGGGAAAATACTCTGATAATAAATGTATTGAAAACCTGTTTGTAATAACTATATGAAATTGGGTTGCTTTTGAAAAGTTTAAATTGGCTTGAATCCTATGGTTGTTACAAGTTTGTATCAGAGCCTTGGTTTGAGTGAGTTGGAGGAACATTCGTGTGAATCCAGTCTCAAATCAAGGAGAGTTTTCAAAATAAGAATTTAAAATGGTTTTCAAAATGAGTAAAGGAGGACGCGGAGGTACGATCAGCCGGAGCCAGTAAGTAGCCCCAAAATACCATGCAAGTTATTTGTTTATGTGATATGATAGAACAACATGCTAGTACTAGGCTAGGGATCTTCAGGAATTGCATGATAAAGTTGCTTGATTTATGATGCCTGCTAGCCTAGGGTTTCCTTTTGTATGAGATTTCCAGTGTTCCTCTAGGAGTGAGGGTTGAGTGCTTGTTATGCCTGTTTTTTTTCTAGGGTGTTGTCGTGATACTTGATATAAATATGGGTAGGTGTGGAAGGTAGTATGGGCTTGTACTACTGGAAGAACAGGATCCATACGCGTATCAAGGAAGTCACAACCCCTAGGGCTGGGTTAGGAGGTGGTTCCCGGGTTAGTGGGAAGTTTCTGATGTTTGCGGTGTTTTTCAGTATGGTGGTTACGACGCGTGATGGGAGTGGATCTAGGTCAGGATCGGGAGCAGGAGAGGGCAGTCAGGGTGGATCAGCACCACCCGAGGTTATCAGTCATATGAGCACAGACGAGTTTGATGCTAGGATTCGTGAGATCCTGCATGATGAGGTTGTTGCTATGTTTTGGGCCGAGTTGCCGGAGTTGTTTGGGTCGATCAAGACTGCCTTGGTCGAGTATTTTGATGAGCGCTATGCAGCTCTTACTGAGACGGCTGCCGCGGCAGCTACAACAGCTGTAGCGGCGGCAGGGGGGAACCGGTAGAGGTTTTCAGTATCGGGACTTCGATAATACGAAGCCCCCTACCTTCGATGGGTTCAAGATCTGATTGTTGCTATGTGATGGTTGTCAGATGTGGAGGGATGTTTCTTCACATGTTCATGCCCTGCTGATCAGAGGGTGAGGTGTGCTCTGAACCTTTTGAAGCTCAGGGCAAAGGATTGGTGGAGGTTGACCACGAGATCGTATTCTGATGTGCAGCGAGCTATGGTTTCTTGGGATCAGTTCAGAGAGATGTGCAGTACTCGCTATGTTCCATGAGTTAAGAAGGAGAGATTAGCGCAGGAGTTCCTGGAGCTGAAGCAAGATTCCGAGTCGGTGACGGAGATCACCAGGATGTTCACTGAGAGGGCGATGTTTTTCCCTGAGTTTGCTTCCGAGCAGGCTCAGATGTCCTGATATCTGAGTATGCTGAAGAGGGATATCAGGCAGTTTGTGTCTACACAGAGGTGCGAGAAATTGTTGGAGTTGCAGGAAGCCGCTAGGCGGCGGGAGTTAGAGATCGAGTTATAGTTGAGAGAGCAGAGGCAGGCTCCGGTACAGTCGCAGTCGGCACCGAAACGGTCCAAGCCGCACTTGTGGGAAGTGCGGGAAGGGTCACACCGGAGTTTGTAGGTCTGGAGGTGCATGCCGCAAGTGCGGGAGAGAGGGGCATTATGCGAGGGATTGTCGTCAGTCAGCCCCGATTCAGGATATGAGGATTTGTTACCAGTGTCATCAGGTTGGTCACATGAGTTTCAACTGTCCACAACTTACTGCAGGACCGATGCAGGTTCTAGCACCGGCCACTTTAAAGATTACGGGTGGAAGTCAGGTTGGGGCAGAGCCCCCGAGGGCTCCAGGTCATGCATTTCAGCTTATAGCAGAGGAGGTCAGGGCAGAGTCGGATTCGGCTGCGAGTATGTTTCCCTCTTGATATCTTGTCATCTTATGGTTGTTATGAAGTATTATATCTTCTAGTCTTGTTCACATGATTTATGGTATTGCATTTGTTCGAATTTTCGGGTTTATGGTATTATTGAGGAATCGGGTAATATCCAAGGGATTGATGGTCAGAGTTTGGTTGTATGGTCTTGTTGTTGAGTATAGCATTCGCGATATGAGAAGTGATCAGCTGGAAGTTAGACTCCTTTGGGATTTGAGATGTTCAATTGATGGGAGAGCAGTTTTGTGAAGGTTACTTATTCAGAGGAAAGCAATTTCTGGATAAGGAAGGTTTGGGATAGAGATGGTTGTTCTCGGCCGAATGAGTCATCGATATTTGGAGGTCAGTGTTCTAAGTGGGGGAGAGTTTGAAAATTCTCAGGAGGATCGACAAGTATTTGAGTTCTATTAGCCGTTTGGAAGTCGGTGGTGTTTGAGTCAGCCATGAGTGTGGGCTGGTATAAGTAAGTGACAGACTAGTGGGGACAAGAAACAGACCATGGATTCAGGGAAGATAGTGTTTGATGTTAGGTGTGGGTTAGGCCATGGAGAAGATTCCAGGATCGGAATGGAGTTAGAGTTTGGAACCCCTTGAGGGCTAGAACAATATGTTCGGGAGAGAGTCCAAGGAATGATAGTTCAGAATGAGATACGATAGTCTGAGCGGTCTGGGGAGACTGAAGGTCTGTGGGCGTACCAGTCAGTCCAAAGGCTCGGAGAACGGTCCAGATAGGCTGAAGGCTCTGGGAGGGGGCGGTCCAGACATACTGAAGGTTCTGATAGTGGTCCAGATTGGATGAAAGCCTGGTAAGGCGGTTCAGTCATGCTAAAGACTATGTGTGTGTTAGTGGATCAGTATAAGGACAATGAGAGAATATGTCGCTAGGATATGGAAACTGATATGGTCTGGCCCCAAGTTTTGATCATTTTAGTGGAAGGCAGTGCATGTACTCGGGAGTCCTTGTGGGTAAAATCAGAGTAGAGGAAGTTCGGGAATAGCTGTTGCTACATGGATAGTGTAGAGTAGAGTTTAGCTCAGTGGCACGCGCAGGCGCGTAAGAGTTGTCGGATGGATTTCCTGGAAAGGAAAAGGTATGTAGCTCCGGAAGGAGCGTGGGTCCTCCGATGGTGGAGGAAGTGGAGTAAGTGGATGACTGTCACACCCCCAAACCAAGGATGGCGGAAACGTCCGGGGGTGGAGGACTTCATGTAGAGTATCACAACAATGAGTATAATAGTGCTCAAAGTAAATACAACCATTACAAATATAATTGAAAACGTTACATCAAAGCACATGTTTACATGATTCACATCAATTACATTATGATACAAAATGAACTGTTTAACGATTTATCGTCCCATTCTCAAAATGTTGTTGATTTCCTATTTTCACTGAATTCCTGAGAATACAAGTAGTTTTGAAAAGGTGTCAACACAAAGGTTGGTGAGTTCATAAGAGATTTCGTTAAAAAAGTAAACCGTTTTCCTTGTAAAAGCGTTAGAATATGTATCCAGAAAATCCGATATTTTCTTTAAAACCTGTGTAATGTAGTCTTATGACCGAAGACCAAAATGTATAAGTAACCTCTCTTACTAATAGAAAATGATATGTGTTTAAATGAACGCGTTTGAATTAAATGAAATTTCCGTATATTCTTATGTTTGTAAATACCTTATGTATATGTAGTCCTAAATCCGAGGACCGAGAAATAACAAGTATTGGCCATACTTAAAGGTATAAATGTGGTTTCAAATGATGTGTAGTCATAATTACCAAAACCGAAAGTGCACAGTAATATCTGTACTCATTGAGATAAAAAGTGATTTTAAATCGACATAAAACCCATTTAGGTTTTATAAATAAAATCCCGTAAACTTTATGGATTGTTATATCCCTATGTGAGTCGTTATAATCATACTATGACTATGTGAACCTGCCACGACGTTTCTCAGGCGTCGCGAAAACTGAAATGACATTTGTCACCCGTAGACCTGTAGGTCCCACTGTAGCTAGCAGCAAGGTGTGGGGTGTCAAACCCAATATAGATCTATATACAAGTATCACGTTCTCCCTCCAGGAGATTCTGATTATAACTACCAGGAATTATATCCCGCACTCGGACGTACGGGGAGAGAATGTCTCACAATTTAGGTTAACAAGTTTACGTGAAATGTGTGTGAGTGTAAATCTTTTCTGTATGAATGTACCCTTTTTGTATGAGTGTGTTGTGTGATGTATCATAAACTATACCTATTATAGTTTATCTAAAACGTTTGTAATATGTAAGAACTCTTTTATGGAAATGCATTAATGTTATGAATCCATTAAACTATACTTTTTATAGTTTATTATACGTGTTCTAAAATGAATGTATAATTTTTATTATGAATGACTTAGTTTCAGTTCATGATGATAAACTAACAAAGAAACACATTCAATAATTAGAACTTATGATTATACACTTTGCTCAACATAATTCAAAGTGTTATGATATTTATATGCTGTTGGCTAACTTTAGCCATTCTGCACTGTTTTGGAAAAATCATAGAAAAATCATACGAAGTCGAAAACTACATCTGTAAATTCTGAGAGTTCAAAAAATGTGTCTAGTTTACTCATAATTTTTATTACGATTTTTAATAACCTCCAACTTGGGTGAATAAGTCCAAAATCACAGACTGGTCCGGATTGTTGTTTGAAATGATAGGTAGTTTTGTAAAAATCACCATAAATTATAGAAAAATCGTATGGAGATGTGAAAGTAGTCATTTTAAAGCTAAGAACTTGAAATATTTTCACCTTGTACAGTTTTGAAAACAAAAATGTTTAAGATGCCCAAAACAGTCCGTGAATGGAGTTGAAATTTTCTGATGAAGGCTGTTAGAAACATTTAGTTATGTTCTTGGTGTTTTAACTTGTATTCCCCCCTGAAAACTTGAGAAAACATGAAAATGTAGGGGTATAAACTCACCTTAAGTGATTTCAGTAGATGATTGTTGAAGAATGGAAGTGTTTAACTCAAGAACACTTGGAGATGCCTTGAAGATTTTCGAGAATCTAACATCATAGTTATGGAGTTTGTGTAAGCAATCAATGATTTGAGTAGAATGAAGTGAAATAATCATAAGGAGGATGAATTATACTTACTAAGAGTGGAAGAACACTTGAAAATCAGCCTTGAATCAAGAATTTGGTGGAGAAAAAGTTTGAGAGAAAAGTGGTGTTTGATACTTAGTGAAAAAAGAGCAAATGAGAGAAATGAGGAGAGGGAATGTTTGTTCCAGCTCTAAAAACGTGGGAATGTGTGGAAATTGAGTGTAAGGGACATTGATGTGACTTAGGTAAGGTGGAGAGGTGTGGCTGGTCATAGAGTGGGTGTGGGAGTGGTTGCTTGTGTCATAAGGTAAAGCAAAATCAACACTCCACCTCTTTGTACTTTACCCACTTGCTTTTATTATTTAAATAAAGATTTTTATGAAAATATGATTAAATTGTGAATATTAAGGGTTTATTATGTTAAAATATGATTTTGGGTGAAAATCTCGCGTTAAAATAATTAAAAACGGACCTTAAACGCAAAACTATGCGAAAACCGTGAGAAAATGGGTTTCCAGCGAGACCTCTCGGTCCTAGGCCGAGGTTCGATCCTTGATATGGCCAAATCCGGAATGAAGCGAAACAGAGGGAAACGAGGAAGCGAGAGGAGGCGAAGAAGGGAAATAGCCCGAATGAACAGTACCTTCGGGTTCGGGTGTATGTGCGAGGTTCAGGCCAACAAGGATCTTTCGGGTTCGGTTCTTCCTGGGCGAGGTTCGGCCCTGAGAGGACCTTTCGGGTTCGGTTCCTCCTGGGCGAGGTTCGGCCCTGAGAGGACCTTCGGGTTCGGGCCTCCTAGTTTCGGTCCTCCCGGTTTCGGTTCTTAGAAGGTTCGGTTCTAAGAGGTTTCGCCTCAGAAACCTCTTATAAGAGGGTTTCGGGTCCTTAAGCCTATTTTACTCGTTTTTACCCCGTTTTAAGCCGTTTTTGACCCGGTTAAGGGTCGGAATGACCCAAATGACTTCAAAAAGTTACGGAAACTTTTGAGAGAGATTTGGGAGAGATTTCACATACTTGGAGAGATTTCTCATACAAAGAGATATTTGGGAGAGATTTCACATACTTGGAGAGATTTCTCATACAAAGAGATATTTGGGAGAGACTTCACATACTTGGAGAGATTTGGGAGAGATTTGACATTCTTAGAGAGATTTGGGAGAGATTCTTGATAAGAAGAGATAGAGTGAAAATGATTGAGAGAGGTTTCATGTGTGGCATTTGTGAGTGTCCGGCTTCGCAATGCAAGGTTCGTAAACCCTGTTAAGCCTTGTTTAGGATCTTACACACTCCCGATGAGTATGCAACATTGTTTTATCGGTATGGCTCTCCACGTACCACAATTTTAGGTTAAGGAGATCTAGATGTTCGCACTTTTTGATTTATGATCTATCATTAGAATAGAGAGTTGTGTAGAAACTTCATAATGTAAATTCTAGTACCCACGGGTAAATTGAGTCAAACAGTTTGACTTGTTGACTTTAATTGACTTTGACTTGACAGAAAATTGACGGTTGTCACAATGACCGTCGTGCCTCAGTCATCAGTATGAGGCACTGGATTGTACCAGATATACAGAAGCATATGCGTGTTGACTGCTTGTCGAGGTAGTGGCAATTTTGAGTGATGCTCAGACGTATTTTCAGTCAACTTGGAAAAGGAGGGGGGTTAGTGGCTCCAGAGTAGAGATTTAGAGCAGAGGAAGGAGAGATAGCAGGTTAACAAACTCGGGAGTAGTTTGGACCGATGCTGAAGTCGGTATAAAAGATTTCGGTCGGAGGCCAAGAGCCTAGAGACCATGATAGAGAAGACACAGTAGTAAGGTTGCAAGAACCTGAGTTGATGGGTAAAGTGGACTCTGCAGTGTAGGGGTTGTTCGGTTGTGTATGTTGCAGTAGGCGTCGAGGACGAAGCCTAATTTAAGTGGGGGAGAATTGTAACACCCCGTTCTTAAAATATCTATTTATGGGTTCCCGAGATTAAGAGTAAGGGCATTTCGGTTTTTCATGAGCAATGGGTTATTATTTCAGGAAGTTTTCGGATCGGTGTGTTCTACTAGAAGCGAAGATCTTCTCGCCACCTTTCAGTGGATATAAAGTTCATCAGAATCGGGTCTAGAATGAAGGAGTTACGATACTTTGAAGATTTGGCAAGAATGACCCTTATAGAAACAATTTGCATGGAAGGCCATGCAAGTATGCTGGGGCGCGCGTGGGTACGCCCAACGTAATGTGGCAACAAGGTCGCGGTGTTCAAGGCGTATGCCCAGCGTACGAGGAGTACGCCCAGAGTCTTTTAACCCTAATTTTTGCGACATCCACTATATAAGGAACATAATGGTTCTCACTTTAGCCTCCATTAACACTCTCTGATCCTCAGAAGCCCTAGATAGCCATTCCACCTCCATTTTTGGGTGTGTTTGACCTTGGAAAGCTTGTTTCAGCAAAGGAGAGCCAAGAAGAAGAAAGAGGAAGTTGTCAAAGAAGGATTGGGGTGGCTAGAGCTCGTAGATCTGGAAGGGAACCATCTTCTAGAGCCCTTTTGAGGTAAAAAGTCTCTAGCTTGACAATCATATTGTGTAGATTTATATATTGTGAATTTTTGACACCATTCTTGTCCCAAAAACCTCATCTTGATGCATGAGTCGAGTTGGTTGAGATTAGCTATCCTTTCAGACCTTAGGAGAGGTCTTGAGTAAGAAAAATGAGGTCCCAAGGGCTTTGGTTGTCTCATATGTGATATAAGTAGGTCTTAATGGATGAAGACCTTGGCTTAAGAGCTTTATGGACGTCCCAGGTAATAAAGTTTGAGACTTTATGGATCCTAGACATATTTGGCCTATGGATCTGAAGTTTGGGCTTAAGAGCTTGAGCCATTAAGAACTTATGTGGATTTGTTGATCAGCGAGGTTACGCCCTGCGTAACGTGATGTACGCCCAGCGTACTCACCATTTTTTATGTACGCTTAGCGTACATGGGGGTACACCCCGCGTACTCTGTCTACATGGATCTTGAGTTTTGGGTCGCGGTTTGGGGCATGTTTGGGTATTTGGGCCTTAGTGGGCCATCGGAAACCATATATTATGGACCAAGGAATGTATTGTAGGCTTAGGATGAGGCCCATTAAGGGATTGGTCCCAATGTAGCAAATTGGGCCATTAATGGACCGTTAGTGGGCTTGAGAGCTTACCTAGTGTTGGGCCTCTCTTATTGATTGGGCCTTAGTCTTGGACCGGATTGAGTTAAGGGTAATTGGTCAATTTACCCTTGGAAGGATTTTGTGCTTGATCTAATGGTTATCTCTACTTTGTTGGCTAGTTCGGGATTTTTGGTGAGTCAGCAATTCGGGAGTCTGCTTTTCAGTTCAAAGTTTCAGAAGTTGCGAGGTGAGTTATCCTCACTATATCGACAGGGTCTAAGGCACCAAGGCCAACCCTTTATCGGATTGTAATTCGGGTATTGTTGTTGTGTTATTGCTTTGCTATGTTTGCATCCTGGTAGTTAGGATGGTAGATGTTAGTGACCGGTTAGGTCGGTATCCTGTTTAGAGTATGTTATGTATGTGATCTGCTAGATCGGTTGATTGATGATTATTTTTTATGTGGTTATATGTTTATATGCACATGGTTGGTTGATTGGGGTTGGGTTGAGGCGGGTCCTGCTTTGTGCTGTAGGCCAACATACCCAGGGCGGACCGGATATCCCGAAGGCCCAGCGAACAGTCCGAATAGGCTTTAGGCCCTAGAAGGGCGGACCAGACGTGCCGAGGCTCGGAGAGTGGACCAGGCCGACTGAAGGCCTGGTGCGGGCATACTAGTCATAATGTAGACACAGAGAGTGGACCAGGTGGGTTGAAGGCCCGGTGTGGGCGGACCAACCACACTGCAAACTTGATGGATATGGCTAGACTTGGAGGGTGGACCAGGTGGACTGAAGGCTCGGTGCGGCGGACCAGTCACACAGTAGACCCGAAGTGCATGGTTGTTCTATGTTCTGTTATGATATGGGATGATATGTGTTTGGTATATGTGGTTGGTATTTTGGGGGCATCTCACTAAGCTTTCGGGCTTATAGTTGTGGTTTTAAATGTTTCAGGTACTTCAGGAGACCGTGGCAAGGCAAAGGCGTGATCGTACCGCTCCTCATGTTTTATGTGTTTATGATGTGGTTCTGGGAAAATACTCTGATAATAAATGTATTGAAAACCTGTTTGTAATAACTATATGAAATTGGGTTGCTTTTGAAAAGTTTAAATTGGCTTGAATCTTATGGTCGTTACAGTTGTTCTACTTACCCGACTGACCAAGAAGTCGGTGACATTTCGTTGGGGGCCTGAGTAGTAGGCAACTTTCGAGACTCTTAGAAATCGATTGTGCGAGGTGACGATTCTGACCTTGTCGGAGTGGGTCGATGATTTTTTTAGTCTACTGTGATGCTTAGATCTTGGGTATCGGTGTAGTTTGATGTAGCAGGGCCACATGATCGCGTATGCTTCGAAGAACCTAAAGCCTCATGAGGCAAACTACCTGACACACGATTTGGAGTTGGGGGCCGTTGTTTTTGCCCTCAAGATTTGGCGGAACTACCTCTATGCCAATAGTTGTACCATAGACACGGAACACAATAGCCTGAGTTATTTGATGGACTAGCTGAATCAAAATATGAGGCAGTGCTGTTGGTTGGATGTGGTGAAACATTATGATTGTGAGATCCTCTACCACCCACGGAAGGCCAATGTGGTGGCCGATGCCCTTAGCCGTAAGGCGGTCGCGGCTCCGGTCAGGGATATATGTTTGAGGATGACAGTGATTACTCTGCTACTGGAATGGATTCGGGAGGCTCAGGTTGAGGGTATAAAGAAGGAGCACCAAAAATATGAGTGGCTTTTAGGTCAGGTGGATTCCTTCGATTATGATAGCCGTGGATTGTTGACCCTGCGTCGAAGGGTATGGGTTCCTTATTGGGGGTGGTGTGCAACAATTTCTAATGCAAGAGGCTTACAAGTCGATATTCTCCATTCATCACGGGGCGAAGAAGATATCTTCGCCTTGATTATTGGTGGCCCTACATGAAGCAGGATATAGCATGGTTCGTGGAGCAGTGCTTGACTCGAAGGAAAGTTAAGGCCGAACATCAGCGAATGCATGGCAAAATGCATTTGTTGGAGATTCCTGTGTGGAAATGGGAATGCATCACTATGGATTTCATCACAAAGTTTCCTAGGACCGCATGTAGAGTAGATTCTATATCGGTGATCGTGGATCGGTTGACCAAGAGTGTGTATTTCATCCCGATTCTAGAGAGTATATCAGCTGATAATCAAGCCGAGATTTACGTCCACAAGGATGTAACACGTCACGGGGTGCCATTTTTAGTTGTGTTAGACTGAGGTGTTCGCTTCACTTCCAGATTTTGGAAGTGGTTTCACAACGATATGGGTACCCGTCTTCACTTTAGTACAACTTTTCATCCTCAAACTGATGGACATAGTGATCGGACGATCCAGAATCTAGTGGATATGGTATGCACATGTGTATTGAATTTTGGTGGGGTTGGGATACATATCTTCCGTTAGTGGAATTTTCGTATAACAACAGTTATCATGCTAGCATAGATCGACCTCCCTTTGAGATTCTCTAAAGGAGAAAATGTAGGACCCCGATTTGTTGGCGCGAGGTCGGTCAGCGAGTCATGGGGAGTACCGAAGTGGTACTCAAGACTACTAAGATGATTCAGCAGGTCCAGAGAAAGCTCCATACAGCTCAGAGTCGGCAGAAAAGCTATGCTGACAAGCGTGTATCAGACTTGGAGTTTCAAGTGGGGGATATGGTTCTCCTGAAGGTGTCACCTTGGAAAGGTGTCATTCGGTTTAGGAAGCGGGGCAAGCTGGGCCCTAGGTACATCAGTTCGTTCAGGTTTTTGGCTCGGGTGGGCCGAGTTTCTTATTGTTTGGATCTTCCAGCAGAGCTCAGTCATATTCACAACACCTTTCATGTATCTCAGCTGTGGGAAATATTTAGTGGATGATTTCACAGTTGTATCCTTGGAGGATATTCAGGTGGATGACCGCCTGCATTATATAGAAAGACCGGTGGCAATTTTAGATCGGAAAATGAAAACCTTGAGGAACAAGGTTGTGGCTACACCGAAATGGATCCGAGTGGACTTGGGAGCCCGAGGAGAAGATGAGGGAGCACTATCCGAAGTTGTTCGGGGCAGTGGACTTCGGGGACGAAGTTTGATTCAAGTGGGGGAGAATTGTAACGCTTGGTATTTCTCTAAGGTATTATTTATATTTTGGGTTAATTATTTTGTATTAACTTGGGCTTGGATCCTTTGGATCCTTATTATTTGGGCTTAAGGATGTCGTACGTTGGGTGTACCACCCTATGTACACGCAGCGTACTAGTATGAGATGATCGCGCATGCCATGCACATACACGCAGCGTACGCGTGTAGTCCCCAAACCATAAATTTTAGGGTTGAGCCTTATATAAAGAACATTATCTCTTGAAGACAATCCTCCCTCTCACTCTTAAGAAGTTCCTACAAAACCATAATTCATATATTGTGTGTTCTTGTGTTTAGAAGGCCTCTTGAGAGCATTCTTGGTGTTTTGATCCATTCTCCAAGGAAGTGAAGGTTGAAGAAGGTGGTGTTTCAAAGGAGTATGTGTACATCTGGGATTGTTGCTTCATTTCAGACCTTTTCAAGGTATAAAGTCTTGAACTTTCCTTTTGAATGCTTAGATCTCTTGAGTTGAGTTTTGGACCTCTTTCGTCCAAAGAATGAAGCTTTATGGTTTAAAATCGTTTCCTAAGCTTAACCTTGTCACCCTTGGTGTTATGGGAGTCCTTAAGTCAGAAAGTTTACATCTTGGATGCCTTGTAGCATCCATTCATGATTTTTGTTCATTTTTAAGGAAGTAGGTTGTTATATTTCATGTTTGGACCCATTTGGGGGCATGCAAGCTGCCAAGAAATCGACTTTATGGGTTAAGACCCTTCAATAGACTCAGATATGCATTTGGAGCTTCAGATCTTGAGGGGTTAATCTTTTTTTGGGATTATGGCTTAACAGGAGAGTACGTTTGGCATAAAAGCTCGTAGACACAGCATACAAGCCATGCAGCCTGTACGCTAAGCGTACATCATAGTACGCCCCGCATACTCAGTGGATTTAGGTTGTTGTCTTTTGGGCCTCGGTTTGGGCTGTTTTGTTAGGATTGTGCTTTGGGCCTTAGTGGGCCATCTGGAATTGACTCTTTGGGTTAGGAAAACATTTTTGGGTCTTGGGTTAGGGCCATGTGAAAGGATTGGGCCCAATTGGAAATTGGGCCATATATTGGGCTATGTGGGATTATTTATCTCTTTTGGGCCATTAGAGTTTCATTTTGGGACAAGAGTATGTTAGGGGTAAAATGGTCTCTTAACCCAGTGAGGACTTGTGTTTAAGTGACAAGGATCCTAAACTTAATTAGCTTTTATTTGTCAATTTATAGCTCGTGGAATCATAGGACCAACAGTCGGGGATCATTTGGGAAAGCTTACGAACGGGTATCCTTTGATTCCCTTTACAGTGGGAAGGAAGAAGTGTAGCGGGACAGGAGGAGTTAATACTGGTTAGCCCCTCGCTTTATGGTTTAGAAGAGTAGTTGGCATTGGCTTTTTTTAGGGACAGTCAATCAAGGAGATGCGGAAGATGGCATCAAATCAACGGCGTAAAGGCTTGGATGACTTTATTTAGGCCATGACGCTCTTTTCAATGGCAAGGACAACTTTCGTCTTTTTTTGACTAAAGAACCGTATCATTCAGCTTTGCGAGGTGAGTTTCCTCCTAAACTGAATGAGTCAAAGGCACCAATGGCGGCCCGTATTTATGATGATATGCTTTACGGATTAAGGACCGATTCCGAGCAGGGCCCAAGGAATAGCTCTATGCTTTGTGTCTACGTTACCCTTGCACGTGTCTGTACTCGTATGCTTCCGGACTAACGTCTGATGTCGGGCGGTGCCCGATGACTATTTGTATGCTTCGTATCTATGTGATTATTATATGCGTGTAACGTAGGATTCCTGGTATATAATTAAAATTATAATTTATTCATTTTTATAAAGAAATTTGACAAGTTGGTAGCCCTAAACTCGTCAAGTAGAGATTATAAGGGACACGGGTTTTAAGCAACCTACTTGACAAGTTGAGAGCCTCAAATCGACGAGTAGGCCAGCAGTGTTGAAACCCTAATTTCGGGGTTTTGCACCCTTTTTAATCACCTTAATCCCTTATGCTAGCCTCATTTCCAGCCTCCGAGTCCCAAACCCTAAATCTAGAAACCCTAATGTATTTGTGAGTTTGTGAGGCATTTTTGAGTGAAGTTTTGTGTGTGTTGAAGCTTATGAAGGAAGGAGAATCTTGGGGAATCAAGAAGAAACTAGTAGATCCAGAGACTCCATTTCATTCTCATCATTTTCTGGTAAGCAAGTCTTAAACTTGCTTAGTAACTTCTTAGATCTCCTTATTATCATTTTATTGGGTTTTTGGTCCAAGAAGCATGATCTTTGGGAAATGGATGTCCCAAGTGGGTAAACCTTCATATCTAGAACCTAGAAGGGATCTCATGGAATAAAGGTGCAAATTTTATGGCCATTGGAGCCCCATGCAAGCTTTAGGATGTTATTTTGTCCTTTTAAGCTCCAAAAGGCCATGCGTGGAGAGAAAGGTGTAAGCTTTACGTGTTCTTGTAGTGTCTAGGGTCCATATCTCAGTTTATATGCCTTGGTTTAAAGTATTGATGGTGTTAGTATCAAGATCTAGGTCTTAAAGAATTAGGGTTTGAGCTAAAACCATTATGTAAGGCTAATAACGTGTAAAGTTGGAAAGTTTACCCTTAAAAGGACATTTTCAGAGTATATGTGAAGTATGAAGCTCAGATCTGAAGAATAGGGGCTTATTCCATTGAGATGTATTAACAGACCAAAGAACACTTTGAATCCATAAAGGAACTCTACGAGTTGGGTCGAAATGCCCTGACCCCGTAGAAGGAAAAACTCGACAAGTATAGGATGGACTCGGCGAGTTTGAACGATTTGTCCCGAAACAGTAAAGGGCAGAACTCGACAAGTCTAGGAGGGACTCGATGCGTTGACTCATTTTATCATGTTTCTGCTTAGCATGGGAACTTAGCGAGTCAGAGGGACGACTCGATGGGTTGAGTCAAATCGGGGTGTTGAATTTGATGGGACATTGACTTTGACCTTGACCAAGGTTGGCCCATGAAGGGGTCTTGAGTATAGAATGGTATCTAAGGGGTTGTTTCTGTATAGGGTGTAAGTAGAGCCGGTTACAGGAGCAGAGACATTTAAACTATTTCATCCGACATTTGAGGTAAGTTTTCCTCCAGTAGAAATGGGTCGAAGGCACCAATGTCGGCCCGTTTTTGTATGTTAGCATATGTCGGACTAAGGTCCGATGTCGAGCTATGCCCGATGTAGGTTTATATGTTTCTGGACTTCGGTCTGATGCCGGGGCAAACCTGAGGAATGTTTGTATGCTTGATGTCTTCATGATTCTTGCATGTGTCTGCTTGTATGTTTCCGGACTTTGGTCTGATGCCGGGGCAATCCCGAGGAATGTTTATATGCTTTCGGATTTCGGCCCGATGCTGGCCAGAGCTCTAGGAATTTTTATATGTTTATGTTATGTGTTTGTGTTTATATGTATTTGTTGATATGCTTATGTATACCGAGCTTTGCTCAATGTCGGGCAGGACCTGATGCCAGATTTCGGTCCGATGCCGGCGGGGCCCGATGTTGGACTTCAATTCGATGTCGGGCAGGTCCCGATGTAGTGTGCTAGGACCAAGTTTTATGTTTTGTGTTTATGTGATTATATGTATGGTATGTGGTAGTTTAGAAGACTCAGTAAGCTTCGTGCTTATAGTTTTCAGTTTTGGTTTCAGGTATTTCCACTAGTAAGGAGAAGTGCTCGGGATGACTGCATTGCACACACCATAACTTTTAGCTTGGGATGATTTACTCTGATGTTTGGACATGTGATTTTGATACCGTGTTTTGATATGATGTTTTGAGATACTATCACTTATGTTTTTATGAGATGATTTGGTTTACTATGATTTATTTATAAATTAAAAATGAAAATTTTGGACCGTATTTTTGGGTTGTTACAATGTGTATGGGTGTTTATTTGATATATGATATGTGCATGTCGAGTTTAACTCGATGTCGGGCGGGGCCCAATGATAGGGTGGGTCCAATTAATATGTGATTATGTGTTTTGATATGTGGTATTTTGGGGAAATTCACTAAGCTTTGTGTGTACAGTTTTCCGTTTTAGTTTCACGAACTTCCAGTAGCAAGGGGAAGAGCTCGGGATGACTGCACTGCACACTCCATGATGTTTTTGCCTGGGATTTTACTCTGGTGTTTTTGATATGAATATTTTGGTTTATGAACATGATTGGATGTTTTTGACAAACGCTGTTTATTTAATAAATTAAAAACAAAATTTTTGGGAGCATATTTTATGTATGTTATAGTTTTGGCTTACAGTTTCAATTTATTATTTTAGCTACTTCAGATGACTGTGGCAAGGTGAAGTCGTGATCATGCACATCTTTCAATTTTATGGTATTTGGATTTTAGGATACTCTGATTACTGAAATACACTTTTGAAACAATGGTTTTGTAAACATTTATGGTTTTGGATTATTTTTTAAAAGTTAAAATTTATTGTGATTTTGGGATGTTACACAAAAAGATTTGTGAATATCCTCAAATCGTTGATTTGAGTTTGGAATCAAACAAGTGATCTTCCAAATCCTTCAATCCAGGGCTCTGATACCAACTTGTAACGTCTCAAATTCCAGAATAAAATTTTCATTTTTAAAATAGAATAAATACCCATTTTTTATAAAGTTACATTCAAGTCAAACCAAATGTTCATGATCTATAGCTTAAATTCGGATTATAAGGAAGACAATGCGGAATCTCAAATCATAAAAGTGTTGATGTGTGTGTACAGTCCCACATTCGCAATTTGGTGAGTACCTAAAAAACATTCTAAACCACAACTGTAAGCACAAAGCTTAGTGAGTTCCCCAGCGTATCACATACAACACATCATAATAATTAGCTATGGGTTATCAACAACCCTAAGACTATCATCAGTCCTAAGGACTATTAGCAGTCCTAAATATCACATACAACACAAGAATATAAGTAATTATGGGTTATCAGGAACCATGAGACTATCAACAGTCATGAGGACTATCAATAATCCTATAGGCTGCACCCACTAATACATATGAGAGTAATCATAAAATAACACTCAACTAGTCTAACATACACACCACCATGGAATAGGTAATACACTGAGATGACTCACCCGGATGAAGAGTTAAATCCACTACTCAAATTCCTACGAATTCCGCTACATGAACTTCCTAAACCAATCATAAGCTAAACCTCAGACTATAACTTAACGTCTCTCAAAGTTTCACTAAAAGTCAAACTGGTAAAAAAATTCAACGGTCAACGGTCAAAGTCAACAACCAAAAGTCAACACAACTGATCACTACATCGTGGTCGTGCACCTTCCACGATGTGGGAATCCCTCAACAAAATAGTTGTGAAGAATCCACTCGCCACAACGTGGTAAGCAGGTTGTCACGTCGTGGGAACTGACCAGAAACCACTTAATGGATTAAGCCCTTATTCCATTAAA
Source organism: Lactuca saligna (assembly GCF_052625555.1). Taxonomy (NCBI): domain Eukaryota; kingdom Viridiplantae; phylum Streptophyta; class Magnoliopsida; order Asterales; family Asteraceae; genus Lactuca; species Lactuca saligna. The sequence goes on from NC_136420.1 coordinate 92,922,562, forward strand.
CCACATACTCATCTCTTCCAAAATACTTCCAAATGTCCATAAGCTTCATAAAAAACCATGATTTATGGACATGCATGTCCAATGCATGTCTTGAACTTGGTTAGGTCAAAATGGTGGAAATGAAGTCAAAATCTCATGCATGGAACCAAAACTCATCCAAATTTCAGATCTAGCACACTAAACCTCAAAAGGCCCCCAATGATCCATAAAGTTGCCAACTTTATGAAATCTAATTACTCAAACTACCCTAAACATAAAGAACAAATCATAAAAACCTAGATTTGGAAGCAAGACACAAAAATATTAGTACTTGAGGACTTACAAAGAGTCCAGAGGATGCACACAAGGATCTAGATGGATTGCTTGATGGATCTATGCACCAAACTTTCTCCTTCTTCCTTTAAAATCACCAAAACTTGCAAAAATGAGCTCCAAAAGCTTCAAGGAGGCTAGGGTTTCACTTTGGATGGTTGGGGGCCGAAGAGGATGCCCTAACCTTGAGTTAGAGGCTTTAAATATGGATAAAACCCTAAAAGATAATGGGCTTGGGCTGCCACAACCACAACATTGTGGCACACGACATGTCCTGCCATGGTGCTCACTCAAAAAAATGTGATCATAAAAAGTCATGCCACGTCCTAAGTATCCATACACCACGCTGTGACAAATATTTTTCCTCAAAAACCAAACATTTGACTCCTTCAGATCACTGCTGATCCATCTTGTAAAACAGGTGTTACAAAAAAAGACATAAAAATTGGGTTTTGTCTCTATTCTATTTATTGTTATGGTATGTTTAGAAGGAGCGAAACTACATTATTTTTAGGAACAAAGACAAGCTGTCACAATTTTGGCGGATGATATTAGTGTTACCATTTTTAATTGGATAAAGAAAAAATCTAAACTATGTAATTTAGATTGGTATGTTTGGTGTATGTCTCCCATGAACCCTCTTGTTTTGTTGACTTGAGTTTTTCACTTAGTCTCTTCTTTTTGTGTTACATTCCCCAAAAAAAAATCATTATGTATTTTTTTTTTTCATTTTTATTAAATAGTTAATAAAAGTTATAAGTATCTACCAAATTTTTAATGTTTAATATTACAATTTTCTCAATTAAATGACATATTTTTTTTCTTGTTTCTTATAAACTTAATTAATTATGTTTCTTTATTCTTTGTTAAATTTTAGTTTAATAAACGGATTTTTTTTCCCATATTTCTGATTTGTTTGTTGAATCTCGGACTTTCAGAATAATTACTTTCAATGTCTGCAATATTAAGTTTGAAATTCGAAATCTAAAATGTATTTTTTTTTTTGTTAGAAAATAAACTCTCAATATAATATAAATTCAGTATAAAATTAGTTTGAAATGACCGATCTTGACATATAATCATTTTGATAAATGAAAAAAATAAGTTTTAAATTCTAGATGGTCATTTTATGATTATCCAGCTAAAAAATGAATATAAATTAAGTAATGTTTATAATTTATGTTCAAAGATATTATATTAAATAAAATTCGTCGAATTATTTTAGGCGTTTAGGATTGTAAAATTTTAATAAACACGTTTTCTTGTTAAAATTAAGAAAAACGTTTCATATGTGGTTTTACTATTGCTGACTTCAAAATTGTGCAAAAGTTCACTTTGACCCTTGACTATTGAATATACTGCATGTGCCAACTGGGCACCACGTCATCATAGTATAGCTTCCTAGGGCGCAAGTTACAATCACAGCTTCCTCTTTGTACGGGTGATCCACAACAATTTGCCCATTTGATTTGACATACATGGAAATCAGTAAATAAATTCCGGAATTATTGTGTGCGAAAAATAATACTCGTATAATATGCATTAAATACCCAACAAAGTAATTTCTAATTATTGGAAAAGAGCTTGGAATAATAATGCATATATTTGACTAAAAACAATTCTTATTTGTTAAATAGAAATTAATAATTTTGATAAAAATGTGGTTAAAGAGTTTGATTAATCGGTCAAAACATGTATTTTTATATGAGTTTTTGACAATTAACAACATTTAACAAGTAATCAAATATATATAGAAAAAAGAAACTAGTTTACTCTTAAATTTAAATCATTAGAATTAAATTTGTATCATTGATCTAACTGATTATTTTAAACATTATAGCACCAAATCTTCTGCATGGATTACTTTAAGTGCTATTTTAAAATTTTGGTTTTGATTTTATTTTGTTCGGAGGTCTCTTGGATCGAGCTAATGGATCGGGATAATATTGTTGTTGTTGTCACAATCTAAATACATAATATTATTTTTATAAAGAATATATTATGATTCAATAAATATTATTTATCACAAGTATAGTCAATGGAATTCTAATGGGAAGTCGAGACTTAAAAGTTATTTTATATTCTAGTCAATGTCGTTCAAAGTTCAAATTTCGGTTAGAAAATAATTGTTATTTATCTAATTAGTTTTACTTTTATGTTGGGAAAGGAAACATGTTTGAAAAATGTTTGGTTTCTTTCAAAAGCATAGAATTTCAGATTACAAAAAAAAAAAAAAAAAAAAAATAAAAAATAAAAAAAAAATCAGATGCAAGTATGCAACTATTTTTTTCGTTTATTGTTTTAGTTTTAGTCCACCTTGTATAATATATAAACATAACTATTTGTATGTAGCTTTGAAGACTATGATGTATTAAAAACCATTTTAACTTAACATGTTGGATTCTATTTTATCATATGTTAAAATATATTATTAATAGAATTTTCACCACCATTTTGACTATTCTTCTTACTTTAAGAACCATGGGAAGAACGCTTATAGGGCCAAAGGGGCCATGGCCTCCCTGTTTTTTGGGTTACTACATATGGTTATGGGAAAGTTACTATATTATTTATTATTTTTTTAACTAAAACTGCATATGTTGCATTTTTGTGCTCATCAAGGCTTCACAAAAATTTGTAGTTGGTTCTTTTGTACTATATTATTATTATAAATAATTTCTTATTCCTTAAACATCAAGTACATAATATCTAATGAATCTATACGCATTCCGTACTTATATTCGGAATCTATAAACACATACACAGAAAGTTAACCTACTCGTTAGTTAAACCTAGTTAAAAACCAATATTATTTCCATGTAATCAATGCAAAAACCTTCACTACTAAAAACTTGTGTTAAATTTACCATAAAAAGGATTTTTTTTCCTTCTAAATAGTTATTGTATTAATCAAGTTTATATGCTTTTATGCATCCATAGATGAAAAATATATATTAGGGCTCGAACTTGCAAGAAGTTCTTATCTTTATGCAATTTGCAAATATGAAAACTTTAATGGTGACAAATTTATAAATTTATTCGGATTAACTTTTGTGTGTGTGTATATATATATATATATATATATATATATATATATATATATATATATATATATATATATATATATATAAACATTGTATATACATATAACAATGTTAATTTTCATCATTAGTATTTACAAATGGCATTGCCCCTAGAAGAAAATGTGTAACGGGTTTTAAGACACATCATTCCTGGAAGCAAATTTACGTAACGGCATGAAAGTTGAAAATCCACAATTTTTTTTTCAAATTTGGTAATCAACATATATTTAATATATGTAAAAAGGTAGCAAACCGTCAATGAGTTTTAATGAATTTCACATGATATTTTCATTGATCTTTCTAAAAAACAACATTAAATGATGATCAACCTAACAATAAAAATTATAAAGGTTTTGAGCATTTGTCTTTGCCATAAAAAGCACATAATAATTTTACAATATATAATGTTCTTTTATTTATTAACAAAATTTATCATATTTTGTTATATTTTATCTTATATGAATTTACCGATCAAATTGGTACAGTTTATAAAATTGGTTAAAAAGTTCATTGAACGACCAACATATATTCAAATAAATGCAACATTACACATCATTATATACTTCAATAATATAGTTATTAATAATATCTAAATTTTAATTATTTATAATTATTAATAGCAAAAAAAACTTATGGATCAATTCAAACCGACATGATACTAATTTCTATAAATTTTTGTAAAATAAACCAACAATAATTTTATGTATTGATGTTTTATGTAAAAATGTTAGTTTGAGAATTAATAAGCACAACAAAAAAAATGGTTGAAAACTTGAATATATATAATTAATCCATTGTCTACCACCCCCACAAGCACTTGGTCCCACCATATGACCATTTCTGCCAACTTCAATGAAAGTGCATAAGTAGGTACCTTCTATTTAACCCTCGTTTTATTATATCTAAATGCCAATAAATAAATTGTATATAATAAAAATTTTGCCTTCAAAATGCTTATCTTAAACTAATTTATGCTTTACAAAGTTTAATTCGATAGGGTTACTTTATTTGTAAAACCGAAAATAAATTTTTGTCATAGCTAAATAGTTAATCGTTAACATATATAAATATAAATACTATTACAATCAAATTCTTTCCGTTCAATATATTTGTTTAACTAATTAATATAATAAGTTTATAAACTTTAATTATCTTATGCAAAAAAATTATCAATATAATTGAAAATTTATAACTTAACGTTAAATGATTAAACATAAGATTACATAACCTAAATTTTATTTGTACATTAATAAAGAATAATTAGTAATAACCGGAGGATGTATATTGTACAAGTATGAAACAAGAAGGTCTAATTTTTGAATTAAGCATAAATGAAGGCTAACAAATAAAAATAACTCTGGTAATATATGTAGTGATGTGAGAAAAAGTATCTGTGTGTTGTTTGCATTATACTCCTTCACTCTACTTCCACAGCTTTATATCATCTTCTGCCCCCTTTCACCTTTTTGTCGGTCTCCACCACCACCACCGCCGCCGACACTGCTACCGCCGGTCAGTCACCAACACCACTACAGCCACAACCACCAGCAATTTATATCACATTTCAGGTAACGTGTAATATGGTTTACATCGGCCAAGATTTGATAGGGTAACTTGATAAGGTTTAAAACTTTAAATCGAGACGAGAAAGTTCCAAATTGGATTCGTTGAGATGGCTGCGAGTGTTTGTTCCTCGGAGGAAGACAACAACCACAACAATATCTCTAGTAGTAGTGGACGATGCTGTGAGGAGGAGAGTTACAGTCTTAGTGCTGACATCAGTGAGTCTGAGAGTTCGAGCGGTTTCTCCGGCTGCCGTTATAACGATGGCGCTTCTTCTAGTTCATTGAAATCGTCGTCGTTCGCTGCTTCTAATTCGGTTTCCCGCAATGATTCTATTTTCCCGATGCCGTTCACATTCCCGCTGATTAGCGGATGCGATGACGTTATGATTTGGGACAAGAAGAATCCTCAGAAACAGCCTGATGCCGATTTATCTGGTTAGTCTCCATTGATCTTTTTCTATTCATGTGTTCTATTGCTTTAACAACTGTTCCTAATGTCACTCCTAAATACAAATCGATTCGAATAGTCAGATACAATATTAGGGCACGGATAAACTCACATATATTTGTTTCTAATTCTCTCTCCCTATGCATTCGTCTTGACTATTATCAAGAAAAATACCTCGGTTTTGAGCTCACATTATGTTACATAGAGGCCATTTCACCAATTTCTTCAGATTATCGTAATAATCCTGTTCAAATTTCAACGACCTTGTAGAAATCGATATGATGAAGGAAAAGTTCGCTAAGCTGCTGCTTGGAGAAGACATGTCTGGAGGGGGAAAAGGTGTCTGTACAGCCCTAGCAATTTCAAACGCCATAACAAATCTGTCTGGTTAGTGAGTTTTTAATTTTCTTGCAATCACATTATATCTGTTTTTCCTTATTTTCTAATTACGATCTGTTTCTGATTGAATCATGGAAGCCTCTGTATTTGGGGAGCTATGGAGGTTGGAGCCATTGGCACCTCAAAAGAAGGCAATGTGGCAAAGGGAGATGGAATGGCTTCTATCAGTAAGCGACTCCATTGTAGATTTTGTTCCTTCAATACAACAATCTCCATCTGGTGGCTCTTATGAAGTAATGGCAACACAACCAAGGGCAGATCTGTCTTTAAATCTTCCAGCTTTAAAGAAGCTCGACTCCATGTTAATCAGTATGTTAGATGGGTTCCACAATACAGAGTTTTGGTATGTTGATCGAGGCATAGTTTTAGCAGAAGGTGATGATCATGAAGCATTTCCTTCTAGAATCTGTGGTGGAAGACCTTCAATTAGACAGGAAGAAAAATGGTGGTTACCTTATCCAAAAGTCCCTCCCAATGGATTATCTGAAGATTCTAGAAAAAGATTACAACAGTGTAGAGATTGCACAAACCAGATTTTAAAAGCAGCTTTAGCAATTAATAGTAATGTTCTCTCAGAAATGGAGATTCCAAATGCTTACGTGGAATCCTTACCCAAGGTAAATGCTTTTATATGATCAATAAACTTTCCCATTTTCTAATGTATTATTTATTATTTCCAATTGGTTAATGATTAATTAATAATATTACAGAGTGGAAAAGCGTGTTTAGGTGACATCATCTATCGCTACATATCTGCTGAAAAATTCTCTCCCGAATGTCTTGTTGAATGCTTGGATTTGTCATCTGAGCACCACACTTTGGAAGTTGTGAATCGGGTTGAAGGAGCAATTTATGCATGGAAGTTGAAAGGTCACAAAAAGAATTCAAGTCATTTGAAACAAAAGCACTCATCATGGAGTGGGAAAGTTAAGGGATTTGTTGTTGATGGTGATAAGAATGGTTATTTAGCACAAAGAGCCGAGTCATTACTTCATAGCTTGAGACTTCGGTTTCCTGGCCTTCCTCAAACTTCATTAGACATGAGCAAAATTCAATATAACAAGGTATATATATATATGCTAATAATAGCAAAAATACATTTAAGGTAGAATTTTTAAAGTAAAAGAAAAAAAAATTGAATGTACAATGCTATATGTTAATAAAAAAACGTTTTAATGTCCACACTAATCTAAAAGTATATTGTTATTTCTTGCATTTTGTAGGATGTGGGGCAATCGATACTCGAAAGCTACTCAAGGGTAATGGAAAGCTTAGCATTCAACATAACTGCAAGAATCGATGATGTCATCTTTGTAGATGACACAACGAAGCAATCTCTGACATCGAAATCTCTATCGACATTCAACCGAGGGGGTCTTGGGGGCCGCCCAATTCAAAAGCGAATGTCCCCGAGCCCGTTCTCAATCAACCACACGCCGTACTCCTCCCCATTTGCAACCCCAACGTTTTCCACATCGCCAACCCTAATTCGTAGCCCTACAAGAGCACCAACACCGATCAACAATAGCAACACTGAGACCTGTAAACTTGAAGTCCCTAAGCCTCGGGACCTTGAAAAGCTATGGACGTTTGCGCAAAATGTGAATTCGGAAAGTGTAACGGAAAGAGATTGATTGGGGGGGGGGGGTAGGGTGGGTTGTATATGTGTTTAGGAATGTAGTTTGCGGTTTTTATGGTTGTCGAGGGATCGGTGAAAGGTGATGGTGTTGGTTTTGTTGTTATGTTGGTTGTTGTTTTCCATTTCGGAAAATAATATTTGTTAGGATTTTTCTTACCACTTTATAGTAAGTTTGAGGTTTAATCACTATATTTTACTTTCGTTAGTGAAAGCCACTTTAAGTTTTTGCAATTTTTTTATTTTTTTTTTTTTTATTTTTTTTTTTTTTTATCGGTCGTTTTGATTTGCTATGTTCTCTATGGTTTGTTATTTTATATCTATCATATAGAAAAAATTCTATAAAATACTGACGTAACCCATTCTGAGAGTTTGATTCACATCTACGATCTACCCCGTGTCTTTTTTTCTCTTGACATCCTAGTTTTTACTTTTATAAAACTTACCCAACTTTCAATTTCCTTTTTACAAATTTGGTCCAAAAATTGTAGAATTTTTAGCCCAATGTTTTTTTTTTTCTCCATACAGTTTTAGTCTAACTTATAATTGTTTTTACGAATTTGATTTACTTTACAATTTTAGGGCATTGTTATATTGTATTTTTGAATTTGGTGTACTTTGAAATTTTACTTTTTTACAAAGTTTTACAAAGGAATTTACGTCTTTTTATCTTAATTTTTTTAAATTTAAGTTATTTTTATTTTTTATTAAACATTTTCTTAATTTTTTTTATAACTTCATACTACAAATTTGTCCAAACATTTTATACAAAGTTTTCTTTTGTACAACTTTTACATTTTTTTTAAGAAATCATTTGTATAAAATTAGTTTTTTGTATCTTTGTTTTTTATGTATATATTTTAAAGATTTTCCCTTTTTACATATTTGTTTCTATCCGTGTTTTATAAAAATTTCCGTTTTACAACTATCTATTGTAAATTATGTTTTGTGAGTTCTACATACGTAATTTTTGTCATCCGAAAAAAATAATAATTACACCGTTTAATGCTTTCACCCTGATTATCGTTATATTACAAGTCTCTTTATTCTCATATTCCGGTATAATTCTCGTGTAAGTGTATGTTTTGGAGTTTCGTGATAAAACGACTCAGAGAAATTGGGATTGTTGTTGGCTCTTTAATCTTTACCCTTTTAAACTATCTGACCATATATTTTGTGCAGTCAACAGAACCTAACTTCTTTTTACATTTAATATCAGTTTCATTTAATACATAGAAAACAAAGGACTTTACATTAGTGTTAGTATTTGGACCATATAGTCCAACTATCACATGTATCATACTCCCATTTTCTTCTTTTACACTGCACTCACTAACCATGCAAATACAGCAATTTACTACAAAATTGGAACGTCGGTACTACAAAATTTTACAAACCTTACAATAGCAACTAAAACTTAATGATCACAATGTGAAAGTATGTCAGATAGCAGCAGCAAACACTGCATGCATGTACTTTAAAAATTATGGCGATATGAACAACAAATTTCGTATTCACCATATATACTTGATTTACAAATCATCGACACTTCATGGTCATAACATAACTAGATACCAAAATAAGTAATGTGCTTAATAAATTTGAGAGCAAAATATTGATTTCTCTTAAAACAAGAAAATGATATTACATATGTTTATATACGGAGCATTACTAACGTGATAAGGACTAATAGATAAGAAAACTAATCCTTGTTTATCAAGGAAACGATAAGAATAAGGTATCTAATAATAAGGAAACGATAAGAATAAGGTATCTAGTAATAAGGAAACAAAAACAATCTCAATAATCCCTCTTAAGTTGGACTGCGAAGATCACGAACACCCAATTGCTGCAAGGAAACTGAAAACGATCTGCTCCCAAAGCTTAGTGAATAAGTCTGCAATTTGAAACTCTGAACGTATGGCACAAGGTGTTAGTCAAAGTTGACCCATTAATCAGGAGAATAAGAGGGTATGTGGGACACTTGCCCATAAAAAGAATAGTTGCTATTTTTTCTGCTTTCAATTGCATTTTAGTCTATTTAAGTTTCATTGTTTTAGTCATTTTAGTAATGTAATTTTTTCTAGCTTTCAATCATTGAATAAAGCAAGCATTAGGCTATATCCACTCTGTTATATTTCCTTGTTGAATTGCTTGATTGCCATCGATTGGTATTAGAGCTTTGAGGTTCTGATCACTCGTGTATGCCCAAGATTATCAAATACTATATCATGACAATACTATATCATGACAGAAGCATCACCATCTAACCCACCTAAAGACATCACATATCCCCTTCAATGCCCGATGCTAACCTCATCGAATTACAACACATGGTCGATTAAGATGGAAGCCCTTATGGATGCCCATGGGTTATGGGTAGCCATCGAGCCGCCAACCGGTGTGGTTGTGGATGAGAAAAGGAGCGAGCAAGCTCGAGCCTTCATCTTTCAATCGATTCCAGAAGAATTGCTTGCACAAGCTACCAAAAAGAAGACAACTAAAGAAGTTTGGGACTCTCTAAAGTTATAGTATGTAGGTGCAGAACGAGTCCAGAAAGCAAGATTATGGGTGTTGAAAAGCGAATTTGAAGGACTTCAAATGAAAGACACAAAGAGCATATATGATTATACACGGAGGATATCAGCCATGATATCAAAATTTGGGAGTGAAGGGGCAATATTGGAAGATGAGGAATTGGTGAGAAAGGTGTTTGATACTGTCTCGGAAAGAATTATAAATCTTGTGGCATCAATTGAGCAAAGTTCTGACATGGAATCCATGTCATTCAAGGAGGCAATTGGACACTTAAAGGCTTTTGAAGATCGACTTCGACTCCGGAAAGCAGACTCAAGTGTTGATAATGCTTTGTTGCTTACAAAATTGGAAGGTTCCTCAAGTCATCAAAGTCCAAACAAGACTGGGGGTCGAGGGAGAGGTGCAAGTAGCGATAGAGGTGGTAGAGGCAGTTCACGTGGTCGGGGGTCTACTCATGGAAGAGGTGGACATTCTGGTGGCAACTCATGACAAGAAGCAGGTAATTCCAGCTGGAAACCTCATGACAAAAGTCACATAGGATGCTTCAAGTGCCAAGAACTCGACCATTTTGCTTCTGAATGCAAAGCAAAGAAGCATCATGATTAGGAGGTAAATTTGGCTGCAGATGAAGATGGACAAGCACTGTTGTTGACTGTATGTGGAGAAGAGAATACAAGTATGGTTCTCTTAAATGAGGAAAAGGTGTATCCGAACCAACTAAAAGGAAAAGAATATGACAACATGTGGTACCAAGACAATGGGGCTAGTAACCACATGACTGGCTCTAAAACTCTATTTGCATAATTAGATGAAGAGGTCACTGGGCAGGTATGATTTGGAGATGGTTCTAAGGTTCCTATCAAAGGGAAAGGTACACTACTATTTTATTTCAAAAATGGTGATCAATTTGTTATTCTAGATTTGTAATATATTCCAGCCTTGCACAACAATACAATTAGCTTAGGAAAGATGACCGAGGAGGGATACGATATATGAATGAAGAAAGATATCCTATAGATGTATAATGAAGTTGGTTGTTTGATCATGAACGTACAGAAGTTAAAAAATAGACTCTATAAAATAAAACTCACATCAAGGAAGCCTACATGTTTGGCTATGAGCATAGATGATGACTCATGGTTATGGCATGCACGTATGGGTTACACGAATTTCAGAATGTTAGAAGATATGGCATGAAAGGGGATGGTGATAGGTATGCCCCTAGTATCTCATCCAGCATAGGTGTGTGAAGGATGTATGGTAGCTAAGCAACCTAGACAAATTTTCCCAAAAGTGGCCTAATGGAGAGCTAAGGAACCGCTCCAGATGTTACACACAAACTTATGTGGTCCCGTTACACCTGCAACAAAGGGAGGCAATCAGTACGTCTTGCTGATAGTCGATGACTATTCACGTTATATGTGGGTGTATCTAATTAAAACCAAAGATGAAGCTTTAAGTATGTTCAAAAAATTCAAGTTACAACTATAAAATCAAGACGTTAAGAACTGAACGGGGGAGTGAATTTAACTCCACTTAGTTCTTGAAATTTTGTGAACAAGCCAGAATACGAAGACAGTTGAAGACACCACATATGCCTCAACAAAATGGTCTTATGGAGCGACGAAATAGAACAATTTTGGAGATGAAAAGGTCTCTACTGAAAGCCATGTCAGTACCAAACCAATTTTAGGGTGAAGCTATAAGATATGCAGTGTACTTGCTGAACAGAACTGGAACAAAAGCACTCAAGGATGCGACTCCATATGAGGCTTGGAAGGGGTCCAAGTCTTCGGTTGCATACCTGAAGGTTTTTGGGAATGTGTGTATTGTTAAGAAGTTGCGAGGTTTAACCAAGCTAAGCAATCGAAGTGAGGCGATGATTTACTTGGGGGTAGAAGAAGGAACAAAGAGGTATCAGCTTTACAATCCCAGAAGTCGTAGAATTGTAATAGCAAGGGATGTTGTGTTTGAGGAGTCAAAATCGTGGGCCTAGACTGAAGAGATAGCAGACGAGCCACTTACTACACCATGTTGGACTAACAACATGGTCAATGTTATGACCCAATGTCAACCGGCCCAATAACAAGAACAAACAGATGATGCACACTCAACTTCCTTGACGATGTTACAAATCAATATTTATGATGATTCACCCACTTAAGACTCGCAGTCATCAACTAAGAATAATTCTCGATCAACACCTCCAAGCTAATTCTCCAGAAATTATGAAGATAATGGGTCGATAGCCTCATTCGATGATACTCCAGCAAAAAGGGTCCGTTCAATTAACGAAATCTACTAGAATACAAAGAGAATGGATGATGAGGAGGTACGGAGACCATATAATAGAAATCAAGAATTTTTGTTGATCGATGATGAAGCCATAACGTTTGAAGAATCAACAGCAAAAAGAAATTAGAGGCACGCTACAGAAGTTGAATTGAAATCGACTGAGAGGAATAATACCTAGATCCTAACCAAATTGAAAGGCAATAGGGTTAAAATGGGTGTTCAAAGTGAAAAGAGAGGCCACTAGAAATGTAATCAACCACAAGGCCCGACTAGTTGTTAAAGGGTATGTTCAAGAAAAGGGCATTGATTTTGAGGAAGCCTTCACACTAATAGCCCGATTGGAAACCATAAGACTAATCCTTGCATTAGCGAAAAAATAGAACTAGATTGTACATCATTTAGATGTCAAGACTGTGTTTCTACATAGAGAATTCGAGGAGGAAGTGTATGTCTTTCATCCAACTGGGTTCTTAGTCAAAGGAAAAGAGAACATGGTCTATCGCCTTCGTAAAGCTTTATACGGGTTGAGATAGGCACCAAGGGCATGGAACGTGAAGCTAGACCAATCACTCAAAAGACTTGGATTAACTAGATGTGCTTAAGAAAAATCAGTTTATAAGGTACACAAACCCAATTTATCCTTCATTGTTGGTGTATATGTGGATAACCTTATAGTTACTGGCTCAAGTGAGAAGGGAATTGTAGAATTCAAGAAAAGAATGAAATAGCTGTTTGACATGAGTGACTTGAGACTTCTATCCTATTACTTGTGAATAGAAGTGTTTCAAGGGAAGGATGGCAATAATGATCACATGACAGGGGTATGCAAAGAAAATCCTAAAGATAATAGGAATGGAAAAGTGTAACAACTCACAGTACCTAATGGAACCTAAGCTAAAGTTAACCAAGGACGAACAAGGAAAACCTGTAAATGCAACAAATTACAAGAAATTGGTTGGTAGCTTAAGATATTTAGTACACACAAGACCCGATCTGAACTTCAGTATTGGAGTTGTGAGTAGGTATATGCAGAACCCAAAACAAAGCCACTATTCATCCATAAAACATATCTTAAGGTATGTAAAGGGAACAACCGAGTATGGTATAATGTATCACGAAAGAGGCAATGGTATGTTAGTAGGGTACAATGACAACAGCTACACTAATGACCAAGAAGATGGGAGAGGAACCACATGTGTAGCATACTACTACTCAGGAAATGTAATAACATGGGCCTCACAAAAGCAACAAACTATAGCTCTAAGATCGTATGAGGTGGAATACATGGGTACAACTACAGTTGCTTGTTAAGGATTGTGGCTGAGAAACCTGTTTAGTGACCTTGTTGGAAGAAAAGCACAAATAGTGAAGCTACTAGTGGATAATCAATCTGCTATTGTAACATCCTTAAAATTCAAGCCAATTTGAAACTTTTCAAAACATTCAAATACCAATAGTTATTACAAATTTATTTTCAAAATAGTTTCATATCAGAGTATCCCAGAAATCCAAGTCAAAATATGAGGCAGTGTACGGTCACGCCTTCGCCTTCTCGCGGTCATCCGTTGTACCTGAAACAATAATCGATAAATGTAAGCTTGAAGGCTTAGTGAGTTACCCCCAAAATACGCATACTAACAACAATACACATACAATAACAAACATCATATTATGGGTCCAATCATCCATCAGGATGGAATACCCCAGGCCCCTCAACCATCAGGTTGGAATGCCAGCGTACTATGAGTCACATCATCATCTAGATGGAATACTATCGTCCCACAACCATCGGGTTGGAATGCCCACACATAATACATATATAACAGATACTATAGGACCAATCATCCATCGGGATGGAATACCTCAGGCCCTCAACTATCGGGTTGGAATGCCCACACATAATACATATATAACAGATACTACGGGACCAATCATCCATCGAGATGGAATACCCCAGGCCCTCAACTATCGAGTTGGAATGCCCACCTATTATGAGTCCAATCATCCTCAGGATGGAATACTCTCGGCCCACAACCATTGGGTTAGAATGCTCACCTACTACGAGTCTAATCATCATCGGGATGGAATTCTTGTGACATCGCCAAAATCTCGGCCAGAAAAGACCGATTTCATTTATGCTTTTTAAACATTTTCAGAGTAAATCCTTTTAGTTTTAAAAGAGATGCGGAATTTGTTCCCAAAAACAAAACATGATAAAATAGATATTTATCAAAACATTTCATAAAGAAATATGATTTCATTTCATAATCAAAAGTCGGGATGTCATGTTCCGATACAGATCATAAAGCATAAACGATAACATTACAAGTCGTTCAACAAATATATACATATACAGACTTGTAAACAAAAACAACTTGATGATTCGCCCATCTTAAGCTCTTGCGCCACTTCCTGTAATACAAATAAACTGAGTGGGTCAGGCTTGGGAGCCTGGTGAGCATATAGGGTTTTCAAACCCACAATAACTATATTTAATTTCAACAATCCACAATAAACCCGATTACCCATTCCCGTTATCCTCACTTTACATCCCTAAAAATAACGTCTATTATAAGGAACCTATTTCAGAATTTTCATCGGGACGGACATTACTGCAGAGGGGCTTCCTCAACAATAAGTATTCTAAAGGCAACCATGTGGGGGATAGAGTACACCGATGAACACGTCGTTCACAACACCTACAGATAATGAGCCTGCTAGTGTTCCACAAGACAGTCTAGAATAGTCTGTGGTCGCCATCCATACTCTGCTGAATGACTAGAATAACACCAATAACACCGAGGCCTCTCATCTGTTTATTACACACCAATTATCTACCTATGTTCTACCCAACATATTAGTAGATAAAAATATACATTTTTTATACATAGTTTAAAAACCTGTATAACATGCTTTAATCAATACATATTCCACATAACATATGAGGCATACACACATAACACGTATTTCATAGGGAATAAGTCAGATCTATAAGATAGAAGGGAGTGAATATACACTCACACATATAACAACACAATAATATACACGTAGCACATATTTTATATAATATACTTCATAATATTGCGTTGGAATGAAAATAACTACACACTCACTTGATCAAAAGATGATCGGGCAGCACTACGGCTTGCAGAAGAGGTGTTTCTCCGTAGATCTGGAAGATCTTCACAAAAACCGGCTCCTCGCGGGCAGCGCTTCGGCTCGGGAATAACGCTCTTCGGGATCCTCGAGGCTTCGGATCTTACTTCGGGGCTCGGGAATGATACCGAGGCTTCGGGATATGATTGGCACACAAATCGAGGCAAAACTTAAAGAGAGGGAAGAGTTTGAACAAGAGAAAATGCTTGATTTCGAGTTCTATTTATAGGCTGAGGGTCTGGGATTACGCGGGGCGTAATCTCAAATTACGCAGGGCGTACTCAGTACGCGGGGTGTACTCGAGATACGCGGGGCGTACTTTGACGTCACTGCGTGTATCGACTGGTTGCATTCGAGTATTGGTCAGACAAGTTGCATCCGACTGAGTACGCTGGTCGTACTCAAATTACGCTGGGCGTAATTGACTCGTCGAACTTCTAAATTGCGTAACTTTCGCATACGAGCTCCGTTTTCGACGTTCTTTATATCCACGCGAAGGTCAGACCATACTCTACAACTTTCATTTAGACTCCGTCGGCTAATTTTGACTTTTATTTTTATTATTTATTTTTAGAATGCCGGGACAGAAAAACTTCGTTATAAATTCATAACTTCTTCGTCTGACGTCCGTTCTCGCCTAACTTTTCATCGTTTCGCTACTAACAACACGATCTTAGATTCTCATTTAGATTTTTTTAGCTAAAAACCGCTCGATCTCAAATCGAGTATTCGGGCTGCATACTGCTAAGTCGAAACTTAGAAAAATCATAACTTCCTCATACGAAGTCAGATTTGGGCGTTCCTTTTATGCACGCTCTCGGTTTAACGAAATCTAAGACTTTCGTTTAGATTGCTAAGGCTAAATATCGCTCTATCTTAAATTCATATTTTACGTCACTCGGCGTCGTGTTGGTTCTGTCGTGAAACTTCGACAGGTCATAACTTCTTCGTTATAACTCGGATTTTGGCATTCCTTATATCTCCGGAATCCTTGTTTCGACCACTACAACTTTATGCAAAGATATCGGGCTTATCTCACACTTTAGTTTTGACGCTTATTTTATTCTTAATTCATTAAATTATAAAAATCAAGAAAATAAACACATAAATCACATAATTCACATAATTCACAAATAATACATTTTTATTATTTCAAATTTAGTTACAAAGGTTAACCTAGACTATTACATTGCTAAAAATGGCAAGCCCAGAAACACGGGCGTTACAATTCTCTCGGCCCACAACCATCAGGTTGGAATGCCCATAACCAGTAAAACATGTGCACCTATATTAGATAATCATATAACAGTCTATAGAAACAACATAATAGGGTCCTATCATCCTCGGGATGGAATACCCTCAACTACCAATTAATCATGTGCACATATAAAAGGAAAACTCCTACCAGCATACAGACAGTCATACCAAAATACAGGTTAATAAGCATACATGCCCCCACAATGTAAACAATCTTAGGCTAAAGGATTCATTCCTCAACGGTTAGACTCAGACAAGAGCTGCGAAGCAGAACCAAACCCTTCAGCCTAAGATCCTTTAAACCATGTAAGCTAGCACGTATAGATAGTCATACGGACCTAACATGTCATTGATCATAACATCATCCTAAACCAGAATACAAATCTAACATAGCATCACAACACATAATCACGAGATAACTAGGATAACAATCCAAAGGGTCGGCCTTGGTGCCTTAGACCCTTGATTATAGTGAGGATAACTTACCTCGCACTACTGAAGTCCTGTTGATATCCCTCTGGCTGCTATCTGGCAATTCCCTGAACTGCTGATCCTTCGGCTCCCCGAGCTACCAATACCAAAATATCACTTAGTCCAAATCAATAATCCTTCTTAGGGTAAAATGACCATTTTACCCTTAGTATAACTTGGTCCATATCTAAGGCCCAAATCATGCTCTAAAATGGTCCAACAATAGGTAGCCTTCCCAAGCCCACTAGTGGCCCACTAATGGACTAATTTGCTAAATTGGGCCCAATCCCTCTAATGTGCCTTACCCTAAGCCCAAAAATCTTCTTGGCCCACATTATCTGACTTCTGATGGCCTACTAAGTCCCATAGAACCAAAATCCCTTGCATGGTCCAAACCAAGGCCCAAAACAAGCCAAGCCCATATTTGATGTGTACGTTGGGCATACTCCTATGTACGCTAAGCGTACAAGCTAAATGGTGCGTACGCTGGGCGTACATGGATGTACACTCAACGTACTCCCCTATTAAGTCACTTTCCCATGAAGTGCTTAATACTCTAATCTAGAAGCTACAATCACAGATCCAACTCCTTTTGAATGTCGTAATCCATAAAGTGACTGACTTTGTGACGTTTCATGGCCCTAATGAGCCCAAACTCCAAAACAACATTCTATTCCCATAAAAATGATCTTAACTCATGCATGATCCCAATAATACATTCAAGATGACAACTTCCGACCTTAGGGACTCATTAAGAACTGAGAGCGGCAACTCTAAGTCCAGAAATCGGATTTGAACCATAAAGTTCTATACTTGGGAGCAAAATGACTTCAAAACCACACTACACTAGATCTAAACATACTTGAGGAGAGTTATGAACTTTATACCTCCAAAGAGTCCCAAATGATGATCTTATCCCGGATTTATGAGTTCAAGCTACTCAAGTCCTTCTTTGCCAACTTCTTATTTCTTCTTCCAAGCTTAAAACCACCAAGATGGGCTTCTCAAGATCAAAATCACGCAAGAATGAAGGGATGAGACGTTCTATGGATTTTATGAGGTTGGGGAGGCTGATAAGGGGCTAGGTTTTGAGTCCTAATGTTCCTTATATAGTGCTTGACTCTAAAATTTAGGGTTTAGGGTCTCTGAGCGTACGCTGGGCGTACATCTCGTACATTGGGCATACATCTCCAACACCCGCGATCACTTAACCCTTCTACGTTGGGCATACCCCAGCTTACATTGGGCGTACTCTTGCACTGGCCACCTTGCATGCATGGTCCTTTCTTGCCATCTTTCTCCATTAAGGACCAATATTGTCAATAACTTCAAAGTGATATAACTCCTTCATTCTAAGTCCGTTTCCAACTAACTTTAAACCCATGAAAAGGTGGCGAGAAGCCCTAAGCTCCTAATTACCCACCCAAGCCTTAAAACCTTTCGAATAAAACCCGAGACCTATAAAAGACCCAATCGCTTATACCCTGGGCCTCCAAAACCACAACATAAGTACTTTTCAAAACGGGGTGTTACACCATAGCATACCCCTCCTGGTCTAAAAATTACAACTTAGCCCTTAGGCTTTTCATGGCTTTACCCTTCCATCCCCAGGGACTATAGGGACTATAAATGACAAATCTTACGATGTTACAACTATTGTCCTTATAAAGAACCCGGTTTACCATTGGAGGAGTAAATATATAGATACAAAATACCCTTTATCTGTATGTGTGTTTAATGTAACGCCTGATTTCTGGTACACATTTAATTATAATTTATTTATTTTTGTAGAGCTACTCGACGATTTGGCAGCTCCAGACGCGTCGAGTGGAAACGTGATTGGACATGAGGTTTAAGCAATCGACTTGACGAGTTGAGAGCCCTCAACTCAGCAAGTAGGTCTACTAAAGTGAAACCCTAATTTCGGGGTTTTGCACCCTATTTAAGCATCTTAATCCCCACCTTATGACCTCATTTCTAGCCCCCAAGTCCCAAACCCTAATCTACGAAACCCCCAAAGCATTTTGTGAGTGTGTAGGCCATTCTTGAGTAATCGTTGTGTGTTCTTGAAGCTTGAAGAAGAAGAAACAGCTAGAAGGTTCAAGGAGAAGATACTATATCTAAATACTTCCTTCCATCCTCATCATTTCCTAGTAATCAAGTCTCTAACTTGGCTATTTGTTCATTAGATCTCCTTGGTTCCATTTTATGAGGGTTTTGGTTCAAGAATCTTGATCTTTGGGACATGGATGTCCCTATTGGCTTACCTTTTAGATCTAGGGTCTAGAAGGGGTTTCATGGCATAAAGGTGCAAACTTTATGACCATGGAAGCCCCATGCAATCTTAAAGATGTTATTATGTCCTTTTAAGCCCTAAAAGACCATGCATGGAAGTAAAGTCTGAGATTTTACGTGTTCATTGGGTGTTTAGGACCTAGATCTCGGTTATCAAGCTTTGGGTTGGAGTAATAAGGCTTTTGGACAAAGATCTATGTCCTAAGGAACTAGGATTTTGTCTAAACCCACTAAGAAGGATTATTAGCGGGTAAAGTTGGAAACTTTACCCTTAAATGGGCATTTCCAGGGGAAGTAAGAAGCTTAGATCTGAAGAGTAGGGGCATAACCCATTAAGGTGGCCCAAACAGATAGAGGAACTAGTCGAGTCCATAGAGGAACTTGACGAGTTGAGTCGTATTGTCTTGTTTCAAATTAAGGTAGAACTCGACAAGTTGATTCGCCAAATCGCTACTATGAGTAACCAGGGAACTCGGCGAGTCAGGGAAGTGACTCGACGAGTTAGATCGCAATTTCAGGGTTTTAGGACTCGACAATTTAATGGAGCAACTCGGCAAGTTGGGTCAACCTAGAATGTTGACTTTGACCAAAATGTTAACTTTGACCAAGGGTAAAATGGTCATTTTACCCATGGTCATTTTACCCTTAGAAGGATTCTCAGTTTTTGACTAATTGTTTATTGAGAAAATTATAGTTGGGGAGTCGTTGGAGCAACCTTCAGAGATTCCTCACTCGAGATTTCAGCAGGCAGCTTGAGAGGTGTGTTTTCCTCTAGTAGGAACGGGTCGAAGGCACCAATATCGGCCAGTTTATGTATGTTAGCATATGTCAGACTTAGGTCCGATGTCGGGGTTATCCCGATGTAGATTATATGTTTTGAACTCCGGTTCAATGTTAGGGCAAGCCCGAAGAATGTTTCTATGCTTGATGTCTTTGTGATTCTTGCATGTGTTTGTTTATGTGTTCCGGACTTCAGTCTGATGTCGGGGCAAGCCCGAGAATGTTTTTCTTATATGTTATGTGTTAAAAGTTCTGGGCTTCGGTTTGATGCCGGGGTAAGCCCAAAGAAGGTTTAGCTTATATGTTTATGTTATGTGTTTATGTTATATGCTTGTTGATATTTTATATGTATACCGGACTTCAGTCTGATGTCGGGCGGGGACCGATGTAGTGGGAAAGGCCCAATGTATGTTATTATGTGTTTATGTGTATATTATATGGTAGTTTGGGGAGACTCACTAAGTTTCGTGCTTACAGTTTTCAGTTTTGGTTTCAGGTACTTCCGATAGCAAAGGAAAGAGCTCAGGATTATTGCAGTGCACACATCATTCTTGTAGCCTGGGATATTTAGACTCGGATATTTCGAGACATGATTTTGATACAACATTTTGTATGATGATTTGAGATACATAACTTATGATTTTATTGTGATGTTTGATGGGTTATGGTTTTTTTAAATGATTTTTAAAACAAAATTTCTGGACTATATTTTTGAGATGTTACAAGTTGGTATCAGAGCCTTGGTTTGAGGGATTCGGGCACACTCTCGGGTGTGTCTGAACTCAAACTAAGGAATTGGAAGTTTTTAAAAGAAAATCATTTTTATAAAAAGGACTTTCAGAAAAAAAAAATTAGAAAAAGCGAAAAGAACTTTGAAAAAGAGAAAGGGGTGTGGTGCATGCAATCAACCGAGCTCAAGTAAGTACTCCCAAATTACCCATATAAGTTATATTATGATATGCTTATGAGAACTGCATGCTAAATTAGGGCTAATGTTCTAGGAACGATGCCTTATGTGCCTGTTATATGTGTATGAGCTTATGAACTGCGTGCTAATACAGATTCGTCAGTGATATGATAGCATGATTATGATATGTTTGATCATGTTTACTCAATGCTCGAATGATGCTTGCTTTGTGCTTTTAGGAGTTCTAGTTATCTTTTACTAACTAGTAAACGAATATGTTAAGTTAAATATTGCAAGGACTAAATAATTTCAAAAGGTTAGATCTAGCTCTATTTCGCAACACTTGTTTGAGTCCAACCGTTGTAAGGTAGGATCTCTCATTCGAATAATTATCTAGTCTTGCGAGCTAGTTAGGGGGAGATAGCAGGGACTTCTTATTCAGCTGATGGCGGAGAGTGGGATGGTGATTGCCCAAGGGAAAACATAGGATAAGATTAGCGCATGAAGCTGTAGTAGTAGAAAGGACTTGGTGAAGTCAAGGTAGTTCTTGAGGAAAGTACGGTTAGATGTGGAAGGTAGTATAGGCTCGTACTACTGAAAGCAAAGGATCCGTACTCGAATCAATGAAAGCTGAGATGAATCCATGGAACTTGTAGTATATGTGATGTGTTGATAAGTTTGAATTTATAAGAAAAATGAGAAAGGTAAGTCATTTAATGAAACTGATATACATTTATTGTTAGATTTATTATAATTATTACAATTAAATACTATGTGGAATTTAAAAAAAAATAAAAAAAAATAAAAACTGTGGAAAAAATTTAATTTAAAAAGACCACAAAATAACATTCGAAAAAATGAATGAAAGTATGACATATGAAAAAAAGATCTTTATTTATTAGAGGGAAGATAAATATAATTTTGCTATTAAAAAATATAATGCTAACAGAGTATTGTAGATGTAAATGATATAATTAAAAATGCTCCACAAATTATAATTGTACCAAAGTAGATAAACCGAAAAACCTTTAAAATATTGATGATTTTTTATTATCGTTCATTAAAATACGTTAGATGTTGTTACTTTTTTAGATTAATATCCAAAATAGGGATTAAATTTAATTATATCTATTTAATTTTTATTAACTAATTCTAGTCACATTCATGGCATACATATGAGGAAAAACAACTATTTAGGGTACCGTGAAGAATTTTGCCAACCAAGAGGTGGAAGTTGGATAGATTTTTGGCAATGCAAATTAAGGGAGAAATTTGACCGTTTGTTTATTGATATTTGATATCAAGAGCCTTCAATGCATGATTGTTAAAATCACGATCGTGATCGTACGATCTTAGGTAAGAAAAACGATCTAGATCGTAAATGGATCGTATTTATGGTAGAATCGCAGGTAGGATCGTAAAATCGTAGGTAGGATCGTATGATCGAGATCCAATCCGATCCTACCTTCCCTTGAATTTTTTTTTTCGCAAATGAAAATTATTTTTACCACTTTATGTCTTTTACCCTTTACTAATTTACCATTTATAATTTGTGTTACTTATGATTAATATTTTGAAGTTTTTATAACTTTTGAACGAAAATTTAAATGTTTGAAATATTTTCATGTTTAAAAACTATAAATTAAAAATTATATTTTATATTGTGGGATCTTAGAATCTCGATCCCGATCTTACAAACCCAAAAACGATCCTATGTAGGATCCCGATCTTGACAACCTTGTTTTAACGAGTCAAGTTGACCATTATTTCTCATTTACTTTAAGGTTTTCATTTGATTTTAGAAACCATGAATGAAAACCTTGGAATATTTCAAGGTTTAAGGATAAAGTGATTGATTTTAATAAAAATATACTCTCGTTATTGTCAATCTTACTTTGAAATGTGTTGAGAGAAAATGGTTTTAAAGAATTAGTTACTTGGTTTGGTTTGTGTTGTAGTACAATTTTGATTGATTTGTTGTAAGGATGGTATTTAGAACCGAAAACCTGGATCGGAACCGGAATCGGACTGAAACCGGAACCGTTAGAACCGGAATATGTAAAATCGGTCCGGGTCCCGGGTTTAAAGAATGTCTCTATTCGGGTCCCAGGTAACACATGTTTCGGGTCCAGGTAAACCGGGTTTAAGAACCGAAACCTTGTTAGGAACCGGAACCGATTATAATGGCCGGAACCAATTTTTATTAAAAGTTTAAAACATTTATATCTCATTCGTTTGAAGTCGGATTTGCATGAGATTTTTATAAAGTGTAGTTCATAGTTTGTACATCATTTTAGAATATAATTTTGTCATTTTAGGTTTATATTCATTGATTTATAGTCTTTCAAAGTCGGGATATCAAAGCTGAAAGTTTTATGTTTTTCAGCTTTTTTGTATTTAGTGATAGTTTTAAAACATGCATATCTCATTCGTTTGAAGTCGGATTGACATGAGGTTTTTTCTAGAGTGTGGTTTACAGTTTTTACATGACTTTAGATTATAATTTTATCATTTTTTTGGTTTGTATTCATTGACTTATAGTCTCTCAAAGTCCGGATATCAAAGTTGGAAATTTTATGTTTTTCAGATTTCTTTATATTCTATGATAGTATTAAAACAAACATATCTAATTCGTTTGAAGTCGAAATAGCATATGGTTTTTTCCAAAGTGTAGTACAAAGTTTGTACATGATTTTAGACTATAAATTTGTCATTTTTGGTTTCATATTCATTGATTTATAGTCTCCCAAAGTCGGGATATCAAAGCTGCGATTTTTTTCAGCTTTATTTTTGTATTCTATGAAATTTTAAAACATGCATATCTAATTCGTTTGAAGTCTAATTATCATTAGGTTTTTTGCAACGTAGAGTTTAGAGTTTGTACATGATTTTAGATTATAATTTTACCATTTGTGGTTTAATATTCAATGACATACAATCCCCCGAAGTTGGGATATCAAAGTTGAAAATTTTCAAAGTTCAACCACTAAGTAATTACCAAAAAGTTCTAGTTTTCCGGTTCTAAACCCACTTTACCCAGTTCCATTCGACTCACTTTGATATTTCCAGGTTTTCCGGTTCTAGACCTACTTTACCCGGAACCGAACTGAAACCGGTTCCTATATATCAATCCGGTTTCCGGTTCTACAAAATCTTGTTAACCGGTTCCCGGGTTTTTCGGGTCCTGGTTTACCGGTCCGAATTTGGACCCACTCTCATCCTTAATTTCTTGTATCATATGTGGGTTAATTTGGTGTTAGTAGGCTAAAGCTGTTGGATAATAGATTATATATACGTTTTTTTTTCTATTTAAATTGTGTTAGATTTTTTGAAATAATAAACTTGATCCTATAAATATATAATCTATTATTTAAAAAATGGATACGTCACTTGGAAATGGAAAAAGAAAAGCACCATGAGTTGGGGGAGCGTGTGGCGGCTTGGAAAAAACGACCGGACCGAATTACTCCCGGAAAAGACATTAAAAAAAAAGACTAGGCTCGGAAGAAAGACTGAGATTGAATCAGAAAAAGAGACGGTTCCAAAAAAAAAAAAGAATGGTTTGTTATCTAAAAAATCGGACTGTTCAGAGACAGTTCAAAGACTAGATTTTTCTTTTATTAAATTTTAGTGTATCATTTTTATTAAATGTTATTGTATCTTTTGGTGTTACTCACGCATTTGTTGACTGGAAAACTCAAAATCGAAACCAAAAAACCGAAAAAGATGAACACAGAGACTACGAAACATAACCGGAAAAGACCAAGATCATACCAAAAAGGACCGACCCAAGACTACTCCAAGATTGATCTGAAAAAAGACAATTGTTTTGAGACCAATCCAGAATCACCAATGTGCATATTCACATATTCATCAATCTTTTCTTTTAAAATAGTCTTGGTATGTCCTAGGGATTGGTTGTTCGGAGAAATAGGTAAATTAACGTGAAGATGAAGATGTTTGTATTTATCAATTTAAGTTTGTATTTCCTAAAAATTGTATATATCATCTCCTTTTTTTCTATATTTTCTTAGTTAGCTGTGTCAGCATGAAACTAAATGAAAATATTTAAATTGGCATTGTATTGGATATTAACAATAATCAAACAAATCAGACTAGTTTCAGACTTTTGTTAAAGGATGTCCATAATATGTCTATTTGGCCGGTTTAGTTTTTCTATAAAACTAAACTAGTATTCTTAATTAACGAAAAACAAAATGTGAGAGAAAGACCAAAATAAATGAAACAAACAAAATCATATAAATTATGGTCTCCAACATCTATCCAAGAGTCCCTTCAAATTTCTATGTACAATTTCCATTGATATTTGGAACAAAAACATTATAAACCCACCCACTAAAACCTTCAATTGTCTCCATCAACATCATCATCATGATCACGATTAAAGCCACTATCAGCATTAAACGTTAGTATAAAATCAAGCATGTTACGATTACTTCCTACTTCCGAGCTTTCACCATTTCTCCTCTCATAATCGGGACCCGCCCCCATCGAAAGCAATTGCAACATCGTGTCCCTTGGTGAATCCGTACTATACATCCACCTGTTCCTCGGCCTCAACTAAAAATTAAAAAAATCAAAATTTAATACCCACAATACCACCCATCATGCATTTTTACATAGGATAGATGCAAGAAACATCAATCTACCATCGTTTACTTCTATATCATAGCATCCTACTTTCATTTCTTTCTACTTCACATCGTACTTTCATTTCTTTTTTCTTATTAAGGCGTTGCTATAAATGGGTAGTGTTTTTTTTTTTTTAAGTGAAACGTTGTAGTTGTAATAGAAAGAAAAGGAAGTAAGATGCTATAATAAACAAATCAACATAAGTAGGTTGTTGTTTCTTGCATTCAAACCTTTTCACAACCACCTTCGTTATTATTCCTCATCGCCAAAATCATCAATCGAATCCCCGTATTCATCTGTGTCGACACTGTCGAACAATTCGGAAGCATCCTCTTCACAGGCGTCATCTTCATCGATAAAATCAAAAGTGACACCACCTTCTTCGTCCTCGTCACCTCCACCCCCACCGTCATCATCCTCGTCATCGTCCTCGTCCTCGTCATCATCGTCCTCGTAATCATCGTCCACGTCATCAGAATCGCTATAGTTGCTAGAGCTATCGTCAACATAGTCGTTGGAGTAATACTCGTCATCGGATTCGTCAGCGAAATCGGGAAAGAAACGAAATCGACGTGACTCAAAAACCTTATTCAAAAACAATAAAGTGGTAAAGAAAAAATGAAGCCTTGTTGGTAAATTGGTTAAAAGGCGAAACATTGTTGCATAAATTGGTAAAAGAAAAAAAATGAAACATTATTACATACATAAGAATTTCATAGCTATTCTTTTATATTTTTTAACCATGAAAAATCGCTTTTTAAGGGGTCCAAAAAACTATAAAGATTCAATCACTACAAAAATAGATAAATGGCTAAATCAATAAAAAGATGAAATGATAAGTGTACAAGTACTTTAATATAATTTAGGACAATGACAACTTTGGAAGTACTATTATTTCTTTTATGAGTATTCTAATAAAAAAAAAATTAATTGTTAAATCAAACAAAAAATAACAATTCACTTCCTAAATCGATAAAATGGTGAACATACATTTTACTTTTCTACTCTTTTCGTTTTTAAAGAACTCGGATTTTTTTAAAAAGAAGTATAATGAGTTGGCGACTACAAAAAAATACTTAATAGAGTAAACCCTAAAAGTAAGTCTATATCCCACCTTTTTGGGTAAGTTGTCCTTGTCTGACCTTTTTAGGTGGGACAAAGTGCAATTTTGTCTCATTGACATCAGTCTGAGTCTCAGCAGACAAATAGGGTTATACAGTTCAAAGCAAGCAACCATACCTTCTCAACATTCGTTGGAAAATTTGCTTTTTCAGCCGCGGTCGGTGTCCAAATCTTTATATCGCGTTCAATTCCGCTACTCGCAAGCATACTTATATACGGATGCGATTCAATACAATTCACCACTTGTTTATCTGCTTCCAAAACCCTAACCAACACCATATCACTCTTCCTCCAAATAAACATCCGCCCACAGTCCGACCCACTCACCACATACTCACATTTCGGTCCAAAAAACCCAACACCCTTCACCGTCACACAATTCCTATGCCCCTTAAAAACCCTCGGCCCATCTTTCCCATCACTTTCCATCTCGGAATCAGACGAATTACTACTATCCAAAATTACATTTATGTCCCCGCCCAAACCCATGTCTTTTGAGAAAAGGTAGATGAAGTCGTCACAATAGGATACAACGAGTTCGCTTTGATCGGAATACGCGATTCCGGTGATTCCAAGGTTTTCATCGTTGATTAAATGTCGCGGACAAAAGTAGTCGGTGGGTTTACCGAAAGGGGTAGAACCGTCCCATTTGTATTTACGGATGTCGTATAAGCGCGTGTATTCATCGGAACCCGCGATCGCGAATAAATTAGGGTTTCGTGGATCGATTGCTATGGTATTTAGGTTCACAACTCCTACGAAGCTTCTATCGGGAATTGGTTGGCAAGTGAAAAGCTCGGTGGCATCTCCGGATCTTAGATCAAACTAAAGAATGAGAGTAATAATGAGAAATCGAACGTGTACAACGAGGGTATTATGGTCTTTTATCCCTCGAAGCAAGAAGTGAAGAGAAAATGTTACTTACATGTTGGACTAATCCGTCCTCGCCACATGTATAGAAGATGTGTGGGCTCCCGGGTTCATTGGCTAGTTTATGAGCTCTCCCTTGATGTTTCCCAAGCAATTTTGGCTCAATTTCTCCATTTTCTGGGATCATAGCATGCCTTACCTATAACCAATTGTATTCTCAAATCTCGATACATATTTGATTATTTTTCCACCATGATTGTAATATACAATGTGCATTGTAAATTATAAAAGATGCTATCAGAAGCAGGAAGACTAAAAATATACCTGGCCATCAGCAGCACAAGTAACAATGCTTCTATCATCAGTACCTGGCATGATATTTGCTTGTAATATATTGTTATTATGGCCTGAATGAAAGGAGAGTTTAACATTCCCAGTTTGCCAATCCCAAAGTATAACTCTCCTGTCATCTGAACCAGACACAAGAATGTCTCCATTTTCACTGAAGCTCACTGTGTTCACACATCCTCGGTGTTTTTCCAGCTTCCTAGAAAGATCAAGTCTTAGGACTAGATCCTAACACAAAAACATTTATGAAATTGTTATTAAAAGCAGAAGGTCCAATGTAATTGGCTATAATAATTATAGATACAACTTGATGTGTTTGTTCTACACTGTGAAACTGGAACTGAATAATGTTGGATTCAATAAAACTACAGAAATCAGTCATTGACGATTCACATGGAGATTTAGCTAATTTACTTATAAAATCATAGTCAGAGTCTCTATCATGATGTATCACAATCTTTTTATCTAATCGCTTAAAACTTTCATATTTACTGACAGAATACAAGGAAATCAACACAAGAATGATGTTTATGATTGGAAGAGAACATCCAAAATATTGCCTGGGAGTGAGTTTTTAACAATAACGTGTGCCCTAAAAAGGTCAAATCAAGCCTAAATAACGTTCATCAGGTATACAAGTATGATATCAATTCACTGCGCCTAAATATATACGTATACTCATGTTTTCAATTAGTAAAAACAGCATTACGAACGAAAAATTTGAACTAAGATCACATTCGTCTATGTATATAAATATGCATACCTCTGAAGCGGCGAGCCGGTTGACGAATTTTCGGGTTGAAAGACGGCCGACCTCACGGCGGCAGATATCGACGACCGCCGTATCGATGCTCGCTCGGTCCCTTTTCTTCGTCATTCTGCAGGAACAATAACAATTTGCAGAAACGGTTATTGATCTATCAGGTTCGCATAAAGATCAGAATGAAGGAATCAGTAGAATGAATGATTCGATCAGGCTGAACTGAATCCTAAATCAATTAAATCTGAACGTGTTGTATGCACAGGAAGCGAGTGTTTGGTAAAAATACCTAGAAGTGGAAGGAAACATGGAGGCCTCTGCTCTACCGCTCACAAGAATTCGTGCTTTTTCAATTAACTGTTTTCTTGTGTCAAATACCAGATAAGGACGCCTCAATTTATACCCCTCTTTTAATACAATTGGGACTAAAAATACAAATCTACCCACGTTGGTATAAATATCACAAAATGAAGATATGAAATTTTGGAATATAAGGAAATAATCTAATTTTTATTTTATTTTTATGAAAATGACTGATTTGTATTGAATTAATTTTGTGTCATATAACAAAATATATCTTCTGATAAAAGATATATATTGGAGTTCGGAAAAAAAAAAGATATATATATATATATATATATATATATATATATATATATATATATATATATATATATATATATATATATATATATATATATATATATATATATATATATATATATATATATATATATATTGGATTTCGGACAGAAAAAAGATACAATGCCAAATTTCAAAAAAAAAAAAAAAAAAAAAAACAAAACTATTTTCTCTATAAAATCTAACAAAAGTTAAAAAAAAACATAACAAATATGAATTAAATCTGATCTCCCATATTTTGTTGAAACATAATAGATATGAATTAAATTTGACCTAAACAACCAAGCTGTTGAAGTCGCGGTGACCATAGACATCAACAGCCATGAACACCTCATTAATAAAAAAACATAAAAAAATAATCATAAGTATTTATTGAATATGTAAAAAAACAATAAGGACTTATTTTATAAAAAATGTGCAATATATATATATATATATATATATATATATATATATATATATATATATATATATATATATATATATATATATATATTAAAGACTAAATATGTACAAAGTAATAAATATATTACCTTATTAAGTTATTTTTCTCACTTATATATATATATATATATATATATATATATATATATATATATATATATATATATATATATATATATATATATATATATAGACAGAGAGAGAGGTGGGTTCAATTGAGAAAATAAAAAAGATTGAGAATGAGGGAATCATTCTCAGTCACTCATTTAATTAGCCTCTAAACATAAAGGATACGGTGACAAACTTGTAAATATCATATAATAGCCTTCAATCACAAATACGAACAGTTGAAATTCATTCGTTTTTTACTCTTTCAATCCAACCTTCAATTCTGTTTGAATACGAACATATCTTCAACATTTATGATTAATTACACTCCCAACATCATCGATAATCAACAAAAAATTCAATTTGTATCATTCATTCAACATCGTTCATCAAATAAAACATTGAAATTAAGGTTAGAAAAAGATCAAATCATTTTTTGTTTGAAATTTTCATATATTTCTCTACCAATCTACTGTTTTGTAAGATTTAAGTAGTCAAACTATCATATTTATCATATTTTTAAAAAAGTTAACTTGTATGCACTCCAATTGTTTGATGAAATGCATAAACTAAATTACCACGTTATATTCACATATGAATATTTTTTTCTCACCTGAATTAATATGTGATTATTAAAATACAAAACAAATATGCAAGTCTGTATGTTATTCATATGTGAATAATATATAAAAATTATATATATTTCTGAAAACAAACACATTGTAATATTCATATATGAATATATACTGTGCAATATTGTAATATTTCTGAAAACAAACACATTGTAATATTCATATATGAATATACTGTGCAATATTCACATATGAATATACCAACTATTGTTCATAAGTGAATATACGATCTAATATTCACAAGTGAATATATTATGTATTATTCCCATGTGATATACCATGTAATATTATATAATATTCACATATGAAAATATCATATAATGTTCATAAGTGAATATATCATCTAACATTCACAAATGAATATACTATATAATATTCACAAGTGAATGCATCGTCTAATAT
This sequence comes from Lactuca saligna, assembly GCF_052625555.1. NCBI lineage: Eukaryota > Viridiplantae > Streptophyta > Magnoliopsida > Asterales > Asteraceae > Lactuca > Lactuca saligna. The sequence continues at coordinate 92,953,685 of NC_136420.1, forward strand.
GTAAATAGGAATATATTATGTTTAGTATATGTTATATTCATATATGAATGATACTTAAATTGTAAAAAAAAAAAAAAAAATTAATCATAGTTTTTATTCATTAGTGAATAACGAATATACTGTAGTAAAAACCAGATTCATTTTTATTCACTTATAAATAACGATAGCTGAAAATATAAAAAAATAAATTTTTTATTTTATCTTAAAACTCTATCAATATGGATGTCTATTTGTAGAGAATAAAAAAATCATGAATTTTGGTATATTTAAAATCATTTTTCGATAAAAATAGTTTATTAAAAATTAAAAAAAAAAACGAAAAAACTATGTTTTTGTATATATTAAGGTAATGGTTAGCATAGTTTAAGGAAACATGTTTTGTTAGAAAACACATGTGCATTCCTTTAATCCTTTCCCATTTCTCCGGTACGTTCGAAGCTTTTGCGGCAAAAATAAATGATTGGCTGGGAATGATTCCTCCATTCTCAACCTTTTTTTTTCCTCAATTGAACCCTCCTCTCTCTCTCTCTCTATATATATATATATATATATATATATATATATATATATATATATATATATATATATATATATATATATATATATATATATATATATATATATATATATATAAAGTGAGAAATTAAATACCCTTCTACACTTAGCGCCATATATTTTGGAGTTGAAAAATTAGAGATCTCAAACAATAAAAGTGTTTTTCCGACACATACTTTGATATTTCTTGAAATTTATCTTTCACAATAACAATATGAAATTATTATTATTTATTGTGAAATTGATCAAAGTTGATATAAAAATAGGTTTATTTTTCACACAAACTCGAATTAATATATTTTTAAAATGTCGTCTAGATCATATAACAATGTCAATACGCAAATGGGTTGCAAGCAACATCGATATGGACACTTCAAATACTTCCATCATATTAAAAGAAATTTCAAAAGAGAAAATGAGTTATCGACAACCAAAACAACCCTTTCCATTATATCTATATGATTTCCGAACATATGAATATATATGTAACATCCCGAAATATCAAGAGTAGAGTTGAAGGGATAAAAGAGTAAATTGGGAAAGAGTGACTCGGCGAGTCCATGTGCGGACTCGGCGAGTAGAGTCGCGACTTGGTCGCGTGTTAAGTGGCCGACTCGGCGAGTCAGGGTAATGGACTCGGCGAGTAGGCGCTGAGTGGAGAAAACCCTAATTCTCGGGGTTGAGCCTTATATAAAGATCATTATGTTTCCCTCCCAGCCTCTTTATCACCCCTTGAGCCCCAGAAACCCCTAAATCACGAAGAAGCACCATTGTTGGATGGAGTGGAGCTTGGAGAATGTATTTGTGAAGGAATTTTGGGAGATTGAAGGCTTGGAGCAAGGGGCTTTGTTTAAATTCGAGTCTCATTTCAATTAGGGCATTCCTTTGAGGTAATATCTCGTTTTTTTTGAGCTGCTATTTCTTAGATGCATCATTTTGGGGATGTTGGAGATCATATCTTTGGATGTATTGGAGTTTAGAGGTTAGATCTGAGGTTGCTACCTCAGGTCTGGAAGGGAGAAGGTCTAGAGTGCATGAAAGTCCCTGTTTGTGAGTGGTTGATGGAGTCATCTTGTCCCAAATCCTAGCCCAATGTGCAAACGGCTTAGATCTCTTTGGATTCACGTAAAGTTTGCCACTTTACGTGATGGATGGGTTGTAGGAGGCTAGATCTATGTTTTGGATCAATTGCATGGCCTGGAGTGCTTCTGAATGGATTCAGAACGGTGGTACTCGGCGAGTTACATGGGTAGACTCGACGAGTTGCTTGCAGATGGCTTGGAACTCGACGAGTTGGAAGAACAACTCGGCGAGTAGGTTGAAGATAGCCTTGGACTCGACGAGTCCATTTGGACTCGGCGAGTCTTGTCGAAGAGTCCCAAATATTCTCCGGTAGAGTCGAGAATCGGTGAGTTGAGGGATGACTCGGTGAGTCGAGTGCGAGTGGACTCAGAGTTGTTGGACTCGGCGAGTCTTGGGGTGACTCGGCGAGTTAGGTCGCAGATTGAATGAAGTTCTGATTATGGGAACTCAACGAGTCACAGAGTTAACTCGACGAGTAGGGTCAGTCAGGGGTTGACTTAGACTGAGGACTTTGATTTCGACCAAGGGTTGGTCGTTGACTTTTAGGGTTTGGTCAGCGATGTGGCCTTTGGGCCAAGAGAGAGGTAAACTAGTCTTTTACCCATGAGAGGATTTATTCTAGTCTCGAGAGTTATATTCATGAGAATATTTGCTTTACGTGTTAGGCGGTGGCGAGTTTGAGATTCCAGTGTGGGGATATCTGCTTTCTGCTTGCCAGGTGAGTCTTCTCACTATACTTTACCTTGAGTAGGTAACCAGAGTTATGTGTTCAGAGTATTTGTATTCTATATGTACGTGATGTGTTGTACTGCATTATTTCTATGTGATTTATGTTGTGCATGTTTATAGAGTTGGAACCGGAAGGTTCCCAGAGTTAGAGCCTGAGGGTTCACAGAGTTTGGGTGCACGGACCCATAGAGTTATAGCCTCGAGTGGCTAATATGTGTTATGTGTGGTATTTTGGGGAACTCACTAAGCTTCGTGCTTACAGTGTTTTGTGTGATGTTTTTTTCAGGTTTCTTTCAGTATCATGGGACGGCACCGGCTTGATTGTACACACCAGAGAAAGAGTCATATTTTGGAGGATCCTGGTTTTCTATGCAAGTGAAAATGGAGTCATGTTTTGTAAATCGACTATGAATGAGATTTTAAACAAGTGTTTCTAAGAATAAAATGATTATTTTAAATGAAAATTTTGTCTTGAAATTTACGATGTTACAAGTTGGTATCAGAGCCTTGGTTTGAGGGATTCGGATGCGCCTTCGGGTAAATCTGGACTCAAACTGAGGAAGTAAGAAAAGTTTTAAGGAAATAATTTTCTAAAAATGAATAAGGGTTCAAAGAGGAAGCAAGAAAGAGCAGTGTGTACAATCAGCCTGAGCCCGAACGGTGATTTCCCAAAATACCCTTATTTTTTTGTGTTATGAGATATTTATGATGCACCTTATGAGATAATATTGCATGCTAAAGACAGTCTAGGTATTTCATATGTTAGGACTAGAGTGGCCTGATTTGTGATGCCTTAGTCTAGGACTCGTTGTTATATGTGTTATGCTTTTGAGTATGTGATGAGTGAGAGTATCCAGTTAGAACCCATGAGGGGTAGAGTTACAGAGTTTGGTGGTACTTTCGAGGATGAGCCGAGAAGGTGGAGTTATCATAGAGAGGGAGTCCTATGTATTCTTCGATGCTCGAATGCTGCTTGCTTTGTGCTTTGTGGAACTCTCGATGATGGGAGTCAGCTACCAAGTGAATATGACGATATTCAGGAGGTAGATGGCTGGCATCATTAGGAGCTCTTCAACAGCTAATAGCAAAGAAGTGGGAGGACAACGAAAGAGCTTAGGGAGTAACCCGATCCAGGTGAGTGCGCTTGTAGAATAGAGAATTTCGCTGGGGAGCGAGCACGCGCGATGGGATTGGTGAAAGAGCAGGTCGAGCAGCTATTTAAAAGCTCTGGGATGGTCCGTGTGGAAAGTATGGGTAGATGTGGCAGGTAGTATGGGCCCGTACTACTGAAAGCAGAGGACCCATACTTGATACAGGGAGCATTCTGAAGGTTCTAAGGAGCCGATTGAGGAGTGATGTTATGGTTCGGGTACCATACATCAGAGCAGATTGAGGAAGTGATGTTATGGTTCGAGTACCATACATCAGAGCTGATCGAGGAGTGATGTTATGGTTCGGGTACCATACATCAGAGCAGATTGAGGAAGTGATGTTATGGTTCGGGTACCATACATCAGAGCAGATTGAGGAGTGATGTTATGGTCCGGGTTCCATACATCGGAGCGGATGGAGGAGTGATGTTATGGTCCGAGTACCATACATCGGAACGAATTGAGGAGTGATGTTATGGTCCGGGTACCATACATCGGAGCGGATTGGGGAGTGATGTTATGGTTCGCGTACCATACATCAGAGCCGATTGAGGAGTGATGTTATGGTTCGGGTACCATACATCAGAGCCGATCGAGGAGTGATGTTATGGTTCGGGTACCATACATCAGAGCAGATTGAGGAAGTGATGTTATGGTTCGGGTACCATACATCAGAGCAGATTGAGGAGTGATGTTATGGTTCGGGTTCCATACATCGGAGCGGATGGAGGAGTGATGTTATGGTCCGAGTACCATACATCAGAACGAATTGAGGAGTGATGTTATGGTCCGGGTACCATACATCGGAGCGGATTGGGGAGTGATGTTATGGTTAGGGTACCATACACCGGGGCATATTGAGAAGAGATGTCATGAAATGAGTACCATGGGTCGTAGTGAAGTATGTTTGTGGTTCTCCGGTTATTCGGTCATGAGTAAGTTCGTTGAGGCGTCCCGTGAGAGGGAGATCGAGAGTCCCTCAGAGTATTTTAGTAAGGAGTCAGTGAGAAGGGAGAATTTCGATCTGTGTTGGGCAATCAGTCGATAAAGGAGATGTCACCACCTATGATCTGGGAGGTACTGATTATGCTCGTGTGAAATATGAGAAGCATGATGTTTTGGTTTTGGGTTTAGGGGTAAACCCTGCAGGTCGTCATTGATGATGATTTCCCACCAGAGTATCAGGTAGCAGGTGTGCCGCGAGGCAGTGATTTATCATGAGCAGATAGTCAGTTGGGACTAAGATGTGTGAGGACCACACTACACCTATTTGAGCATAGTAGGAGGTATTGTAGTGGTATCAGTGGGGAGTTCAATCGAGTTTAGCGGTGCAGAGAGTTTTCTATCCATGGGGTGTTGAATCTGGGAGTGAGTACTTGTTCTTGGGATGAACACGGTGTTGGAGTGTTGTTTGATGAGTTGAGGTGAGGGGTACGATGATTTTATGGTTCAGTCTATGAGCCAGGAATGTTATCGAGCAGTTGAGCTGTTTGGTACTAAATTGGTACGAGATTTGGAACGACTAGAGGCAGACGTGACGAGAAGTTCTTGAGGAGTTCACCAGAGGTTCATAGTATATGAGGTCGATTCATTTCCTTAAGGGGGGATTATTGGGCGTTGTGTAGCACCTTCCGGGGGCCGGTGCGATTTTGCTGGAGAATATAGTTATGGGTTAGTTGCGTGCTATTTGGTGATGGTTCGAACCCTAAGTAGGGGAGAACCGGGTGCCGTATGTAAGAAAGCAGAGATTTGTCAAGAGCAGTTATAAGTGGAGTATAGAGATATGCGGTAAGAAATCATGAGACCAGAGATGTCGGTGATCGAGGAAAGGGGTCAGAGTGAGTTAATGCGGGAAGTACTTGGTTGAGAAGGATGAATGTCTCCACGACAGGTGTTTTTTTTAGTCAGGAATCTGGTATTGGTCAGTGTTGGGGCAAGTAGATAAAGAATGATTGGGCAACCAAATCCCGGGTCAGTATGCGTATCCTTGTTTGGATTTTGAGCGGCGGGAAAAAGGGTTTCGGAGAATTATCAGCGTATTTCGTAGTGTTAGCGTTTCTTCGTATTGCAATTGAGAAATTGAATACACCGAAGTTGCAACTTGAGAAAAATGAAGATCTAGTTATGGGGTTCAGAGGGAATATATTATTGCATCTATATGGTGCTTGGGGTAGGAGATCTGTGGTTGTGGCGGGATCTTGTGACGTTCGGTGGGGGTGTTCCGAGGTATCCGGGTATTGATATCTTTATTTTGAAGTTATTCGTGAATCTTGAGTTGAGACGACTTGTGGTATATCAGGTATCTATGGATCTAGTGAGAGCCTTCGAGTATGGGCATCCAGGGAGATTACTTGGGAGAGTGGATCTTCGTAAGGGTGGACATCTATTATGACGATTGCCTCTAGAGTCTGTGATGAATATTCGAGACGAGTATGGGTAGCCGCCTATGATAGTCTGTGGAGCACGAACTAGTGGAGTCAGAGGGTGTTGTGATACTGCGGGGAGCCGTAGTACTCACTAGTCAGAGAGTGTTGTGATACTGCGGGGATCCGTAGTACTCACTAGTCAGAGGGTGTTGTGATACTGCGGGGAGCCGTAGTACTCACTAGTCAGAGGGTGCTGTGATACCGCGGGGAGCCGTAGTGCTCACTAGATGGCAAGAGAGTGTGATGATGGAATGTTCTCCGATCAGTGTATGATGTGGAAGAGTTTTGGGCTTGAGTAGCCCTAGTATTGAGTTTTTGGAGCCTGGATGTTAGACCGGGGGCGAGACTGGGGTCCCCGTCTCTGTCGGGGAATGTGGTGAGATGCGCAAGGGATATGCGCAGCTAAAACCAGAGATCAGAATGGAGACGATCCTCGGTTGGATTGTATTTTCTTGCATAAGGAAAAGAGAATTTCGTGACTTGCATGTCACGAGGCCGGGATAGTGGTCACGGGGAGGGAGTTAGTGGGATATTTGGATCATGATTTGGGTGACCTTTGGAGGCTCAGTTGTGGAGTCAAAAGCTGACCTGGTGACCAGTCTCGAAGAGGGATATGAGATGAGCTAGAGCCTATCATGATGATGTGTGAGGACACCTCATAGGGAATGAACGATTCAGACGCTCAAAGACATGCTTCGGGCATGTGTATTAGATTTTGGAGGGTGTTGCGGCACGTATTTATCCTTGGTTGAGTTATCCTATTTCAACAGCCATCATTAGTGCATCGGTATGCCACCCTTCGTGTTGTTGTATGGGAGGAAGTGTCGGACCCTCATTTGCTGAGGAGAGTGTCGATTCGCGGAAGTGGAAGTTGTAGTGAGAATGGATGATTTGGAGTATGATGGTCGAACATTGTGTCTGTGGCAGTGGTATGGAATGACATTATGATGGGGTGTCTGCTGAGGATGCGGAAGGGATTCCGCGGGTGTAGAGCCAAGAGTCTTAGGATGGATGTAGGGATGGAGTCTGGGACTCCCAGCTTGATTCTGATCAAGGGTCGTGTGCGTAGTGGTGGTGTCTCCTGGGGATGTTAGAGATGTCATCAGTGCGACGGGTTCTCCTAACCCAAGAATGCAAAGGTTGGTGCGGCTTGGGTGCTTGATTGCAAGAAGAGGACTCATGAGAGTTGCTCTGGGATTGAAGAGTGGGCCTTTCTGTCGTCACGGATTGGATAGGATAGGATTTGGATCGGGGATCCGATGGTTCATGGCTTCTAACCCTTATGGGTCAAGTGATTGTTGAGATTTGGGTCAGTGATGCTTCATGGGTAATTCTCGGATCGTTGAGTGTGGTTATCAGAGGGTACATCCGGTGCCCGGTTCGAGACAGTGGTCAGGACACCGTAAGGAACGGGAAAGTGTGTTCGAATTTCGATGGGTATGTCTTGTGAGATCCGGTCCGATTAAGGCCAGGTGGCACGTTGTGGGAGTATTTCTGGAGTTGAGTTGCTGTAGGCTTCGAGGGCGAAGCCTAATTTAAGTGGGGTAGAATTGTAACATCCCGAAATATCAAGAGTAGAGTTGAAGGGATAAAAGAGTAAATTGGGAAAGAGTGACTCGGCGAGTCCATGTGCGGACTCGGCGAGTAGAGTCGCGACTTGGTCGCGTGTTAAGTGGCCGACTCGGCGAGTCAGGGTAATGGACTCGGCGAGTAGGCGCTGAGTGGAGAAAACCCTAATTCTCGGGGTTGAGCCTTATATAAAGATCATTATGTTTCCCTCCCAGCCTCTTTATCACCCCTTGAGCCCCAGAAACCCCTAAATCACGAAGAAGCACCATTGTTGGATGGAGTGGAGCTTGGAGAATGTATTTGTGAAGGAATTTTGGGAGATTGAAGGCTTGGAGCAAGGGGCTTTGTTTGAATTCGAGTCTCATTTCAATTAGGGCATTCCTTTGAGGTAATATCTCGTTTTTTTTGAGCTGCTATTTCTTAGATGCATCATTTTGGGGATGTTGGAGATCATATCTTTGGATGTATTGGAGTTTAGAGGTTAGATCTGAGGTTGCTACCTCAGGTCTGGAAGGGAGAAGGTCTAGAGTGCATGAAAGTCCCTGTTTGTGAGTGGTTGATGGAGTCATCTTGTCCCAAATCCTAGCCCAATGTGCAAACGGCTTAGATCTCTTTGGATTCACGTAAAGTTTGCCACTTTACGTGATGGATGGGTTGTAGGAGGCTAGATCTATGTTTTGGATCAATTGCATGGCCTGGAGTGCTTCTGAATGGATTCAGAACGGTGGTACTCGGCGAGTTACATGGGTAGACTCGACGAGTTGCTTGCAGATGGCTTGGAACTCGACGAGTTGGAAGAACAACTCGGCGAGTAGGTTGAAGATAGCCTTGGACTCGACGAGTCCATTTGGACTCGGCGAGTCTTGTCGAAGAGTCCCAAATATTCTCCGGTAGAGTCGAGAATCGGTGAGTTGAGGGATGACTCGGTGAGTCGAGTGCGAGTGGACTCAGAGTTGTTGGACTCGGCGAGTCTTGGGGTGACTCGGCGAGTTAGGTCGCAGATTGAATGAAGTTCTGATTATGGGAACTCAACAAGTCACAGAGTTGACTCGACGAGTAGGGTCAGTCAGGGGTTGACTTAGACTGAGGACTTTGATTTCGACCAAGGGTTGGTCGTTGACTTTTAGGGTTTGGTCAGCGATGTGGCCTTTGGGCCAAGAGAGAGGTAAACTAGTCTTTTACCCATGAGAGGGTGTTATGAGAGGATTTATTCTAGTCTCGAGAGTTATATTCATGAGAATATTTGCTTTATGTGTTAGGCGGTGGCGAGTTTGAGATTCCAGTGTGGGGATATCTGCTTTCTGCTTGCCAGGTGAGTCTTCTCACTATACTTTACCTTGAGTAGGTAACCAGAGTTATGTGTTCAGAGTATTTGTATTCTATATGTACGTGATGTGTTGTACTGCATTATTTCTATGTGATTTATGCTGTGCATGTTTATAGAGTTGGAACCGGAAGGTTCCCAGAGTTAGAGCCTGAGGGTTCAAGAGTTTGGGTGCACGGACCCATAGAGTTATAGCCTCGAGTGGCTAATATGTGTTATGTGTGGTATTTTGGGGAACTCACTAAGCTTCGTGCTTACAATGTTTTGTGTGATGTTTTTTTCAGGTTTCTTTCAGTATCACGGGACGGCACCGGCTTGATTGTACACACCAGAGAAAGAGTCATATTTTGGAGGATCCTGGTTTTCTATGCAAGTGAAAATGGAGTCATGTTTTGTAAATCGACTATGAATGAGATTTTAAACAAGTGTTTCTAAGAATAAAATGATTATTTTAAATGAAAATTTTGTCTTGAAATTTACGATGTTACAATATAAGTAGGTGGTGAACCTATGCTACACATGGGTTAGAGGTGTTTTTTATATTTTTTTTATGAAGACAATGTCAAAATTAAATGGATTCTCATAAAACCTTCAAAATTAGGATATAATGAAAGATGAACACAATATAACGATTAGGCTATACTTCAATATCCCAAATGAGAACCTAACTTAAATAAAGATGAGCATATTTTAGGATTTCACATGAAACTTTGTATCTATCATAAAAGTATGCAAGTGTGATGGTTTTGTAACCTTTACCATTCATGCATTCCGAATCTATCTTCTTTGCTCTTATCCCTAATCATACACATACACAAGCATCTTAATACTTGTTTTAGTCTATTAAAATATTAAAATCTTAATGACTCTTATGGTCAAAATAACCACTTAATGGGTCATTATTCTAAATTCTAATCTTCTATATTTTATTAAACTTTAATCAATGAATTAAGCACTCCATAATGCCTAAATCATTTTAATCTACTCTAATGCAACAATTCTCATAATCATTAGTTAGCGTTTCAAACCATAACTCTCATTTGATTGATCCCACTCATGAGGATCACTTACAAAGCTTGTTCTAGACATCTAAACACTTCTATTAGCACTACTAATAAGCTTTCTTAAGCTAATCTAACATAATTAGCTCAATTCATCAAAATCACCATTTAGCCCTAATTGGCTTGAAAATGGTTAAAGTGATTCTATCTTGAGCATTCCATCTTCAATCCAAGCCATAATCACTCTTTATAGACTCTTGCTCGACTTCCATCCTTAAAATTGTCAGAGCTCTGCTGCTATGGGCTTGGGGGTGTTAAATAATGAGAATAGAGGGCTTAATAACCTTTAAGCTATTGCGTAACCACGTCGCAGCCATCTCTATACCGTGTCGTAGTGGCATGTTAACCTTAGACAATGGCAACCACTTGCTCTCCATGTCGTGTCGATCTTCTTGTCATGTCGTGGTGCTGTTTCTCCACTAGCATCCTATTTTGGCCACCATGTCGTGGCAACCATATACCGCACTACAGGGACAAAGTATATTACCCTCTACTTACAACGAAGTCTTTCTTATATCATTGTCATCGCTCATAGCATTGTGGTAATCTATCCACCATGCCCCGATATCTGCTTGACAACAGCTCGTTGGTTGATTCCATTCCAACTTTAGGATAATTTTTATCCCAACTTCTAACGTGCATAACTTCTTCGTTTCTAAGTCGTTTTCTATGATCATTATATTCACGCGAAGGTGGGAACACACTCTACAATCATGTCAAGTCATTTATCAATGATTAATATGGGTCTTAATTTGTTAAGTCACAAATTTGGCACAAAAAGCATAAAATTCCCATTTTATCCTTTTGACTAAAATGCATCTTCTCTTACACTCTTTCTCTTGAACTTACTTATCTAACCTCCTATAAGTGACTTAAACTTGTTTTGGCCATTTCCATGAGGTCACAACTTCATACTCTCATATTCTTCTCATAAATAACCATTTCCCTTTTGGTCAATATTCAACTAAACATCAACTTTCTCTAAAGTTCAGGTTCTTACAAGTTCAACATAACCTGTGCAATGCTTTTGCTAATTTGTAGACTTGTTTTGGCATGTCTTTCTTTATGAATCCTTCCGGTTATGTGACATAAACTTCTTCTTCCAAATTCCCATATAAAAAGGCTGATTTTACATCGAGATGATGTATAATCCACCCGTTTGTGGCTGTGAGCGCAAGAATGAAACATATGGTTTCTATCCGGGCTACAGGTGCAAATACTTCATCAAAATCTAGTCCATGTTTTTGCAAATATCCTTTTGCAACCAACCTTGCTTTGTACTACAAAAAAAATCGTCTGAATCTCTCTTTGTTTTGTAAACCTAGTTAAGGCTAATGGGTTTTCTTCCTTTCGGTAACTCGATTAAAATCCATGTTTTATTTTTCTTAATTGCACTTAACTCACTTTTCATAGCTTCCATTCAAACTTCACTTTCACTTGCACTTGAGAAAGTTCTTCGTTATCTTGTAGAAACATAAGTTCATCATTTTCTTTATAAATATCAGCCAAACTATGATATCTTTCTGGAGCTTTACTATCATATGAACTATTAAGTGATGATTGAGGTATAATTGGGCTACCTTGTGGTGCATATTCTTCATCAAAATTTGTATGGATATCTTCTTCTCGTTCAGCTTCAATATTAAGCATGATATCAAAGGTGAATGGTCCATTTTTCATGGCTTTGAACTTTGTTATAGGTCCCCACTCCCACTTAAAATCTTCTTAAAAAATCACATTTCTTCACATTCGAATTGCTCTAGTTTCTGGATTAAGTAGTTGATAAAAATTTGTACCTTATTTTGACTCCCGGGTATACTTGCTTCTTACTTCAGTCATTGAATTTTTTAGATGTGTGCCTACTATTTTTGCATAAGCAACACACCCAAAACTCTCACATGATCAATGTTTGGCTTCCAACCAATCCATAACTCGTAAGGTGTTGACTCTATCAATGCTTTTGTGGTTATTCGATTTAGGATGTAGATTAAGTGACTCATGACTTCACCACATAGGACTTCTAGAATGTTCATCCCTTTTAGATTGCTTCTTGCCATCTCTACTACTATTCGGTTGCGTCTTCTTGAAACACCGTTTTGTTCTGGGGAATAAGGTGTTGTATAGTGGCGTTTCAATCTGATTTCATCATAATATGTAGTGAATTGTGTCGATAAAAATTCACTGCTCCGATCAATTCTAAATAATTTTAATTTTAAACTTGTTTCAACTTTAACTTGTGCTCTAAATTTCTTAAAAACAATTAAAGTGTCATATATACTTGTTTTTCAACATATAAACCCAAATAACTCATGTATAATCATCGAAAAATAACATAAAATGCCTATTTACGACTGATGTTGGTGGTGTGATCGGCACACATAGATCTCTATGCATGAGTTCTAGTTGTTCTTTAGCTATAAATTTGGTATGTTTTGGATAGGATTTTCGAGCTTGCTTAGAGATCAAGCAAGCTTCGCACAAGCTTGTAGAAACTTTGATTTTAGGTATTCGTTCCACCATTCTTGTATCAACTATGTGTTTTAGTACATTGAAGTTGGCATGTCCAAACCACTTGTGCTAAAGCCAAGATTCCTCACCTTGTTTTGCAATTAAGCACTTTGAACTTCTTCTGCAAGTATGGCCCGGTCCAAACGATTGCTTGACTGTTGAACTTTTAATAATAGTTTTCCTTGTGCATTGTGAATCCATAAATGCATTCCAAGCATTACAATTCGATCACCATGTTGAGCTAATTGGCTCATGCTGAATATACTTCTTTTAGTAATCTATTTTCACCATTATTGCATTTAAACATAATCGAACCCCTACACTCTATTCGAACTTTAGGACCATCACCAAATTTCACATAACATCTAGTAGTTAGATCAAAGGTTTGGAATTTGTTTTTTTTTTTTCAGTCATGTTATTGTTTGCTCCATTGTCGAGATACTGCACTTTTGATTGGGTTGGAGTTTGTTCACTAGATCTTAGCTTAGGATTTACTTTTTCCTAATTCAAGTAAACTTCATCGTTTACTTGGGCTGCAAGCAGAAGTTCTGACTCATGATCGTTCTATCCATGAGTTAGGTGGGCTTCGTGATTCCTCTCACGACATGGGTTTTTGCACTCAACAACGTAATGACCAAAATCTTAACATTTATAACATTGAAATTTAGATTTATCACGAGGCTAATACAAGTCAGTATTACCTTTTTTTTATTACCACCACATCGTCCTTTGTTTGAGTTGTTTTAACCACCTCTTACTCATTCTCAAATTCCAAAATCTTTTTTGTTACAAACACATGAATAGATAAAAAATTTATCTATTTTTTTATTAGGAGCATGTTTGGTAAAACTAATTGGTAGCTAAAAGTGGAAAGTTGTTGCTTTTATTTATATAGATATGTTCGACAAAAATAACTGTTAGTTTTTAAAGGTTTAAAATTATATAAAAATAGCTAAAGGCTAAATCGCTTTTAGATTACAAGATTTTTATTTAACATAAAATTAAAAGATCTTACTTTAGAACTTTTTTTCCGAGTATTTTCTCTTAAAAACCAAACACACCCATATCTTTACACCCTCGTTGGCACACTTGTTCATAATAATAAGGGAAATGACTTATTATGGTAATTATGTTTCAAAATCTATCAAAAAACATCATTCAAATTTGGTATGTTCAAAAACTATCATTCAAGTAAGACTTAAAAAAAAAAAAAAAAAAAAAAAAAAAAAAAAAAAAAAACCAACGAACTATATACTTTGTTCAAATGTCACCTAATGGTCTATTTACCGATAAGAATTAATTTAGGAAAAAAACAAGAGAACATGACTTAAAATGGTAACTATGTTTCAAAATCGTTCAAAAAACATCATTAAAATTTGGTATGTTCAAAAAGCATCATCCAAGTAATATCTTTGTACAAAAAACACTAATAAACTATGTGTTTTGTTCAAATGTTACCAACTGATAACCAATTTTTGTAGGTTAAAGGATGAGTTGGCCTAATTATTGGTTATATGGAATAATAATTAGTGACATGACACTAGTTGATACTTGATACTATGTAATTATCGCGGTCAAAAATATAATAGTGCTCGTCAACTACTATTTGAAATCGCGGTCCTCACGGTGGTATAGCGTTTTTTATATTATATAGGATTTATATTTTGTAGAATTTATATATATTAAAGTATTAAACAGTAAATCATACTTCAAAGTTTAACCCACACCAGTTAATTAGTTAATTGGTAAATCATACTTCATATATCGATTGATCATACTTCACAAGGCAGTTACCAATGTCACAGTTAATCATACTTTAATACAATCAACAAAAGAACATAAGCAATACTTAGCATTTTATCATACTTCAACACAATCACAATTAACAAATAAAATGATTAAGTAATTTGACAGTTAATCATTCTAAGTACTTCAAGTCTTTAACATAATTAGCAAGACAAAACATAAATGGTTTTAATGGAAGTCATCACAATCACAAAATCATAATTTTATTCAGTGGAATGACACAAAAGTTTTGGTTTGAGTTAAGAAAAAACAATTTTATTTAATGGAGTGATACAAATAAACGTTTTTTTATGTAAAATAGTCCAAAATGGAATTTATTCAAATAGTTGTCACCATAATCATGATAAATTATGATGCTAATAATGTCACCGCTATTTTAAAAATCACAATTCTTTACCTCCGCCAACCGCTATAGCGTCACCATTGACTACATAGGATACATTCCTCATTTAAAATCAATTTAAGGCTTTTCATGAACGAACAATTGGAATTTGTGAAAATAATGGGAAATGTCCATAAGTACCTCAAGGAAAGAAATTTGTAAAAACTAGAAGATGCATAATAGTTTCGAATCCATTCAAGTTTAGTCATGACATGTAGTTAGGCAAGATACAACCAATAAGTAGATTTCACCCAACTACAAATTGATATAAATATTCATCAAGACATTGTTGTAATCATATTAAATTGGCATACATAGTAGAAGAATAAGCCATCTAAAAAGAGAAGAAGTAATTCGTTCATGAAGAAGCCCTAAATTGGTGCTTTATAAAGGAAGAATATATCAATTAATGACATGCCACCAATTATTATGACATATCATACTAATTAGGCCAAATCATCATTTAACCTCCAAGAGTTGGTTACCTATGGGTAACATTTGAACAAAATGTATGGTTTGCTGATGTTTTTTTTGTAAAAATACCTTATTTTGATGGTATTTTTTGTAGAGACTAAACTTGGATAATGTTTTTTGAACAATTTTGAAATAGTTACTCTCATGAGTCATTTTCTCTTATTTTCTTTGCCTTAATTAATTCTTACCGGTAAATATCGGTTACTATAATAACTTTTAAACAAAGGGAAATCTACAGAAAACTCCCAAACTTTTAGGAAAAGTTTCAAAAAAATCATAATGTTTTTAACAGGAAAGTCTAAATTATTTAAAATTTTGTTCTAATTAACGAAAAAATCATTTTTTTATATTTGAACAACAAATGACAAATTATGTAAATTTCTCAAAATAATAAGAATTTTCCTTTCAAAAAAAATTAGGATGTTTTTGAAACTTTTCCTAAAAATTTAGAATTTTTCTATAGATATCCTTTTAAACAAAATAATATGTAGTTGTTGATGGTTTTTATATAAATACTTTATTTATTTAGATAGTATTTTTTTTTTTAAAATACCAAATACTATTAGAATAGTGTTTTTTAAACGATTTTGAAATTTTTATAAGACGTTTTCCTAGATTCAATTATGCTTCAGAATGTTGCATGATTTTATTAGAACTCAAACACGTGTTACAACATTGTCATTGCAGATCAAATTCAAACCTGAAGAAAAAAAACAAACAAACAGTACCTGATCATCATCATCATCTTGATTTAATACTCTCCACAAATCCACTGCTAAGAAGCTTCTCTACATATTTCCCCAATACATCCACTTCCAAATTCACCTTTTGCCCGATTTTCTTCAATGGAATCACAACGTTCTGCTGTGTATACGCCACCATCATGAAATTAAAACACCCATCTTCATCAAACACCTCCACCACCGTCAAACTAGTCCCATCCACCGCAATAAACCCCTTCGGCACTATAAATTTCAATATCTCCGGCGAAGTTTTCACCTTAATCCACAACGAATCTCCTTCAACCTCCATCGAAACAATCTCACCTGTTCCATCAACATGCCCCTGCACAAAATGCCCACCCATTCGTGTCGATGGTTTAACAGCTCTCTCCAAATTAACAACCGAACCTTTCACCAATTCGATTAACGACGTCTTTCTTAACGTTTCAGGAGCCAAACCGGCTTTGAACTCCAACCGATCGGAATCGAATTCTGTGACTGTTAAACACGTGCCGTTCACGGCTATGCTGTCGCCGAGGTTGACGTCTTGGAGGACGGTTGGAGAATGGATTACCATGTCGAATGATTCGCCTGATTCGTCGAAACCTAGTTCCTTGATTTTTCCCAGTTCTTCCACGATTCCGGTGAAGAGGGATTTTATCTGCGTTCTTTGGTAGGTTTTAAGGGTAAGTGATTTTGGTTTCTGGGGGTTGAAGATGAGGGATGAGGGGAGTTTAGGTTTGAGATTTGTTAATCTAAGGGAGTTGTAAAGTGGGAATTTGAGGATCGAGGTTGATGACATCGCCATTGTTGTGATTTGGATTCAACAGTAATCGGGTTGATGGCTCCATTTATTGTGATTTGGATTCGACAGTAATCGTTCCTTGGTCTGATTCATGGCGTTTCTCGGTCTGATTCATGGATTTTAGCTTCGATGCAAAGGAAAAACAGCAAGGAAAAGCCCTGTATCCGGAACTCCTCTATAAGAAATTAAAATTACAATTACACAAAATTGTAACAAGAAATTTAAACTAAAATTGTATACTTGGCTCGAATTTACATTAAAAGGTTCTTTTATAAAAGTTATTTTGGAAATATTAACCATAAAGACGTAAAATAACATACAATCATACGTAGAAATTTTATATGTTTTATCTCATATTTCATATTGTATTATACTTGTTTTTTTAAGCTTTTAAAATGACAAGTTTTATCAACACATATTATAAACTAGGTTATAACCCGTGGATATCACGGGTGAAAATTTTATAAATAACTTTAATTAAATTATAAGTTAATTATTGAACAATAATAATTAAAAGTTTTAATAATTAATAAATATAAATGTTTATTGGTAAATTCATAGTGAATAACGATCGGTTGAAATTATAAAATCATAGTTGTTTGATGATTACATAATAATATAATTAATTATAATCCATGAAAACCATAGTTACAAAATACAACGAATTTTTATAGTTAAAAATCATAATTATTATTAAATTATTTTCAAAATGTTATTAACTAAGAGAGTTATGTGATTGTTATGTAACTTTATAATGATTGACTGAAATAAATATGTGAAATCATTTTTTTAAGATAATGGGTTATTATTTCGGTGTAAATTAATAAAAAAAATATGATATTATATAATAAAATATATTAAATATAAAATAAAACAACCACAAGCAATGAAGAGTGATATATGACAAATTACAAAATTAAGTAGAAGTATAACAAATTATTAAAAATTAAGAATAAAGTTTTTTTTACTAATAATAAAAAATTAATTAAAAATTAATAATAATTTTGTACTTTAATAACATTTAGAGTATAAAAATACAATCACTAATATTATATTTGCATAACTTTATTTTTATAATTCTACACATTTCTTTGTATACTTCTTACATTAACGATTATATATACATGTCATAGTGATTTTATATAAATGCATGAGTTATTTAAGTTGAAATTTTGTTCTGAATATAAAAAGATTAATTTAGAATAAGATCTTTACTATCCAAATAATCCCCACCTACCCACTTATCCCCCATAAACCCACCCGATTAATCATAAATACCATTTTTCCCGTAACACTATCGGTGATCTTCTTTTCCGGCACCAAAGCCCGTCATTCTTCCATCAACGTTTTTAATAGCAACTTGTATGTGCGCCTTCCTCGATCAAATATCATCGGATTTAGAGACATCTACTGATGACATTTCAAATGCATTCGGTTAAACCCTTTTTGCACATGATTGTCATCGATTACAAATTAGAAGGACCAACTTTTGAATTTGAATGTGATATCGGTTTGACCGGAGTGATGAAATCTAGAAGTACGCGTTGAAAGAAGATATGCACCGAACAAATCGACGTACGCCATATGACGATGGTAAGATTCAACCTCAAACACCAAGAATTGTTCCTCCTTCATTATTGTAACAAAAGATAAGTATTTACATAAATACACTTACCTTTGTTTAATTTGCAGGAATTGTCCAATTGAAAATGGTAGCCAGAAGACGTCAAAAGCAAAAAATTGCAAGTCTTTAACAGTGAAAACATTATCAGGTAATTGTCAAAATTTTCACAGAATAAAAACATGAAATTTCGAAGTTCAAAAAATGTTAAATATTAGGTGGTTTTTGTTTACAATATTCATCTGATTAATTTAAATAAATAAGACATTGATTTTCTTGATTTACCTTCCATATAAGGTTAATAGTTGTTTGACAAAAAAAATCAATATACATTAATTTTGTAGATACATGCTTTTGTTGTGCTCAAATTCCATATGAAGGCAGGTTTTCAATTCAAAACTGCCCATTGTAATTGGACTTTAACTAATAAAAATAAAATAAAAAATTTCAATAAATATACCAAATTCTATACCAATCATATGAAAACAATTTTCTATTTTTTATTATAATATTTCCAATAATATCTTAAAGACCTTTGAATCAGACATTTTGTCAAACCCAAACTTATTAGTTTAAAGTACAATTAGAAGCAATTATATCAAAGGGCCAAAATTTAGTCTATAGTAAAACTATAAGCAATTTAAAACAAAATAACAAAAAAATGAGGAGATGATCTTTTATAAAAGGCATTCGGTAAATTTGAATCTTTAATATCAGACTATACATCAACATGTATAGAATTTGGTTTGATAATTGGTGATTAGAGGCCGAATATTATTAATCACCTCTCAATCTTAAGATCTCCTTGGTAGTTCTCAATCCAGAATATGGCAGACGCACCAACAAAGAAAATGTGAAAAAAAAAATAAGCAATATATACATGTTGAGGGCATGATGGATAAGGCTGAAATAACAATGTGTTTTGAAAGTACATTGTTATTTTAGCCTTACCTTGCGAATTAAAACAAAATTTCTAGTCTTAACCCTAAAATATAGCAACATGGACATGCTAAAGGCATGATGGAATGCTACGATTATGTGTGGAATCCCAAAGTCTGCTACCCTTTTTCTTCCAAACCTACAACCAAGATCGAATCACACATAAATAAAAAAAAACTATATCATATTCCTAAAAACTTAAGTTAATTAAACATGATCAGTTTCAAAATCATAAAACTACATAAGCAAAACAATAAACATTTTTTTGAGTAAGAAAAAGAAGGTTAAACGAATCATTATATCCCCGCTTCCCAAGTTGTTTAAAGAGTGATTAATATATGCTCCACCAATGAAGCCCACCAGAACAATTTGCTTCATTCTAGCAACTTTAGCGGGATACAAATTCACAAAAATTAATAAAGACTACGCTCAACCTAAAATGGGGAACCAACACCTATTTCATTCCATGGGAGATATTCAAATCTCATAAAATATTAAAATTTAATAATTTGCAAGAAAATAGGCTTTGAAGTCAATTGAGAAATACACATATTTAAAAGGAATGTCCATCAGATTCTTTTAGTCAGACTCAAATTACAACGTATAAATACATAATGAACCAATTGTCATATACGCACCTTCACATCTTGTAGATTCTTGTATTTAGACCTTTATATCCAGAATAAAGAAGTGATTTATGAGATAATCCACAAGAAATGTGTGAATTGTTAACATAAACTTTATATTACTTTCCTCTTGTAAAGCATTACAACATATAAATTTCATGTTCATAAACAACATGTTTTTTTAAATGAATTAGTTGGATTAAAATAATAAAAATGTTGTATGAAAATAGTTCCTACGCTCAGATTTTAGTGTGAAAAAATTCCAATTGTATAAAGACGTACACACTTAAGAAATACATATTACATATAACTTGACCCTCTATTCCCCGATTCGTACAAAAAAATTAATATAAACCATTACTTTGTAGCATTTACATCTAGATATAAAATAAAAGTAATCACATAACCAATAAATTTTTATGTATCTAGACACAGGAATGAAACAATCGTCGGAAATAATATCCATAAAAGTAGGAGGATATATGAATATCAAATGCTTAAAAAAAGTAACAGAAGGAGAAGAATAATAGTAACGGAAGCATAAATCAGTAACAGTAATAAAAGGTGAAGAAGAAATCAATAAAGTAGGATATCGTTTTGTAGATAACAAAAACATAAAGCAGTAAAACTTATTTGTTGTATACTGACCAAATTGATTGAATAAAGTGATATACCTTTGGTATTTTGCAGAGATGCAGAAAAATTCTTGAATGATAGGTTCGCAGACTCCAATGAAGAAGAGAATAATAGGGAATCGATATTTGTATGTTGAAAGATTATGATTAGCTGATTTTTAAGGATTGCATATCTCTACGAAAGTTTGAAATTTATGTTTACATATATGAAACTTAATTTAAATGCAGTTTAATTGAATATTGAAACTGATTTCCTTAATCTTAGGAGCTGATTAATTGACAATCACAACAATGCATGGGTGGGAAAATCATTCCAAGAATATATGTGGTAATGACACGTGGCATAAAGGAGATGTAAAAGAATGCCATGTGGCAGTTTATGGATTGTTTTATTTGGAGTAGGGATTAAATAATAAATTTATTTATAAAATAAATTATTAAACAATACTTAATAAATTCTTATATCAATCAGTGTTTTGAAAACCGGACCCGATCGGCCGGTTGAACCGTTTCAACCGAGAACCGATCAGGTTACCGGTTTTTTAACACCCAAAAACCACTAGAAAACAAACCCACTAAAAACCATTGGTTTTGTTAAAAACTGGATTAAACCGGACTAGTTGAACCCGAAGTAAAACCGGTTTATTGATCAAAATTTTGGTTTTTTAATATACAACCTAAGGCAGCAGGCCGACTTATGAGAGCCAGCCCATTGTAATGAGATTTTTGATAATTCTTCCAAACGGTCGTAAGGCTCCTTTTATAGACTTCATATTCCTTTTAACTTTTTCTCAGCATGCCTCTTAATATATATATATATATATATATATATATATATATATATATATATATATATATATATATATATATATATATATATATATATATATATATATATATATATATATATATATGTTCAGGTTCATTTGAAACCATTCTAATTTTGTGAGACCTCAAGACCAAATCTAAAAATAATTTTAAAATGCAAAATAAATGGAAAAATCCAAAAATTCTTTTTTTAAATATTATTTTCGGAACTTTAATTAACTAAAAAAATTTAAAAAAAATCCCATTTTTTTTTAAAAAACACATGAAATATTCTAATAGAATATTCTACTAACATATTCTAAAAAATAATTTTAAAATGCAAAATAAATGGAAAAATCTAAAAATTCTTTTTTTTTTAAATATTATTTTCGGAATTTGAATTAACTAAAAAAAATAAAAAAAAATTCCATTTTTTTTGAAAAATACGTGAAATATTCTAATAGAATATTACACTGTACATATTCTAAAAAATAATTTTAAAATGCAAAATAAATAGTAAAATCCAAAAATTCTTTTTTTAAATATTATTTTAGGAATTTGAATTAACTAAAAAATATAAAAAAAAAAAAAAAAAGTAAAAAAAATAAAAAAAATGTGTCTCACAGTCTCACAAAATTAGGCCGTCTCACATGAACCTAACCCTATATATATATATATATATATATATATATATATATATATATATATATATATATATATATATATATATATATATATATATATATCACAAACACATTATGTATATTTATTATAAATCACTCACATATTTTTTATACAACTACACATTTTATATATGAACCATATATTTATATCACACATACATTACATATATATTTAATATCCATATATAAAACACACATCCACCTATATATATCCGTGTTTTCCGGTTTTTAGGACCGGTCCAACCGGAAGGACCAGCTGAACCATCGACTCAGTAAGACAATCACTTCGTTGTTCGATCCGATTTTTAAAACATTGATATCAATAGATCTTTTCATAGATGATGTTTATTAAAGTTATATGACCGAGCATAATGCTATATTCTGATGACTTGTTAAATAGATAATTAAATGGGCAAACATGATTTTTAGAATGACATCTATACTTGAATATTTTATATTATTTTAAAATGAGAAAATGAAAATTTTTATCTTATAAAACCAAGTAATAAATAAATAATGAAATAATTAATTATATTAAATAGAGCTTTAATAAAAAAAAAATCAATAACCAATGTTAGTATTATATATATTTTTTCAATAATATCATTTTCAATAAATTAATATACAACATGGGGAATATATTCTGTATAATTAATAATGATGTCTTTAGAAGAATTTAAAAAAAAACACAAGCTCGTTGAAAACTATTTTGAGTAGCTTTCTTAAAAGCTTTTTTTTTTGGAAAAAGCATATAGATTAATAAAAGGAGGAAACATGATCACTAAGGAACATGATTGCATCCATGCTTACAATGAAGAAAGGAAAATTACAGGAAAAACAAAATAATTAGAGTTTTAGGTGTTCAAATGGCGAGTAGCTCCAATCAGTCCAACTTCCACACCTATGATTGCTCCTGTGATTACACCATGAGTATGAAATGGCTATAATATTATCAGCCACGCTAGTTGGATTTGCTTTGATAAACTATTTTTGTTTTGTTAAAAGCTATCATTAGTGCTCTACGATTGACATGTCAAACATAGCTTAAATATTTGTATTTGCTCTTTCTATATAATAAAATATATTTACATATAAAATACCATTAATGCTTTATGATTGACCTTCCATATGGGTTAGGTAATTGGTTAATGTGGACTGATGATGTGGGTTACCATTTTTTAAAAGTATATACGCATACAATTTTCCTAAAGTAATTAAAATAGTTATACTTTTGCAAAATAATTTATTAGGGTTTTGTTTTGTTGAAGCAATATAGTAATTTTGCAAGTACCGTTATATAGGGATACACGCATGGGACGGAACCAATCTTGAAAACCGAATTTGATCGAAAGTCAATCCTGAATACCGAAACTTATTAACACTACCGATTCTCGGTACTAATGGTACCAAATCCCAAATTTCGTGATTTTAGAGTACCGTCTCATATGCTTAAATTTGGTATCGGTTCTTGTACAGGACCTGTACAATATCAGAATTTGATACTAACTGTTCATTCCTGCTCTTATAAGAGATATGATTATGTTATGATAATTTTAAAAAAAGTCAGTATTTCATTTCTTAATTTGATATGTTCCATTTTCCTTACTTTAGTAATTAAATTAAGATGTTAACAATTAAAGATAAATTTATGGATTAATCATATACAAGGTTTTAACTGACATGATGCATGACATGCCGATAATATCATGCATCAAACTTTACGAGTCATGACGTTTTTCAAGACGTAACTTACGACAACAATTTTGTATATATAAAAAAGAGAAATCATATAATTATGGATTTATATAAATTATATCAAGTTTTTAGAAGAGTTATATCGACTCGTAATAACAAAAAAGTTAACAAAAATCCATAATGTGCCTTGGTGCGCCATAACCCATCTTGGCATACGCCACACCTAACGTCAATGTCATGCATGTTTTCGAAACAACATAATCACGCCTCATGCTATGACACGTTTTAACATATCTTTTAGAACCATGATCACATATATTAATTTAACATTAACTTTCTAAAAAAACTATATTAGGATAAATTGTAGATATGATCCATGTGAATTCTCATTTTCTGCAGATTTTTTGTTTCAAAAAACACCATTTGGAGATGGCTACATTGTGATTTTGGTTCGTACATTCAAATCATGTATGATTTCTTCTATTAATTAAAACATCTACCCTCCTCATATGAGGGCATTTTTGTCTTTTCAATATTTTATCTCTTCTATTCTATATTACAAATTTACAATCATGGTAAAACGTTCGTTTCTTAATACAAGAAAAATGGTACTGACATTGTAGACCATTAGAACCTTGAACTATCATTTTGACGTCAATCTCATCTACACTAAGTTACTTTGTTTTTTGTAACTACATTGATATGAATGTGGTTTGTTACCAATGTTACTATGCCTCGTGTTTAATACATCTTTGTAATTTTTTTGTTTACTTTTTACAAATGCTCATCCCACCATTCTTTCAATTGAACTCTGTCACAGTGGTAAGTTTACAAGATTCCCCATTAGATAGTCAACTGTGTTTTATTGATTTATTAGACATCAATGAATTTTATATTCGTGAAATGGATATTGTTATGCAAGAATTAGATTATTTTGAGGGCCTAATCATATGCTACCATTTGAGCTTTACACATGGTGATTTAGATTTTAGACTATAAGCATTAGGTAACGATGGTGATGTTATTAAACCTCTCTCAATAGGTTGGTTATAATAAGGTTATAAAAATGTACATCAGATATGGACCATGGTAAAAGTAAAAGCAACTTATTTACCTATTTCATGTCCCCAAGGTTGTCATAAAAGAATTAACATAAATCAGGAAAATATCTTAACTTACATTTTTTAAATTTCCATCTCCAAAAAAACCCCACTAATTTGTCTGTGAGATTGAATCATATGTAGAATCCCCAACAAATTGTTTATGATCTTCTGTCAAAATACGTAATGAACTTAGTCAGCTAAATCTAAGAGTATAAAGTAATTGTCAAAACAAGGAAGTTCATCATGTAGTGATTAAGAACTTATGTCTTGAATGGCTTAATGATACAACTACTAATGTTTAAGAAGAAATAGTTTGTGTCTTTGGCTTATCCCATAACCAAAAATAGATGAAAGTGTTTAGGATGAATATGAGAACCTCTGTATGAACTATGAAGATCAAATGCTTAAAAGTTAAAAATATAGCAAAAAACAGAGCTCATAAAAATCACAGAATTTTTTTTTTTAATTTATGAGTTTGTAGAGCTTATAAAAATACATATATATTTGCAACTAAATGATATAGCACGAAAGCCAAAGGATAACAAACAATTCTCACCTACCAAATTCAGTTATGGCCATGACGGGCGGCGGTGTTAAACTGGTGCACCCGCCGTGCTTTCACCACCGTCGTAAGACTACCTCATGGACTGAGCAACCGACGAGGCTTCCAATCTCTGCAGCATTGAGTAAACAAGGTCACCGGTTTCTTACATCAGTCGCTACAACCGACGATCCGGCAACCACTGCTCGGCTGATTCGGAAATTCGTCGCTTCATCCTCTAAATCCGTAGCTCTCGACGCCATCTCTCACCTCGTTGCTCCGATCAACACCTCATTCTCTCGTCTCTCTCCTCTCGCATTCCCTGTAAGCCAGCTCTCTCAATCGACTTGTTATCTTTTTACTCAATCCAGTCACAGTTTGATTGAGAAAAACTAAAAATGTAAATTTTCTGAAATTTGAATTTGAACAAAAAAGTTGAAAGGGTGGATTCATAATCGGAATTGTTATATGTAATTTTGTAGTTATACTACGAGATTAATAAAGCATCATGGTTCAATTGGAACGCTAAGCTTATAGCCGATGTCATTGCTTCACTCTACAATCATCAGCGATTTAACGAGGCACAAACCCTAATTTCAGAAGTGGAAACAAAATTAGGGAGTAAAGAACGCGATATCTGTAACTTCTATTGTAATCTAATGGATTCTCACTCGAAGCACCAATCGAAGCAAGGAATACTTGATTCCTATGAACGTATCAAACAACTTCCTTCACATTCTTCATCTATTTACCTTAAAAAACGCTCCTACGAATCAATCATCGGGTGTTTATCTGTAATCAATCTACCCAATCAAGCTGAGAGTTTAATGGTAGAGATGAAGGACAAAGGACTCAAAGCTTCCATCTTTGAGTATAGATCAATAAGCTATGCATATGGAAGATTAGGCTTGTTTGAAGATATGAAAAGAGTCATAGCCTTGATGGAAAACGAAGGTTTTGAGTTAGATTTGATTATGTCAAATATGGTCCTTTCATCATTAGGACTCCACAATGAGCTTATGGAAATGGCCTCATGGCTGAAAAGAATGAAAACATCTAAGATATTGTTCTCCATTAGAACTTATAACTCGGTTTTGAATCATTGTCCTACCATAATGTCAATTGTAGAACACCCAAAAGAGATGAAGCCAATTTCATTAGAAGAATTGCTTAAAAACTTGAAAGATGAGGAATCAAGTGTAATCCAAGAGTTGGTTGACCCATTGGTTTTGGGTGAGTCAATGGAGTTGACCTCTTTAGAACTTAAGCTTGATTTACATGGGATGCATTTAGGGTCTGCTTATTTGATTCTATTACAATGGTTTGATGATCTTAGAATTAGATATGGAACAAAAAATGATGGGATTCCAAATAAGGTTACAGTTGTGTGTGGTGTAGGGAAGCATAGTGTTGTGAGAGGTGAATCTCCTGTGAAAGAATTGGTTAAAGAGATGATGAGGCAAATGAAAAGTCCATTGAAGATTGATAGAAAGAATGTTGGATGTTTTGTTGCCCATGGAAAAGTGTTCATGAATTGGTTATGTCAAAGTTTTCATACATAATATAAGCTAAATCATTTTTTTTCTTCCTTTTTGTTATGTTGAAATATGTCATCCAATTATTTGACATGTCCACATTAGGTCATTTTGGAACCTTTTTTACATCTAGGGTCAGATTTTTTTTTTCAAAATTTTTATATGTGCTATAGCTTATTCCTTGTTGGTTATAAGAAAGAGTTTAGGGACCTTTGATGGACAAAAAAGTCTTGAATGACCAAATATGGATAATGACTAGTTCAATCTTTACTTTTATATTAGAGAAATTAAATATCACATTATATTTTCTTCCTACTTATCTTTCTACAAAGGTGAAATGGTTATATTTTAGGACATTTGTTGTCATCATTTCAAATGGATAGGAAGATAATTAGGAAGAAAAGTATGAAGATATTTAACAATTAATCTATTAACAAAGCCAAGCCTGAATTTTTAATTCATCATTTCAAATGGATAGTAAAATAATTTAGGACACTTGTCACCAAGCATGAATTTGCAATTCATTACATAATCTATTAACAAAAAGCAAGTTTAAACTTTTAATTTGTATTTAACACACCCCTTGTACGCCTATTTTACACATAAACTTCTTGTACGCCTATTTTACACATAAACTTTATAAAAACCTGTTAAGTTATTATTCCTATGATGAGATGATCTAGTAAAATGCAAATATATATATATATATATATATATATATATATATATATATATATATATATATATATATATATATATATATATATTTGGCTAAATAAGTATTCAAGAAAAAACGGTAAAAGAATGATGAACCATTTTTTGAATAATAATGTACACCAAATACACGAATGCACAAGCATTCATTCATCCTAACAAGCTTTACATCAAACCTCATATACAATACAAAATTTCATCCCTTTTGTGGCGACTGATTCCGAAAATGGAATAATATACAAAAAGAGGTGGGACATGTATATTTGTCAAAACTTGTTTTACTCAATACTTTAATCACAAAACAAATATATTTTTTTCCCATCGGGTAACACGACCTCATAAACTTGATGAACTTGTTGCAGCTGATGAAAGTACGTTGTTATTTCTCTATTTTTTTTTTCCCATTTCCTGACTCAATTTGGAGTTCCCCATGTTGAAGGAATACGAGTTGGAGTAGCGGGCATTGGCATACTCCGGATGTTGATATCGAGTGGATAATTTCGGTATTCAATGTCTAGTTCTCTAAAGATTCTAATCATCTCCTCAATAATCTTTCCTCTTCTTGTCAACCGTTGCGTTATATCTTGATAATTAATTTTGTGTTGTACCCAAACCGATAATTTTTGTGAGTTTAAATCATACATGTCCATCGTTACCACGATTGGATCCGAGTACCAATGATCCTTATTGCTTTCAACGTAGCTACATAACATCGATATGACAATTAGTAAGACCAAAAACATCAAATCTTTATATAGATACAAATAGAGAATTAAAAAGGGTAAAACACAATGTTCCAAAAGTAAGGACATGTCGGGACTCTTGACAGTCTTACTGTTAAGACAAACATACTGGAATAATTAAATGTTAAAAAGGGTAGAACTGGTCCCACATCTTACTCGAAGAAGGTAAAACACAATGTTCCAAAAGTAAGGACATGTCGGGATTCTGACAGTCTTACTGTTAGGACAAACATATTGAAAGAATTAAATGGTAGGTGAAACGGGATTCGGTACCTTAGAATTTGTTGTTTGATAGTAGCGATCTTGTCTGCAGGTGTACCAACATGGATTAAGAAGTTGATGGTATCCGACATATCAGGACTACGATAAAAGTTTCCGATAGATCTTGTCAACAAAACACTATTTGGAATATAAATCTTTTGATTATCGGATCTTAGAAAAATTGTGTTCAAAATATTCATCTCCTCCACAATCATCTGAAAACAAAGATAAATCTTCAAAAACTAAGCTTAAAAAGTAAAGCATTGGATTGAAACTGATACCGATAAAGTGGGGCAAAAATTGCATATTTAATACCTGAACTCCGTCAATCTCGCAACGATCCCCGACATCGAAAGGGTGCATCACAAACAAGAAAATGATGGATTCGAATATGGTTTTACAAGTATTCCCAAATACAAATGCCACCACGACAAGTTGAGAGCTTATAAGAACTAGAACTTTCGTAGTCGCGATGTTTAGTATCACAAGACAAATTATCAAAATGGCAAGTCCGACCAACACGTTGACCATCCGGTGCAGTTTGTTGACCGCGGTTTTTGTGTCATTTAGCGTCAAAGCAAGAGCTTTTCGTTCTCGAAACACATTAACCTATAAAGATCAAAATGTAAAAAAGATATCGCACAATTAGTTTAGTTTAGTTTATCCTTCTATCATGATGTTTCTTCTCGACTTAATCAAGGTAGGGGTATACACGTTTATTTTTAACTTTTTTTACTTAATACCAAAAGAACGACTTAATATAAAAGTTAGGGAAATAAGACTTGTCGTAATGTTTTTACCGATTTGTTCTAATACAACACAGTTATTTTGTTAAAGATATTTTATAAAAAGAAACTACTATTTATCTACAAATTTGGATATCCAGATTTGTTGTGCAGCTCTATGTAGTGGTATATAGATGATATCTTGTTAATAATTCGTTCTATGTTTAATTTTCATGTTACTTTTGATAAATTTATGTATATGTTTTATGAAATAAGTTTATAAAAAAAAAAAAAGAATTTGTAAAATCAAAATAATAATAGAATAAGATATACGTTGAATAGAAGTGATTTGTATGTGAAAGTACATAGAGAAAAATAAAGAAAAAAATAGGTTCAATAAGAAGTAGTTATTGCACGAGCAATTAAAATTTTGAAAAGCAAAGTAAAATTTCTTATGTAGAGAGAATAAGCTCTTGCTTTTACATTTCTTTTTTTTTTTTTTTCATTTTAACTTGAATGTAAACCATATGAAATAAAAGGATTCCGGTCATTATCATAGAATTTTAACATTTTAGTCATTATTTTAGATTTCAGCTAAACCTAGAACAAAAAAAAAAAAAAAAAAGTTCCTTTACTTTTTAAAAATTTCATTGTATTCGTATGTCTAGAAAATTCTGTTAAAAAATATATATTTCCCTTGTTTTGTGTTTTCATGTGTCAAAACAAGTTGAAGAATGAAGATCTTACCACCCAATTCTTTAAGGCTCTCTTGCCAACTCTTTCTTCTTCGGGTGATGCTACCAAAAGAGACATGGTCTTGATGGCTTCATCTTCTCTCAAAAACCTCATTAAATCTTCCAAATAAATATACCTAAAAACATTAAAAAAAGAAGAAGAATAAAGCTCAAAACTCTTAAACTTTTAAGTTATATCCTTGAAAGACATAGATCTTGTTTCTTTTGGGGACATGGCTTACCCTATTATCTTTATAAGAATGTTTATTTTTTAGATTAAAAAAACTTAATACATAAAGAAATGAAACTTTCCCATTAAGTCTTATTTTTCTTACAAAATCCTCCTAATTTATTTTTTCTTTTCATCTCATTTTCCCATGTAAATTAGATATGCATACCTTATTACCTTAGGTGGCTTAATATAAACCAAATGTCCACAAAGAGTTCAATCTACAATTCTACATTCAAATTAAATCTCATTTGTTTATGAAATTCAAATACTTGAAGTTTTCTACAAATATATCAACTTCAAATATATCGATTCAGACCGAATGTACAACACCATGGGGATTTCAAATATTTTTAAATATCATTATCCAGACTACACTAGCATTTTATACACACACAACATTTTAAAAGACTGTTTGAAAAAAAAAATGTTAACGAGAAATTGTAACTTTTATTTGTATATAAATACTTGAAAAAATTAGTTGTATGTTTTTGAAAGCTGTAAAATACTTAAAAAAGTAGTTGAACTAAATATATGTGATTTTTTTAAAAGACAACCTAGTAGTTTTGTTATAATAGGCACAAACTTTCTTTATACTATTTCAAATATCTTTTAGATTTATGGAATATTCGACAAAAATAGTTGGAAGTTGTAAATTTTATTAGTATAGGAGTGTTTAAAACAAATAACTGAAAGCTTTTGAAATATGTAAAATTATATAAAATGATATATAATGATAATAAATTAATATTTCTAAACTATAATTATCAAAAGTTGAAAACCATCCAAATTTGATACCAAATGTATTTGGTTAAGCTTCTTAATTGCTAAAAACCATATTAGTATATGATGATTTTTTTTACAAATAAAGTAAATAAGACTTTTCAATTTTATATTAACATACGATTGAACATCTTTACTTATTACAACTAAAAGAAAACAATATTATTGTGATATTAATTTTGGTGTATACTCATATAATAAATAATGATATATTTTATTTCAAATAAAAATATATTAATTGTTAAACCGTATTTATATTTAATCTTATATGATATGTTTTATTTCAAATAAAGGCATCATAATTATTAATATATATTTATATTTAATTGTATAAGATAATTACCAAAATTATATATATGATTTATTTATTTTAAAAGGTATTTAAGTTAATTTGTTAAAATTTAAAAGAATTTTTTTTTTTGTTTTAGATTAATTAAAGTAACTTTTGAATTTGAAATTTTTTGTTTAACACAAAAACTATAGAGTTTAAAAAAAATAAAATAATAAATCAATAAATTGTTTGACAACATAAGTTTTTAGATTTTATTTTAAATAAAAAGCTCTTAATCTAAAATCTATTCCAATTAGCTTTGATTTCTAACTTTTAGTTTTTAAATAGTTTTTAATATTTAACACCTAATAACTATTATTACGATATTTCTATGTAAATAAAACTAAAACACGTTATTTAAAAAAAAAAAAAAAAAAAAAAAAGATCTTACTTTGATCTACGCTTGGCGACATTCATGAAAATCATCCTCGCAGCCCGTTTCGCTTCAATTTCACTTCTAATTTCCGTCCCTGCTTCATCGTCATAATGAACACCATGTAAATGTTCATCCAAAGTCGTCAAAGATCCATGCCTAATAATCTTCATCAATCTCTTCATATTCCATGCTGATACATTCTCAGGATTCAACCTATGCAAATGATCAATCGTTATCCCTTCATGTTTCTTAGAAACCCCCAAACTTCTTGAACTAACTCCTCTACCAGGCGAGTTTTTAACCCTACTACTAACACCACCCCTAGTCTTAAACGAATAAGCCCCACCTCCAAGATCATCATGCTTCCAAACCCTAGACATAGATTTTTCCCCCAATTGATTGTTGTGGATTTCAACCAATGGAGGGCCGGAGAGTGTTTCAATTACGTATTGATTGAACAATGCATCTTGAATCCGATCGAAGAATTTGTTCACGTGAAATGATGATGCCAGAACTTTCACAATTAGGGTTTTCACCAACCATAATGTGGTTGCGACAAGCATACATACCATGAATTTGTTGATGATCTCGAGGAAGGGGATATGGAGGTCTGCAACTGCTTCGTTGAACATGGAGTTCCAAGCGATTAGAACTAAACCTAACCAGATACAGTTTTGGACTGGTGTTCGTATTCCATACACGAAATACAGAACTCGTTTTCTGAGAATGAAGTTTCGTTCGATGAAGAACACTGCAAGGCGTACACACCAACCGGAGACTAATCGGCCGCAGATCAAAGCCAGGATCAGAATCTCCCATTGCCACACGAAAAGTCCCCGGAATGATTTTTGTTTCCATCTACGGAATCTGAAGGTGCAGACTAATATTGAAATGATCAACACGAGACTAATCCATTGAATGATTGTCAATGCATCTAGGGTTTTGTTTTTCAAATCTTCAGGGTTATCGTCATCGAACAGAGAATCATCCTCATCGTCGTTGTCCATTCTCGCGGAGCCACGTGTTCCGCCGGGGGTGTAGCGGCCAGATTTAGGAAAAGTGGCGGAATATGGAATCTCCGGTGGATCCATTAATCTCGATTGTTGAGTTTTAGTTCTTACCAGACTTGCTCTCCTCTGAAACGACGTACATTTCAAAACCTCGCTTTCATGATCTTGAAGGTAACTCAAATTGCTTGGTACTCGTCGATTGCGTTGAGTCAGTAATCGAAACTCGTCTTCCTCCTCATCTGATGATTGTTTGTAATGTTTTTCACCTGAATCATCGGTGTCGAACGATTGTTTTGAATCTAAAGCTCCACGATTCGTATCAATGTAATCGCTATTAACCACGCCCCTAACAGGACTATCGGAATTCAGATGCATCAAATGGGCAGAATTATTCCTATCGCTACTATCAATTTTGACGATGACTTCGTTGTGGGTTCCGGCGTCACTGGAGGGGTGTTCGTGTTGATCAGAGGCATTAGATTCCGGTGGTTTCTTCGATGCTCCGGGATTATCCATTGTATGTATCTACCCTAAAATTTAACGAAAAAGAAAATTTTGAAGAGAAATTGTACAATGAAACGATTGTTTTTACAGAAATTGATCATAGAATTACAGAAAGGTTGATTAGAATGGAGATATCCAGAGCAACATTCATTCTACAATCATACAATTGCTCTGGATTCAACCATTCTGAAAATGGCCTGAAACGGTTTGCTAATGAAGAAGATTAAATATTTGGTTTCAATTTTGGAAGTACTTATTTTAGAGGTGGGAAAACGAGCAGCATGACTGCTCAACCTGCTTTCCAAATAAAGCGGGTGTTTCATAAATACGTCTCAAATGAGACCGGATCGGGTTAAATTAAATATGGGTTTGATTCGTTTTTCTATAAATGATTTAATATTTATATTGATTTTGATTATATTTTTAAATAAGTTTAAATAAATCAAACGAGTTAAACCGATCAAAGTGTTGAGAATGTATTAAAATAAATACAACTTTCTAAATTCCGGTACCCCTTTTATTTAAATGAGCCTTTTCTTTTAATGAGATAAACACACCATATAATCATATTTTTAATTCCACACCTTTTATCCATAACAAAACTTAAACCATCAACCATTTAGGAGTGAACACCTTACCTATACACTTTAATATCGTTAGACCAGAGAACTTTTAATATCACTAAATGGTCCTAAAGTTTGGTGTTTTGTTACAAATATGTTTTTTTCCTTCTTAATTTGTGTTAACACCACCCTCTGGCAACTATTCATCTTCTTTCATTTACAATCGACGTTCAACTTAGGTAATGTTTGTTTTTTGTCTACAGATCTGCGTAGTCTCTTCTTCTGTGTTGCGCAGACATTAGCCTTCACAGACTGTTTGTCTTTTTGAAGACTGCTGACTTAAAAATGTCTGTGCACCTTATTTTTGGCGCAGATGTGGACCAATATCTTCTAACATCTTCTAGCTTAAAAAAAACATATATATCTTTATTTTTTTAAGTTTTTTTTTAATTTATATTTTTCCAACTTTATTAATGATAAACAATTTGAAAAAAAAAATTACAAAACTTAAAAAAAAACATTCGACGATACAAACATGATAATTTTCACAAATTTGTAAATAAAGATTTATTATAATAATTATCGTTGAAGTTGTTTATATGAATATGAAAAAAAAAATCATAATATAATCTTATATTTTTTTGCCAAATTTTGTAAAATATTGTTTAATACAGTATCGTCAATTTCTCTAGAAAATATTTATGGTACGTTTTTAATAGATTTAATTGAAAAAATCGAAGTTTATTTCCGTTCATTTATATATCAAATTCTTTGATCACTAATTATAATGTTTAGTTATAACTTTGCAACCAAAGATGTTGGTTTTTATCAAATATATACGTTAATTCTAACAATTTAATTTTTATTTTTTATATAATAATACATAAAAGTTGATCTAGATTCGTTAATTATTTATAACAAAATCATAAAAATATTAAAAAATCACTTTGAAGTTTAAAAAAAATTAGTTTATTTATATTTCAATTTATTTTAGTAGTCCGCAGATGTTAAAAAACAAACAATCTTGTAGTGACATAGAACATGGTTTGGCATGCGGAATTAAAGCTTGCACAATTGAACATGGTGATTTGGGTGTTTAAGAGATATATTGAATGTATATGGTGTTACAAAAAGGATCTAGATCTAGACTACATAATTAACAATCACTTATCCACTCACTTCTACATATCTCAAGCACACCTCTACAAGTGGTATGAACCTACTATTTATAGAGGTGTTTACATGTCTCTCTCTCTCACTCTAACTAACAAATGGGTCTAAAGGCTAAAGCATCACATGCAAGTGGGTTTTACAAAAGTCAAACATTTACAAAGTCATGAATGAATAACTTTGCAACCCCAACATTCTCCCCCTCAAAGTTAGGAATGAATGACCCACTTCAAATCTTCCAAAATCAAGCACTACGCGGTTCGAGCCTCAAAGGTGACACATGTCGAAATGAACTTCAATCTTCAATTCTTCCATGATTCTTCAATTTGGGCTCTAGGATGTGAGACCATACAATCCGAGCATCAACGAATGATCAAGAGTATTCCAAACTCCAAATAATCACCCAAAGTTGCGCATAAAAACACACCCCAAAAATCTTCAATAATTCCAAACCCATTTCGAACACATCACTTCCGAACATCCAATTGCATCATCTCGTAGCTTCAAAACTCCAAGATCACTTCGGTCTTCAAATCCGCGTAATATGAAAAATTCAAGTTCGAATTTCCAAAAGTTGCGCATAAAAACACACCCCAAAAATCTTCAATAATTCCAAACCCATTTCGAACACATCACTTCCGAACATCCAATTGCATCATCTCGTAGCTTCAAAACTCCAAGATCACTTCGGTCTTCAAATCCGCATAATATGAAAAATTCAAGTTCAAATTTCCATATAAAACTTCTCCCCTTTTTATAATCGAAATTTGATTATAAAACACCAAAGGAAAAAGAACGTGCTCTATTCGGAATTTTTCGTGTCAAAACTCCCCCTTAACATGTGGCATAAACTTTGTGCTTCAATCCGGAAAACCCAAAAAATAATCAATTTTTATTGCCGTTCACGGATCGCCTTTGACAAAATTTCTCAAAAATGGGTAGAAATTGTCAATTTCAAAATTCTGCAGTGACCCGTTGCGCCAAAAACAGCCAAATATGCGAAACACACTCCTATTTGCGAAACTGGGTAGAATGTGTAAATTCGCACAAACTGCAAGGACCAAAACTGAAAATTCTGCATTTTTTTTCAGCTTTTATTGCCATTTTGCGAAGTTGGGTTAATTTTGCTATGTTTTTGAAATTTCAGGGACTAATTGCGTAACATGTGTGTTTTCTTCTTCATTGAATGATTATCAGGAAATGTTTCGCATTTTCATTTCCACACTCTTCGCATCCCTTCGCATGTTCCTCCCAATTAATCAAATACCAGATGCGAATTATCATCGACTCCAGGTTACTTGTTTCGCATTTTCCTTACAAGGCTTCGCATTCTCATATGCGAAATTGATTGAGACAAAAATGTGAACTTCTTGTTTGACACAATCAAATGCGAACTTAATAATACTGCTGTCCAATTCTTCAACTATGCGAAATTAATCTTGATCTTTAAATTTATTCACCAAATGCGAATCCAGTTGCAAACGATCTTGACTCATCTGTTTTCATATGCGAACCCAACTGATACATTCATATGCGAATCCAATTTTGATGCGAACTACCCGGATGCGAACTCCATATCACCATTTCATAACAAAATGCGAATGAATCATCTGAACCTATCGACATCATGGCTTCTGTCATCAAGAACAAGAACATCGACCATAATGACATCGATCAACTCCAAAATCTTGAGACCATTCGCATTATCAAAATCAAAATACCAAACAATAAACAAAATCAATTAAACCCAGTTATCGAGTCCAACACCTTCCGAATTTTCAATCAGTCTTCATTGATCCTTGATATCGATTTCAAATCAAAATCAATTCCCAGTAACATACTCGATATCAAATCTTAGTAACATCAAAGTTGTTGATTTCAATCAGTCCTCTTTCCAAATCGATTATTGTTCATCCCTAACCATCAACTTAGAACCATTGAACTTCCTTCACTCATAATCGATTTTGAATTTATACAAATCAGATAAAATCGATTCACAAGACAGATTTTAACAATCAAAAAGAATCGACTGTTAAGAATGATAAGAGGAAAACGAATTCGTATGAACACCCGTCAAGAACAACGGTATGTACAAACACTTAAAGCGTATGTTTAGAAATAATCAAAGTGAATACATTCAGAAGGATTATCAAAATCGAATCTGTTAATGATTTCTGAATCCTAATTGCGAGACCAAATAACACCAAAGATCAATTTCGATTTTATAGAGTAAAGATCGATAGTATCCCGAACAAATAAGTTTGATAAAGAAACAATTCCATGAACTGTAAACAAACTTATGTTGGACTGAAAGTAAACAACAAATGATCTAATATTTGGGCTCAACTTTGGATTGAATGAACAGTAATTGATCGATCTTTTGATTAATCAAAGTAAATCGAATTTGGGCTAAAAAATAATTGGGCTAGATTTTGTTTCAAATGTATATTTGTAAATTTGGAATCGAATTGAACAAAATAGTATGAAATTGGATCTGGATATGATCAACGAAAAATTTATTGGATCTCAACAAATGGGTTTTTCAAAGAAAATTTGATCCAATGAGTCAAATGATCACAAATAAAAAACGCAGCGCACGAATTCAATGAAATTAAAAGAGATCATAGAGAGAGACTCACCAAAATTGTTCAAATTGCGACAAAAATTGCCAAACCGATAATCGTTCTTCAAAAGTCATGTTGATCGTGAAAACCAAGTTTTGATACCAATTGTAGTGACATAGAACATGGTTTAGCATGTGGAATTAAAGCTTGCACAATTGAACATGGTGATTTGGGTGTTTAAGAGATATATTGAATGTATATGGTGTTACAAAAAGGATCTAGATCTAGACTACATAATTAACACACACTTACACACTCACTTCTACATCTCTCAAGCACACCTCTACAAGTGGTATGAACCCACTATTTATAGAGGTGTTTACATGTCTCTCTCTCACTCTAACTAACAAATGGGTCTAAAGGCTAAAGCACCACATGCAAGTGGGTTTTACAAAAGTCAAACATTTATAAAGTCATGAATGAATAACTTTGCAACCCCAACAGATCTTCTTTTTTCAGACTGCAAATATTTGATCCACCCTTTCTACTGCAGAGGTCTACAGATGTGGTCTGTAAACTGCAGATATTTTACCTAAAAAAAAAACATACAACATCTTAGTATCAGTTAACATTTTGCTAAAATCATGCTAAAATCAGTAATGGAGTAGTTTTGTTTGGATAAATATGGAAGACACATGATTACTCGATATAGTAGAGTGAATTCTATTTATAGTATGTTGGATGTATTCTACAATGATGATTTTCTTTTGTTGGATTATTCTATTCTTTGTTGCAAAAGTAGCCATCTAGATCAGCCGAAAACAACCTAGAATTGTCTTAACTATGATGTGTATTTTTGGTTTCTTATTAACCAATTATAATTTTACTACGCTCTTTCGTATGATCATTTTATTCAAATAATTGTTTGTTTGAATTCTTACTGTTCTTCTTGTTCTTCTAATATCTGTGTGAATACACATTAATCAAAGTTAAATCATCAAACAATATTACTAGATAATGACTTACCTTAGAAATAATTGTATTGTTGTTTGTATGTGAATCTATAGAATCAAAAAATAAAAAGAATAATAAGCAACAATATTTATATTGGATAACATTATTATTTATCAACGTAGAAACAATCGAATAATAGTTATTTATTATTTAATGATCAAACATAGAATAAATAAATAAATGGTTTATTTGTTATTAAATTAAATAAAATTTATTTGATTAAAGACTCTTCATTTGAGATTAATCAAAATAAGCTCATTGATTTTATTTTTAGTTGGTAAAATGGTTTTGGGAAAGCTTGTATAAAAAAAAGTTTTTAGTGTTTTTCTTATTTTCTTTTAGAAAACAAGAAAAACATCTCATGCTTTTTAGGGGGTGCGTCTCTCTCTCTCTCTCTCTCTCTCTCTCTCTCTCTCTCTCATGCTTTTTAGGGGGTGCATCTCTCATGGTGTTGATCTTGTTGCTAGTCTAGCAGCTGCTCGTTCGTGTTTTGTGTGGATCTAGTGTAGAAGTTATCTAATTTGGTAACTAGTCTCCAACATCAAAGAACTACATCGTCATTGAAGTAGTATCTAAACATCTTATGCTTTTTAATTGAATCCATGGCTATTTGGGGATTAAAATTTTCAAATATTGTTTTTTCTTCCATTGTGTTTTGATTAGTAAACTGTTTTAATCAACAATCCCCAACATAGAGGCCAAGGAGGTACCATGGATAATAGTAATGGTGGTTCAAAGGCAAAGCAAGTAAAAAAGGGTATAAAAGTTAACAAGGGAATGGAAAAAAGGACGAGGGTTCAATGTTACAATATTTCCATGTATTTTGGTCTCCTTGGCTTGATACAAAGAAATCGTAGTATGCTTAGTAGTTTATAATACTACTAGTTGGTAAACAGTACATCATGTTATGGTAAATGCAATTGGAAGTTTGTTGATTTATAAGTAGATGTACATGTTTAGACTTGTTTGTGCTATGCTTATACTTGTTCATGGTATACCAAATCAAGTTATAACCATATCAATATCAATTTGGTTATGATAAACTTGTAACACATGTTATGACAAAATTAATGTCAATATGTTTTGGTTATGGTATATTTTGTTTATGTTAATGGTAAACTATGCCACTTAGATAAACTAATTTTATAACAATATTACTTGGGCTTTGTGTCATTTTTTATAACCATATCAATTGGCAATTTTACCATTTATAGAAACTTCAAGCAATGGTAAATTACTACTTCACGATGACATACATGATAAATTGCATATGAACCATTTCATAACATCAATCAACTGGTATTCATGCCATAAATTATTCTTGAAACCACCAAAACATAGTCATTTTAACAACCGAAAGATATTACAATTCCTAATTTGAAGCATCTTCTTTAACAACCCAGTACCATAGTGACGTGTTACTAGACATTATAGGTCATTTATAGGGAAAACGATAAATAAAAATATAACCCAACTACATATCAACATAATCATCAAATCCTAGCTTGAACCTTGATTTTCTTCACTTAAGCCTCAAGAGTGTTCATGGACTTAAGTTTACTGGTAATCACAATCTTTGATAATGATGTTGCAATCAGACCCCATTATGGAATACCTCATAATCTTCTACATGGATTTCTTAAAGTCCATGATGTCTGAATCACAACATTCCTTTCACAATATCATATCATCATTTTTTTCCTTTATGTTGCATTTTTATCATAGTTGCAAGAAATGAGAAGAATGGACCAGTGGGGAAGAAGAAGACTTTCAAGAAGTATTTTTCATAGTTTGCACAAACCCTTCCATATCTTGGAGTTTAAAGTCTTTTGTTGTTTTACAAATAGCGATGGTTATAAGTTTTAATAATATAGGATAACATAAACATAGGTTAATCATACAACACTTCACTTTTTCTTGTTATCACTTTAACATTAAAAGCTTTATTATCATTAACCAACTAATTTGTTTCATTTTAATCTTTGGCAGTAACTATTAAATTTTAAATTAGTAATAGTCATATGATTTTAATCTTCAAATAGCAAAATTAAATATTGTGCAACATCATAAAAATGAAATATAAACTCTAAATTTATGACTACTTATTATAATTTTGTATACATAATATATTGATTTTTTAATGTTATTAGGTATTATTATGCGTATAAATATTATGTGTTTGAAAAACAATAAATTAAAAGATGCTCTAAATACATTTAAACCGCACCATTCATATGCTATGTGCACTGTTCAACATGTCTCGTTAAGTCTCAGATTTTTTCTAAATATATATATTTTTTACATCATTTCTCACTTAAGAAAAAAAACTATAAAGCTTTGGTAACCCATCAATTTAAATAAGTCGAGCTCATATAAACAAGCCGATAAAATCCACTCAACGTAATTTTACACATCTCATCCTTCAAGTATTCTTCTATAAAATCAATAAACATTTTCTTTTCCAAGAGAAAGCCTTTTTTAAATGACTTTGGAATAAGGTACAACTTTTAATGCACAATGTACAAGACACTATCGTAAGGTGACTCCAGTTAGAAACATCGTGTGAAAGAATGTTATAAATATGGTTTTCATTGATTTCCACGTCTAAGAGCCGATAGGAACCCTTTATCCTTGCGCCGATCATCTACTTCTTCCCCGACCTAAATACACCAAAATAATATCTTTTAATTTTGTTTTCCTTTTAAGGTTTCAAAAATACCCAATTATTAGACCTTGTAAAAATTGAATCAAACATAATATAAAAAATGTTTTATGACTAAAACGTATATAAAGAAGAACTAATGTATGGTCAATGTGATTGTAATAATAATAAAAATAAAAACAATATAATAATTTATTTGATTAGAGAGTGTAGTATATATACATATACCTCCTTAGCTATCTGGTTTAAAATATCGATGATTTCTGTGAAATCAGGTCTCAGCGTTGGGTCTTGCTGCCAGCATCTCTCAAGCAGCTCAGCAAGTTTCGGCAGTGTGTTTTTTGGAATAGTCGGTCGTAATCCCTGAAAATTCCCAAAACTCAATTTTTTAATTTTAACCCTAAAATTATCATTCCAGACAAAAATAATAATTTATTTGATTCCACAACAGATATTAATTACCTTTTGAACAACACCAACAGCTGCTTGTAGTGGGGTTAAGTACTCGTACGGAAGCTGAACAACAAAAAAAAAAATTAAAAAAAAAAACATTCAACGTAAATATTAAAGGTTAGAAAAAGTATATACCTTTCCGGTTAGTAACTCCCATAATACAACCCCAAAACTGAAAACATCTGCCTTGTGATCATAAGGCTTGTGCTCAATAACCTTCAAAATAAAAATAAATATCATTACCAAATTAATTCATGTCCCCATTTATCTGGCCCTAATGAAAAAATAAAAAAGGTGATAAGGGAGGTTTGACTTTGAAAAGGTACCTCAGGAGCCATCCATCTGTATGTCCCGGTTTCTGCTGTCATGACACCTGTCTGAGCTTTTACTCTTGCAACCCCAAAATCAGCTACCTTAACAACCTGAAACCAAATTCCAATTAAGTAAGTGTTTAAACTTTTTTTAAAAGTTTGTTGCGTACTTTATATAAATACAAGAGAATCTTACTTCGTGTTCATCCATGAGAAGATTTGCAGCCTTGAGGTCTCTGTGTATGATGTTATTCTGGTGTAGGTAATTCATACCCTTTGATATATCAATTGAAATCTTGATTAATGTTGGAAGCTTAAAAGTACCCTTCTGTTTATGTAAATAATCATACACACTTCCCCCACTCATGAATTCTGCTTCCACAAAAGAAAAATGACACCGGTTAAAATCTATTAACCTACGAAACATGAACCATATGATTTTTTTTTTTTTTTTTTTCTCAAAGGGTT
Organism: Lactuca saligna; assembly: GCF_052625555.1. Taxonomy (NCBI): domain Eukaryota; kingdom Viridiplantae; phylum Streptophyta; class Magnoliopsida; order Asterales; family Asteraceae; genus Lactuca; species Lactuca saligna. Next base: position 92,996,080 of record NC_136420.1, read on the forward strand.
AAATGCAAGAAATAACAATGAAGATAGTTGTAGGATATATTTTTGATAGAGAGAGAATATGGTATTATTACCCGTTACAATGCACAAGCTTGGAGGCTTAGTACATGCTCCTATGAACTGAACAACATTCTTATGTCGGACTTTCCTGTAAAAGGGATTAATCAGTTACAGTAGGGGTATTTTGGTCTTTTAAAAAATGGGGAAAGAAATGGAGTCGTTGACTTACCTCAAGATGTAAACTTCTTGGGCAAATTCTTTCTGCAAATCTGAGTTTACACGTTCAGTTTTAAGTATCTTGATTGCCACCTCTTGACTACGATATGTACCTTTATACCTAAATAAAAAAATTAACTTCAAATCCATATGTCACACAAATGAAAAATCCACCAAAAATACTTTTAGTAAGAGTTAAATGCACAAAAAATAGTAGCATGATTGCTTCCATTAGTTTGTTATTATACCATGTTACTTTCGTTTCTTCCTATTACAACATTGTATACGTTAATAGAGTAATAATGTTGTAATAGAAATAAAATGAAAGTATGATGATATTATAATGAGTAAATTACATGAATGGCCCCTATGGTTTCAAAAAAATAATGTAGGGACCTTCCGAGTTAAAAAAATAAATTAGGGACCAAACGTGGAAACTACCTCAAACCATAGGGACCATTCGTGTAATTTACTTTATTATAATAGATAAATAATGAAAGTGTGTTGCTATTTCCTTCATTTACTTACAAATCTCCATATGATCCAGATGCAACTTTGTGATCAAGTATTAAAAACCGAGAATCAATTTCCCAAACATCAGTTCCATCATTAGGTATTGTCAAATTAAGTTGACTTGGGATTACTGTTTGATCCAGCTCACTTGAAGCAGACAATGAATGTTGGTTTGGCCAACAACGTTTCTACATTAAATACAATTGAATTTGTATCAAAAAGATAATTTTTTTTTATCATGAAGTTTTTAGAAAAAGATTTGTCATTACAAACTACATAGTTTATATTAATACCTCAAGCTTAAAAAGTTCTCTTTCTAATGCAGTTCGAAGTTGCTCAGTTTCCTAGAAATATGTGCAACATATACACAGTTAATGGTTGTTTCTTTTTTACTTAATACCGAAAGAATGACTTAATGGAGAAAGTCAATGAGAAAGTTTTGACTGTAGACAAAAAGTGAAGGGGTGGAAGTGAAAATACCTCATAAGGCCAACCATCAACAACAAAGACATCTAATGAGTAACGATCTACTGTGGAAAAAGCATGCGCTTCCTGGATGTTTAATCCTACTTCCGCAAGTAAAGCTGTCAACTGTAGATTTTAAAAGTTTATAATTAAAAAATACGACCCTTAAAATTTATTTATTTATTTCAATATCTATATATATCTTAATGCTAAGAGAATAAATAAGAACCTACCTGACTCAGAAGCTTTGGTTTGTCCTCCATTGAAAAGGTAATTTCATGCATAGGCCTGTATAAGAATTAACATAAAATAATGTCAGGAGAGAAGAAATGAAAGTAGGATGTTATAATATATATATATATACAAATAAATTAAAAGTAGATGATTCTTGTAAACTATTAGACTATTACCATGGTTTAATTTTAATATCTGAAGTCAAAGCAAAAAAAAAAAAAAAAAAGTTAATGTTTTAATACCTGGGAAGAATTTGATAGCTATTTACAGCACTATCCCCATTTCGAATCTGAGACTCACTTGCTTCAAGTGCAAGGGCTTCAAGATTAGGTGATGACCCAAAGGCAGGTGGTGGATGAATGCTGTAATAAAATTAATTATCATTTACCAACACAAAAGGGTGCACAAAAAAATTAAAAAGATAACTAATTAGTAATGACTTAATGGGCCAATCTAATGGGCTGAAAGAAGTCCATTACAGTTTGCCATTAAAGAAACTACATTTTTACCTTTGGGGTGGTTGGTGTTTAGGAGAGGTGGAATAAACTAATTCATCAGAGCTTCCATCAGTGGTTGGAGAAACCTGTAAATGAACAACAACATTTAAACTTTCAAACCAAATAATAGCTTATGTTTTCTTCTGTTAATAAATTCATTTGAAGTTCCTACAAGAAAAGGTCAGCATGACTACAAATTAAGTCAACCCATGATGATGATGATGATGATAGTTTTAGATGTTCCCATCAATGAACAATGGAAAAGATGAGGTTTAACCTGAACTAGTCGGACCTCAAAAGCAGGTCTATTAGCAGGATCATGTGCTAGTTGAAGTAGGCGTTTGTGCATGAGTACATCTTCAGCTCTTTCCACGTTTACATCAAGCGCATACCTTCAATTTCAATACAATGCAGCATATAAAATTCATCCACTATCATTGCATTATCCAGTTCGAGTGTGTGTGTGTTTGAGAAAGATTGTAGAGAGAATTTAGGTATAGAAATTGATTAGACATTTCAATTCTAACTTTGAACGAAGAAAGAGAAAGGTAAAATTGGTATTCAAAATTACGCAAGAGCTAAATTAAAGATCAACTTGTGTAGTTTGTGTGAAATGAAATCTTGATTAAGTGCGTGTCAATTAAATAATCCTTGTGTTCTCTGGGGTGGAAGAGAGGACACCACAATCATTGACAATTTGAAGCGAAAAAATTACGAACAAAAATTGCTTTTGATGATCGGTTGATGTATACAAAAATGAAGAAAATACAATCCATTAGAAACGCCAAAATTAAAAAATTGTTTTATAAGCTGATAAGTTCAAACTCAAATTTGGCCCACATATTTTGCTGTTGCAACTCTATCCGTTTTGATATATTTATTATATTGGTTTAATCTAGTTTTTGACTACTCTTCATTCTTCAAGCTAAAAGGACGACTGTATCGAGATAACAGAAAATCATTACATACATATAAAGTCAATAGTTAAATTATTTATGGAATTGGATGGAAAAATTAATGTAGACGTGAATCCATTGGTTTCTCCAAAACCAGTAAATCAAAACGCTTGACGAAGGTAATCCGGCGTAATCACCATCGGAAATGACGAAATCTCGAAGTTAATCAGGTAATCGGAGATTGAAAAACATCAAATCTACATTTTACATGCCGAGTTACACACACAAACACACAGTCAAACATCGAAGAAGTACCTGATTTGTACTATATGATCTAATTGTGTACCAGAAGAGTAAAGGTTTAATATACATACCTGGTGGGTAAACGATTAAAGTGAGCCAAAAGTTCATCATCAAACCCAGGTTCATTAGCTTCGTCGTTGCAAGACTCTTTGAGTCGGTGAAGAACCTCATTGTAAACCTCTAGCTTTTTCATCTGCTGCCGGTTACCGTTACTACTGTTTGCCACCGTGCGCGGCGGCGATGATTCCGCACTTCTACTACTACAGCTCTCGTTACTTTCCATAACCATAACAGTTTTACTGATATTTTCACCAGAAATCTAAATCAATAAAAAAAATACTCCGAAAACGTTTTCAGATTCAACAATATCACTCTATGAGGATTTCGAAAGCGCAATTCTAATGCAACTCCTGCTGCTCATCATACCTCTCTTTCTCTTTCTCTCTCTTCTCTCTCTCACATAATTTCTGAGCTTTTTCTCTCTTTATATATATAGACATTATTGTGTGTGTGAGAGAGAGAGGGGTTTCTTTTCCTTTTTAAAATGATTAACGGCGGATCTCTTAAACATCCGAGTCGAATCATCTTGACTCGGCTTCTTTCTTAATTGCAATAAACAATAATATGATTTTACTTATTTTTAATATGACCTATGGACAATAAAAATCATTATTAGCGTTGTTGTGTTTTTAAAATTGATAAACGATAATTGATTAATTGGTAAAGATATCCGGTCTTTACATAAGTCTAGTTTTGGTAACGGACTATATTTATGACACTACGATCAAAATTATTATATTATTGCTGATCATGTTTTAAAAACCGATTTTTTAGTTGAACCAATATGATAATCGGTTTGACTGGTTCGACCGTTGGGTTAACTAGTTTTTATATATATTTTTTTTCTATTTTCCTATATATATATATATATATATATATATATATATATATATATATATATATATATATATATATATATATATATATATATCATGAATTTGATGTTTACAAATTCAAAAATTAAAAATACAAGTAAAAATAAGATTTTGATGATAACATATAACCATAAGTTCTAGTGTTTTACATCAATCTATATACATAAAAAAATATAATATTGTAACAAAATATAATTTTAGATGAATATAAATACATCAAAATTTTTTATAACATTTACCATATGTTTTTATTTAGAGAAAACTAAATAAATATGAAAAAATCATCAAAGTTTATTATGTAAATGATTTTTTAATATGTTTTATTCGGTTCAACCGGTTTATGTTGACTAGTTTAACCGTTTTTTTTCTAAAAACCGGCCGGTTTAATCCGGTTCAAAAATCAATGTAAAATCGGTGATAGTTTAACCGATCCCTCCTCCGATTCCCGATCTAACTGATTCAACCAGCCGGTTTAAACCGATTTTTAAAACATTGTACATGACATAATAACTTAAAAAATAAGAAAATTTTAATTTATTCGTATCTAGTAACTAAATTATTGTTTTTCTTAAAATTTATTCATAAATTATTTGAATGTTTACATTTTACCTTTATAATCGGTTATAAACGGTCATAAGGATAAATGTGAACAATTTAAAATAAATCATAGATAAATCAATCACCAAAAAAAAAAAAAAAAAAAAAAGATTCAATGACTAAATATGAATAAAATTAAAAGTTTGTTACAAAAAAATCTTATCCCCATTTATTCTAAACAGGTGGGGATTTATATTTACTACATATAATTTATGTATCATAATTTTTGAACATCCAAATAATAATTTTGATCGATACACCTTATATGTATTATCATATTAAGTACTCTAATATTTCATACATCACAGATACATTACTCTTATTCAACATTGTTACTTTGTAACATATAACCTTATATTAGCTATAATAATGTTTTTAAAGAAATAAAAATATATAAAGACAAAGTGATAAAATGATCATACCAAGACCATAATAAAATCAATTTTACTCAAAGATTTGCAACATATAACATATCGCTCTCATGTTAGAAAAATCAAATGCTACAAATAAAAGCTTTCACTTCTAGGCTTTGAGATTGTCGGTCCCGAATAGATCTATTCACAAATTTCACGCTCTCCCTCCAGAAGACTTTGGTTATATTACTGGAGAGGATTTATTTGTACCCCGAGGGGCATAACGAAGATAAGTCTCACAATCCTGTATTAACTAGTTTACGTATTGTTCGGTTGCTCTCGAGTTCGAAATCGTTTGTAACGGTGTAGAGTATAAATAGTTATACACAAAAAAAAAAAAATACTCTAGTTTTGTATTCATAGTAATGGATAAACTAAATCTGACATAGTTTATATGTTTGACTTTGTATGAAGTTTGAATCTGTAAGACTGGTAATGAAATCCCAAACTATACCTATTATAGTTTGAATGGTTTGTTACGTCCATGTATGGTTTTGAAAACTATGCAATTATGATTAGAAAACATCCCATATGGTCCGCATATTACAAAAGGGATAACTGTATCTAAATGTTTGATAGAAAACCATTGTAATTGCATTAGTTTTTAAGTTATGAAAACCTTTATGTTTATCTTGTATCCCCCCCCCCCCCTGAAAACATGAAAAACTCGGAAAGTGTAGGGGTATGAACTCACAGTTTAACGTAGGATTTGAGTGTACGATTGATATGAGTGTTGAGTGTCAACCGATGTTTCGTACACAGGTGGACCCTATTAATCATATGGTAACACATATACGTATTAGATTAGGTATTTCATGACTAATCATGACGGGAAACCACCCTAAGGTCTTGGAAATGCTTGTACTAAGTGTTCTAGGTCCCACACTTAGTGATCTTTTCAAGTTTAAGGCTAAATATGAGCATTAAAGTGGGTGTATGGCCATAAAGGTGAGTGTGCGGCCGTACAGAGTGGGTTTGCGGCCAAAGTGTGCGGCCAGGGTGTGTGTGCTGCTGGACACAGGAGTGTGTAGCCGTACAAGGTGGGTGTGCGGCCGTACACAAGGGTGTGCGCCAGTGCACTCTTCGTTTATGCTCAAAAAGTTGATTTTTAAGTGTTTCAAGGCTCAAACCAAGTCCAACTAGGAGATAGAGGGCCAAAACTCTCACTTTAGAGGGTTTTTGAGGTGTGTACGACCACCTTATGAAGGTGTGCGCCCGTAGACCTTCAAGTGATGAAGAACACGAAGAACATGAAGAGTTTCTGGCTTAGTTTTAGGTGTTTTACCTGATTAACAAGCTAAATGATGGAGTTCTTCACGTTTTTGAGGCATTTTGGAGTGTTCTTAGATGAGATTTTTAGAGAGAGAAAGTAGAGTGCAGCCAAAAGAAAGGAATGAATGAAAGGGGTCCTCCCTATATATAGAGGGGAGTGTGCGGCTGGGGGGACGGGTGTGTGGCCGCACACCCATGTGTGCGGCAGTACACACCTCTTAGGAGGGTGTATGGCCCGATTTTGCTTCTTTACGACATGTTGACTCATTCCTAACCTCGTTCTCGGCTGTACTCAGGCTTAGAACACTTAAACAAACCCTTAAATGGCGTTAAAAGGTGATGAAATCAAATTTAACGTTGATAAAAGTTGACCAATCGTACAGAATGAAAGTTTCGGGTTGTCACATATTATGTTTCATATTTTGCATGTTTTACTTCCCGAATAATATGTTTATTCAAACGCCACAGTCACTCGTACTTTTGGAAGTAAGTAGTGAATTAAGACTATCATGAATTGGATTGCAGATTGTCTAAGGGAGTTAGATATAGCAATAGAATTGCTACAATGTTCATGAGTACTTAGAAATGGAGATTTGAGTATTAGATAAACACTCGCTCTGAGTATTGCTTCATGGAATTCATCACGAGTAATAGTGAGATGATAATATCTTATAATATTGAAAGAGAGAAATATGAGTTACAATTTACAACTCAGTTATTCACTAGTGATATGAGAACGCATCAGTAACTTGGTGTTATAAAATTTATTGTCATGCATAGTTTGATGAGTAAAAGATACAAGTATACCAATCAAAATTTATTCATTTGTTTTTCCCTAATGGGAAAAGCAATATATGTGGTCCCCTCGATGATTTGGTGTTGACTTATATGTTGGGACCAGCCAAGGCTAAATTGATGTGCTCAATTAGAAGTCCTATATCATGACAAATCAGAAATCAGGAAACATAGATTCTGGAAAAAGAGATTAATTGCATCCTATGTCTTATGTCTAGGGATATCTTGCAAAACGAAGGATAATATGACTTATCTTAGGACATGTAACTGATTGGGTTAGAGTTCGGAAGCAACTTTTGGAAGCTACAATTTGCTAGTTGATTTAGAGGTTATACTAGCATTTATAGTTATAGACTTATCCAAGTGAGAGACTATTGGATTAGGTGTCTAAGCCCATAACTATAATCGATATGTACTTAAATTGATAGCAGCACAGTCCTTTTGGGTTGCCCTCAAACCTAGCAACTGAAAGGAGAGAGATTAATTTATTATATGATTAATAAATTAATATAAATGATTTATTAAGATGTTATTAGATTAATATATGAATTAGATATCATAATGTTCAAGTAATAGTTAGCCATAAATTAATTGGAATCGATTTTGGGGTTAACTATATTATTTATGAAGTACAGGGACTAGATTGCAATTATTAAATAGTCGGATGGAAGGCTCAAGAACCTCCTTGGATGAGGTGGACAAAATTATTAAGGGAAACCCTAATGATTTCTCCAAGGGATTTAGTAAAGGCCTATAGATTAGCTTGGGCCTTAACCAAAGAAACATTAGGGTTATCTCTAAAACCCTAGCTGCCTCAACTACAAAAGGAGCCCTCTAGCTCTTAAATTTCGCACTCCTTCTTGAAGAAACCCTATGCTGAAATTGCATACTCCTCTCTCTCTCTCTCTCTCTCTATATATATATATATATATATATATATATATATATATATATATATATATCCCTTCTTGCTAGCTCATGGGTGTGACTCCATTAGAGGCATTACAATTATGGTGCTAGGCATCCAAGAAGATCAAGATCAAGGATTACCAATTGTTTACTATAACAATTGAAAGGTATGTGATTCTAAAACCCTAATTAGTTATTTTTGAAAATAGTCTCCTCTCTTATGGCTCTTGTTTTGCAATTCAATAGTTAAAACATAGATCCATAGTAGGTTGCATGTGAACTTAGGAGTTGTTTTTATAGTTTATTTGTTTTACCTAAACCCCATCACTAATGATGGTCCAGGAAGGAAATCATGATTCAAAAATCAATCAAGGACCACTCCCTCCTCCAGAAGACTCGGAGATCCCAAGGAATGATGATCCGAGAGGCTACTACAAGTATACAGACTTCACTACTTGTAAGTCATCATTATTTAATAAGATAAAGGATCTAGTAGGAGTCACATACTATATATCAGAAATGGAATTAGCTTTCATCATATGTGAATGCAAAGGGAAGCTACAAACCACCTATGTTGTAAGGCAATTCAAGGGCACAACACTTCGTTGGTGGAATACATTGGGAAAGATGTTGAGTCCCAATAAGCCAATGAAACTGAGATGGGAAGAGTTCTTAAACCACTTTAAGAGGAAGTTTTGTTCGGTTGAGAGGATCCTAGAATTAGAGAATGAATTCCTAGCTTTAAATAAGGGAAGCATGTCGGTTGTTGAGTACACCAATGCTTAATGTGACATCCCCAATTTTTGTGAGTATTTTAAAACTTTATTTGTGCTTCTTTAAAAACATAGTATTTTATTAGTGCAGAAACTTGTACCGAAAATATTATTTTGATGTGAGATAATATTAATATCGAACATTTCCGAAAAAGTGTTCCACATTATTATCTTATAACTCTGAAACTTCGTTGGAGGTGCTAAATTATGCATTTGCTCTTCCTTCTAAACTTGATCTCCATTGAAGACTACTGCTCTTCCTTCTAAACTTGATCTCCATTGAAGACTAATGCTCTTCCTTAAATTGACTTAACCTAAATTAAGGTCCTTACTTCGAATACTGTAGTAGCTCCATGTGTCATGTTCTAATGGCCTCTCATCGTATGATGCAATAGTTAGACTCTGGTCTCTTTGAGTCAGAGTCTAACACGAAAAATACATTTCTTCATGTTTTAATATGATATAATCACATTCTAGTATGCAAAATTTCTAGCTACATGTTGATTAATCCTAATGGTGATCGTGAACTCTCTTTGTAGATTAGTCGTGACCACTAGGGTCAAAAATAACATTCATCTTCTTATTCTTACCGAAACGATGGTGACGATGGACATGGATAAAACAATTTTAATTTTAGTGCCTTAGTTATCTAGTGACTCATCTTGATTCAAGTACAACTCATGTGTTTCCGAGAGTACATGCCTAAACTACCTTCCGCACCTACCCATACTTGTCCTAAAAATTGTCTCGTAGTTTCCAAGACACCATAAAAGAGTCATAAAACCAACTAACACATATAAATGTGCTTACGGACACAATATAACATAATACAACTAAGGATTTTATAACTTCCAAAAGCGGTTAAGGTTATCTTTTAGGGTCTATTACACATTATGCCTCTTATATGAGGCTACATACAACAATACTATCTTTAATGGGGATGATTTCTTCAACTATGAATAAGTAGTTTCCTTCTGCTTTCCTCATGTGTCCTCTTATCCATCTTCTTCCACATGCAGAATTGTCTGGAATGCTTATGTCTTTAGTATTGGTGGCACATTCTACCTTGCAGTTTTTTTTTTTTTTTTTTTTTTTTTTTTTACAATCCTTCATGAAATGCCCTTCTTCTATACACTGGAAACACACCCTTCCATCGCATTTGCACTTATCAACATAGTGACCAAGTCACTTGCACCTATAGCAGGACACTTTTCCCTTACGTTACCCAACATGCTTCTTTTTTTCATTTATTGCACTAGTTTGTTTCATTATTACCCCAAGATCTCATTTCGTTGGGGTCAGACCTTGAGACTTTACCCTTTTTATCGGATTTTGAGAGTTCTTCATTTTTCATTTTCTCGCTAACTTCAGATTTTTCGGCGGTTCTTTGCTTGATTATAGCTTCCACGGACTTTGCATCCGAGACTGTTGCTTCAAAGGTAGTTGGCTACTTAACCAATAGAGTGTACTCCCAAGGTAGTCCCTTAGCGTACCTATGAATCTTGGCTAGTTTGTCCATGACAATGTGCAGGGTGAACTTCATCATATCGGTTAAAGCATTGGTGTACTCCTCCATAGTCAAACTCCCTTTCTTCAAATTTAGGAATTGGTTCTCCAATTCCAATATGTTATAAGAAGCACAATACTTTCGCTTGAAATGCACCAGGAACTCTAAACATGTCAGTTGCAGTGGCTCGTTTGGGCTTATTATCTTACCCAATGTGTTCCACAAGCGAACAACCGAGGCTTTAAACTGTCTCACCGCATAGATGGTTTGCAACTACCCTGTGCAACTGCAAGTGATGAAAGCTAGTTTCATCTCTAAATTCCAATCTACAAATCCAATTGGATCTTTCTTTCCATTAAAATATGATGGCTTGCAAGTCATAAAATCATTTTACTTGTATTGTCCTTTGGGTTCATCATCCTATTGGATGTATGTGTCTTCTGGAGAAGGGATTAGTCCTTGATGACTTTCCGAGTCATTGTTCCCTTACTATGCCATTGTTGGACGAGTGGGAACTAGTCCATTGTCGACTCTCTCAATGATTATCGATTCATTGACCACTGGTACTCCACCCCTAGAGTTAGCTACGCCTTAGGTTATGAGTTCCATAAACTCATGCTTCTTTTGATCTAACATGTTTTGCATCATCAATCGAACTTCATCCATTGGAGCTGAGCAGCTCCAACTTCGACGTTCTGAGGTGGTGGATCTCCCTCGTTATTGATGACTCTATCGCTCCTTGTGATCGTCATGTCGTTCGATACACTAAAAAAGACATTCATTGTACCGAGACAAGAATATTAAGATACACAAGGTTTTATTTAAGATAGAATCATAATCCTCCTTATTGCTCCGATAAGTTATATATCAGTTTTAATATAGTAATTAAACATTTAGAAATATAAACACGTAAAACTTCCTAATCTAGGTCGGCAAAAGACTTAAATCAAGTAATAGCAATTCTATATAGGCAACATAATGCATTCTATATTACAAATCATTTAGCACATAAAATCAAATTAGGTATCTTTCCTAAAGTAAGCTAGTGTTTGTGTACATAACCGAAATTATGTTGGATGACATATCATGATCATTACTTGTCAAGAATTTACCTAAATTACTAGTCAACTAGGGTGTGAAATAACATTCGTCTTCTTATTTAAAACCTCACCAACTGTGACATTCGCCATTTTTTAGAAACAATTAAAATATTTTCTGTAAGCTTTATAAAATTAAGGTGCGGTAAATTCTCAGTTAAACAGAACATTTTTGAGATAATAAAAGTTATTTCATTTAGTTTAAACCTTGAAGAAGCCATCATTCATATCCAAACATACATTACAATATAAATCTTATAAGGTCCTAAAACTCCTTATTACTGGCACATCTCTTTATTCCACTCAGCATCCTAACTATACATCAACAGCCTTACATCTGCTACCTATGCTGCATAAATTGAGTGGGTTAGGTTTGGGAAAACCTAGTGAGATGCATAGGGTTTTCAAGCCTATATATATATATATATATATATATATATATATATATATATATATATATATATATATATATATAATCTTACCTAACACCAACTACCTAATCCACACTACTAGAAAAATAGCCTTTTACGACTCGCAAATTATGACACTCATTAATTTATGTTACGCAAACGAGAGTGACATTAAAAAAGTGTCATCTCTTCAGAAAATTTAAGGATTTAGGTCACGCATTATTACGTGCCTTTAAATTAGTGTCAAAAGAAAAAAAAATTAAAAACACGGAGGGCGCTGTACCTTAAATGCGCGCCCTCAATATGTGTCGCTTTATAATTTTAATGAACGCGCGTTCCTTAGTTACAAGCGGGAAAAGAAAAGCCAAAAAATTAGAAAAGCCCGCTACCCTCCCTGCCCTAAGCATTTTCATGCATCTTTCATTCTCCTCACACTGTTGTGCAACTTCTCAATCAAAGATCGAAGGTTACGATTTCATCTCCATCTCTCGACTTCATCATCTCAATCAAGAAAAAGGGCTTTTGAGACTCGCTCAATCGCTAAAAGCCTGGGATTTGCTAGCTTCTCTCTCATCACCACCACACTTCTCCTTCTCGCCACCATTACCGCCGCCCAAACTCCAACTCCAACACCACCGTCACCGCCACCAGCATCCGATTCCTGCAACGGCATCTACTTATCCTACACTTACACATCCGGATCCAAGCTCCCACCAAACCGAACATCAAATCAACCCTACCGCTTTGAATCAACCCTCAGAGTCCTCAATAACGCCGACGAAGAGCTTAAATCATGGAGGGTGTTTGTGGGTTTTCAGCGTGATGAGTACTTGGTATCTGCTTCTAATGCTGTAATTGCTGATGGGTCTGCTACTTTTCCGGGTCCGGTTGGAAACGGCACCGTTTTTGCTGGATTTCCAAGTGTTGATCTCAAGACTGCTATTGAAACTGCTGGAGATGTGAATCAGATGTCGGTTGAGGTCGATTTTGTGGGTACGCAGTTTGGAGTCAACTCGCCCGCTGTTCCTATGCCTTCAAATATTTCTCTAGTGAATGATGGCTTTGTTTGCCCTAGACCTTCTATGCAAGGTAAATTTCTCTTTATTTATGCTTTATAACCTTACTATAGCTTACCATGGATGAAAAGGATTATGATCAAAGATTGCCCTGTTTAATAATTTTTAAAAACTATCCTTTGACTTCGATGTCTACTATTTGAGTAGATCAGTGGAGCGTTCTTATAGATCTGATCTTGGTTTATATGTGGTCATATCACTGAATAAACTTACTAATCTGATCTTACTCGAAGTGGGTTATTTTGAATTGCTTGAAATTTGCCATGGTCGAACTTAGTGTGTGCTTGAAACTTACATTACTTTCTTGATTTCAATTGTTTGAACGTTTCTAATCAAGGGTTCTTTGTTACAATCTACTTGAATTTGTTTCTGTCTCTTTAAAAAGTTTGAACTTTGTTACCTTCAAGCAATTAATCAACAAATTCTTTGGTAGTTGCATCTTCCATGAATAGACAATTTTATAGATGTTTGACTTTCTTGAAATGGTTTCTTTTATTAATTGCTTAAAAACTTGGAGGATTGAACTTTTCATTGTGATGTAAATTTACCTAATTTTAACATCTTTAAAATACTATCTTGTTTTTAATTGTTTGACCAATTCATTCAAGGGCTCTTCTTGATTCATTCTTACTTGAATCAAGTCCATAATTGAAAATCAACAAATTCTTTTATAATTGGTTCTATGACCAAACAATTTTACTTGATTAATATATTTGACTAAATCTCGTTGAAAAACAAATGCTTGATTTCCAATTAGGATTTCGTATTTATGGAATCCAAGTTCTTGATTCCTGAATTTGATTTCCCTTGACCCTCCTTACAGATCCGTAGAAAATTCAGAAGAGCCGCCACATATCTCAAGCACACGGTACCATCATGAGTGACAATGGGAATGATTATTTTGGGGATGTTACAAATGTTTCTCCACTTGCTGGCATAGTAATAATATATATCTACTTGCCAATGATTCTACTTTTTTTTTTGTGAACTCTATGAATTCATTTTTCTCCAATGTGTTTCTTAGGATGGTTTGTTGGGTGTCTCTGCTTATGATGCTGACAAGAACTGCACGTGCCTCTTCGTATCATCAAAAGCAACCCCTTATCAATCTATTCCAACAATGGTTGGCTCAATGATTTCCATTAGGTATTGAACAAAATCGCCTTGACCTAAAAGGATATATCTTTTAATAGCTAAACAGTGTTCTTTAAACTTATATTGGTTGAAAATAATATCCATTAAATGTTTATCTGTTCTTTTTGATGATTCAGTGACTAAAGATTCAAGTGCATTAGTTTCACCATATCCAAGACCCCCTCTCTTAGGATTTTTCCATGTGGAAGATTGTAGGATCCTTAAACTCCAAATCACCACCCAGAAGAGGAATTTGACTCGTCACTTTGTATTCCATTTATTTGATGATTATTTTATTACTTCAGTTGCTAATGCTTCAAAATTATTAGTTTATGACCTTTTCTTATCCTTTTAAGTAATAAATCTTGTAATATATTATCTAAAAATTAGGAGTAAAAGTATAGGAAATCCCTAATGAATTTCTTTGATTTGTGTAGCTTACCTGGCCATGTGTATACGAATTTATCATCATATATTTCAATAACTATATAAAAAATTTGATGTCACAGGATCAAGAACAGGAAATTCTACCAAAATCAGTATGCCTTCTGCAACCAGTATGTACAAATTATGGTTTTATATCCTTGTAGAGTTGTAGGCACATGTTACTGATCACATTTACACATTTAGTAAAGTTTGGATGTTATCTTTTTCAGGCTTTTAACAGCCCCGACTACTCCTCTCTTCCCTTCACTGGAATCTGAATCACATAAAATATTCATGAATCAGAATGGTGTCGTAGTGAAGAAGAGAAAGAAACAGAAATTGGCTGAAGAAATCACTAATTTCAATTCTGAGGAGACTAATTCTTTTGGTAATCAATCTGCTTTGAACGCTGAAGATGTAATGCTTCCTGTTGCAGAAGCTATTGAGCCCAATCCTAGTTTATTAGTAACTCAAGAAGAAGAAGGTACTGTAAGTAGTAAGAGAGGTGGATGTAGAAGAAAAAAAAGGATGTAGAGTGAGAAAAGGTTCGAATGCTATTGCTCTTATTGATACCGTGTATGATGATTCAAAAAGGTTAACCATCAAGTTAGTTTAGCAATTGGGAGGTTTTTATTTGACGTTGGTGTACCTTTAGATGCTGTGAACTCCATATATTTCCAACCCATGATTTATGCAATTGCTTCAAAAGGATCAGGATTTGTAGGGCCTTCATATCATGATCTTCGTAGCTGGATTTTAAAGAATACAGTTCAAGAAGTTAGAACAGAAGTTGATCAATGCATGGGGACTTGGGGCAAGAGTGGTTGCTCTGTTTTAGTCGATGAATTGACTTCAGAAAATGGTAAAATGTTTCTGAATTTCTCAGTTTATTGTCCCAAAGGGCTAATGCTTTTGGGGTCTGTTGATGTGATCAACATTATAGGCTCCATAGATGCTTTATATGGTTTATTTAAAGAAATCATTGAAGAAGTTGGAGTAAGAAATGTTCTCCAGATTGTTACTAACAATGAAGAACGTTATATTGAAGTAGGGAAACGAATCACCAATAATTTCCCCACCATTTTCTGGACTCCATGTGCGACTCATTGTGTGGATTTGATGTTAGATGATTTCAGAGAACTTGAATGGATAAGTACGATTCTTGAACAACGTAGATCAATATTAAGATTCATAAACAATCATAGCTTTGTATTGAATATGATGAGAAGGTACACTTTTGGACTGGACATCGTTGTAGTGGGTCCCACACGTGCATCGACAAATTTCTCCACATTGAAAAGAATGGTAAGTGTGAAGCACAACCTCCAATCCATGGTAACCTCAGAGGAATGGATGGATTGTTCATGTTCCAAGAAAGAAGAGGGGTACACTACATTGGATTATATAAGCAACCCATCTTTTTGGTCAATGTGTACAGTGATCACTCATTTAACAGATCCTTTGTTGAGGCTTTTGAGAATTGTTAGTGGGAAAAAGAGACCAGGAATGGGGTATGTTTACGCAGGGGTATATCGGGCAAAAGAAGCAATTAAAAAAGAACTTATTGATATGAAAGATTTAATTGTAGAAATTTATGTGAGTTTATTTATTTATTTATCAGGTGTAGAGGCATGGTCATTTGATCAACATTTAGGAGTTGCTGTATTTATCCCAGCTGGATGTCCTTTTCAAATGAGGAATCTTCAGGTGAGTTGAGAGTCCTTTTCTCAGACAAATACTAAAATATAAAAACTGTTTTTTTTAACAAATAAAATTATAAAAATTGATAATTGAGTTGTGTTGGCTTTTTGCAGTCAACGGTTGAGTTAGGGCTTGATTTCTTCTTCCCTGAAAGTCTAGCAGAAGCTGTATGATTAGGTGCAGAGATTCGTGAACTTGCTAATTACCATGATGCAAAGCTTCAAATTTTAGAGGGCAAACATCTTTTTTTCCCATTATACCCTTGTGATTTCACTATTTACCTTTTTTTAATTGTAATTTTGAATGATTATAGGTTGGAAAGATTTCACTTTATGCAACAAGTTCATCAATTAAGGAAGTTCAAAAACTAGTGTTGGATCCAAAGTAAGACACTCATATGAGAATCTCTTTTATTTATTTATTTATTTTAATTAATGTTTCTACTTTTTTATCTTTCTTTTTTCTTTTTCATTCTTTACAACAGAATTCCATATTATCTAATAATCAGAAAATCAGGGCTTTATTAGTTTTACAGTTTACTTTAGTATTTGCATTCTTATTATATTATACCCCTCACATTTTCCCAAATTACCCCTTCCTCTACAATGTTTTTTTTTTCTGTGTATTTTGTGCATCAGGTAAAGTTGATGGAAGAAAGGAATATGAAGCCACCTCATTTAAATCTTGCAGCATTATCAGCAAGATGCAGTAAAGACTTGGAGTTGAATTTGGCTAAGTCATTATTGAGTGAGATGGGCCAATGTACAACTGCTTATCCATATAATCATTTGTTTGGAGCATTAGTCTTAAAGAATTATGAAAGGCAAGATGCAACTTTACTTAGTTGGAATTTGATGTACGTAGTAGATTAGATGCAAATTATATATTGTAAGACATAGAATTGTATGACATTAAATTTATGCAATGGATTCTATTTTTTGTATATGATATTTTATTTTCTATTATGAAACATTAAATACAAATTTAATTTGAAAATAAGTAAATCTATAAATAATATTTTTTTTAAACGTTTACAATTATGATACGCAAAAATGTGTGTCATCTTCATTTATGACATGGCCTTTCTTGACAGGGGCTTTCTTGATACGCAATGCATGTCATTAACACGCGCGTCGTAAGGTTACGACACGCGAATGCGTGTCGTCTTCCTTTATGACAAGGCCTTCCTTGATACGCATTGCGTTTCGTAAATGAGCGTCGTAAATGCGCGTCGTCTCTCTTTATGACAGGGCCTTCCTTGACGCGCATTTGCGCGTCGTCTGAGCCTTTTACGACGCGCAATGAGCGTCGTAAAAGGCTGTTTTTCTAGCAGTGCCAAACGATCCTCACAGATCCTAAAGCACAGTTATTTGAAGGAATCACCCAACCTGATATATCATTCGAGCAACTTTTTAACTACACCGCTAGGGGATTCCTTTGCTAGTGTAATTCATATAAAGGCATCCAATGCTCAAATGTTTGAGAAATATGCTATCCCATTTTATCTATGTCCATAGGTTATAAATACATGCTAGCAAGGTGATTTACTAGACTACCTAAAATAGTCAAGTATTGTTATCTACTCTAGTTGATGACCTAAAGATACTTGCGGGTTGTTTGATCTGAACCCACCATTTCTGGTCATCCAAGAAATATGAGGACTTCACTCCGTTCTGATCTCACATTCTACCACAACTATGAGACATAATCGATATCAAGCTTAATTTAAACTAAGAAACCTTTACAAGTCTTATTCTTAAACTTAAGGGAAGACTTATAACTAAAGGCAATGGATTCCCAATATAGTTTCTAATCCAATAGTATTATCATATTTATATAAATAACACATATCACAAATTGTACTGATAAACATATAATATTATTTAATAATACTAATATTTTTAAATTAAGATTATGTTCTCGACAATAACTACACACTCACCTGACAGAGTGTCTAGTGATTGGTGAATCGGACAGTGCTACGACTTACACCTTTTCAAAAAGACCTAGATATATATAGTTCTAAGCATTAGTCTAGTTTCATAATTATTATCCCTGGTAGGACCATATCGGAGGTAGGGTCCGTTTGGTATATAGAGTATACTATTTGGAAATCCCACTTAAAACACCTCACTAAATCCAGCCTAGACATCACTCCCATAACTAGATCAATCAGTATAGCGAATCAAAATCAATGATAAGTCTTAATTCTACATTCATAGTAACAATTATGACTATAATTACAAGTTACACTTAACATAAACTAAGCGTAGCTTAACTTACAAGGACTCTTGATGAAAATTATGAACTAAGCAGGCGGAATACTGACTCGGGAACTTTTAATCGAAGCCTACTACCTAGATGAGTACCCATGGGTGTCGCAGGGATTTGCTATAGGCTAGAAACGATGGGAAAAGGGCTTAACAATTAAGATTTCTCAAGAGAGAGAGAGAGAGAGTGTGTGTGTGTGTGTATGTGTATGTGTATGTATAGGGGTGTGACACTGAAAGGATATACGAATCAGAGTATTTATAGGCGAAAAAATGATGTCCGCCATGCACCTTAGGCTCTCGCACCGCATACTAAGATGACATTTGTCACACCCCCAAACCGGAACGGCGGAAACATTCGAAGGCGGAGGACATAAGGTATAGTACCAAAACAATTGTATAATAGGAATCAAAGCAAACACAACCATTACATTTATAAGTTAAAGTATTTGCAGTTTTTCAATACATAGTTTGTATGACATCAAAATGTATAGCAAAAGAATAAAAGACGCGACTATAAATGCTCAATCTTCTCAAAAACCTGCGAGTGTACCTGTCTTACCATTTCCTTTAGAATACAAGTGATTTTAAAAGTGTATCAACATTTAAGTTGGTGAGTTTATGTATATGTTTTAGTGATGGAAATCTTGTCCTTGTACTTTGAAAATGCTAGTATGATTCTACAGAAAATCCAATATTTTTTATAGTAAATGTAATGCAGTCATGTAGGTTTCTCTTAAATGTATATTGTATTAGTGTACTCAATACTAGAAACTAGTGTATTGTATCTGTATTTGTAAGAAAACCTTTGTATGTTTACCAGGATACCACCATTTATAGTGAAAGTAGTGTACTGTAATAGCGTTTGTATGACAACCTTAGTATGAATGTCAGGTTATCACCAGCTGTAGTGTAAAGTAGTGTATCATAGAGTACTATAGTTTTATTAAATAAAATAAAATCACTGAAGTAGTTATAATTTTGTAAAGATATGTGTTAGTTATATTGTTGTGAGTTTTATATAACCATACTTGATATGACCTAGTGACCTCTATGACGTTCTTCAGGCATCTGAAAGTTATGACATTTGTCACCCTAGGCCTATCGGCCTAAGTGTAGCTAGTAGTTTAGGTGTGCGATTTTCAGTCCCGTATAGATCTATACATAAATCTCATGCTCTTTCTCCAGGAGACTCTGGTTATATGGTATAGGATTTAGTTCCGTACCCTGGCGGATACTAGTGAAGTAGTGCCTCACAACCCTGTATTAACTAGTTTACGTGTAGTGTCGTAGTGCTATAGTGTTCTCTTGTATTAGAAACTATGTGTACTGTCATGTATTAAAGTACCTCGTAGTGTAAAATAATTATACTTAAATAATTATTTTAGTAGTGTGTACTTGTATCAATGTATTAGAGTAGTGTTTCCCAAACTATACTTATTATAGTTTTGTTTGTATGTTCTTGTTTCGTGTGTTGTACTTAGCAAAATAATGTAGTTAATCTCAGGCTATACCGATTATAGCTTAACTTTAATGTTCTGTAGTGAAATGAAAACATTTACTATTTAATTGTATGAAAGCAATATACCCTTATGCTCGACATATTACAAAAGGTTAAAAATATATGCGAAATATGTTTAGGAAATGTAGCGAATACTTGGGTTGAAATGATTGCAACGGTTTTAGAGTTATTTAAAAATGTTTGTATAAACACAAAAGTCATTGAAACGATCCTCGGACTAGCGTACGCGCGGATAACATTATCCTAAAAATAATTATATTCGACAACTTATTTAATTTAATAAAATATTAATTTAAATGATGCTTAAATAATAACTTAATTATGTAAGGAACACTTACAAATTATTGGGAATTATTTGGAAATGTTGCCAAGTGTTTTTGGTTGGCAAAATGGGTTTACGGTTGGATTTATGGGTTTACGGTTGGATCTTGATGAGTTTACAGTGTGTTCCTGGGAAATTATGAAGATTTGAAGATCATCTGAAGATTTGAAGGTGGGTTTGAATGTTCTTGATGGAAGGATGAAGATTTGAAGGAATCTGGGCGTAATCTCTTGACGATTAAGAGAAAAAGGGGGTGTTCACGGATGGTAGTTGAGAGGATTTGGGGAGTGGTTCACAGTTGAAAAGGAGGGAAATGAATTGATTTACTGGTAAACACACACACACACACACACACACACATATATATATATATATATATATATATGGAGTCTTTACGGTTCATAAATGGGCCATGGCTTTGGGTTCACGGTTCTATACCTTTGGGCTTTCGCCCTTAATGGGCTTTGGATTGTGTTTACGGATCAAAGCAGCCATAAACACCCTTTTGTCCCCAATCCAGACCGTCTCTTGATCTTTATTCCAAATATGTAAACCCCCTTGTATTTGAGTTTCCTGGACCGTGAACTCCTTTTGGGGTTGTTTCATTGACCGTGAACTCCATTTGGGGTTAATTTCTTAACTGTGAAGTCCTTTTAGAGTTGTTTTATGATTTAAACCTTGGACTATCCACTTATATTATGTTATAATATCATAATTCAGTTAAAAATTAAGCTATATTTAGTTATTAGCTTATAATTACAGCCTTGAAATAATAGAGGATGTATTTATACATAAGGATGAAATGTAATTTTTAACTCTTATTGAATTGAGAATGATGGGTTTTTACATCATCCCCCTTGTTAGAGGGAATTTCATACCGAAATTCTTGCCATAGTGAGTACATCACAAACTAGGGAAAAGATGCAGGTACTTTTGTTGCATCTGGTCTTCTCGCTCCCAAGTGAATTTAGGTTCCCGCTTGGCATTCTAGCGAACCTTCACTATCGGTATGTGCCTTTTTTTTGTTTGTTTGAATTCCCTATCCATGATCTCTACTGGTTCTTCAACGAAGTTAAGGCTCTCATTTATCTCGATTTCAGCGAGTGGAATCACAAGAGTCTCGTCAGATAGACACTCCTTTAGATTTGACACATGGAAGATAGGGTGTACATTATTAAGTTCTTGTGGTAAACAAAGTTTGTAAGCTACCGGACCGATTCTAGCAAGAATCTCGAATGGTCCGATGTACCTTGGATTTATTTTTCCATGTTTTCCGAAGCGTATCATGCCTTTCCAGGGTGATACCTTCAACAGAACGTGGTCACCAACATGGAATTCCCAGGGTTTTCGTCTCATGTATGCATAGCTCTTTTGTCTATCTCTTGAGGCTTTCAACCGTTCTCTGATTTGTATGATCTTTCCTGTGGTTTCTTGAATGGTTTCTAGGCTAGTAAGAGTGCTATCAGGAACTTGCCCTTTAGCTAGTTGCGTGTCACCCACCTCAGCTCAACACAAAGGGGATCTGCACTTACGGCCATAGAGGGCATCGAATGGAGCAGCCTTGATGCTAGTATGATAGTTGTTGTTATATGAAAACTAGACCAATGGCAAATGGGTGTCCCATTTTTTACCAAAGTCGATCACATGGGCTCTCAACATGTATTCTAGCATTTGAATGGTTCTTTCACTCTGCCCGTCGGTTTGAGGATGGTAAGTTGTGTTCATGTCCAACTTAGTTCCAAGAGCCTTCTAAAGTGACTGCTAAAATCGCGAGGTGAATCTACTATCTCTATTCGAGATAATAGATATTGGCACACAGTGCAATCCTACTATCTCTCGGAGGTAAGTTCTAGTTGGCTTCTCCATCTTGTCTATTTCTTTGACTGGCAGGAAGTGGGTGGACTTGGTTAATTTGTCGACGATCACCCAGATAGTATCATGACCACCCGATGTCTTGGGAAACTTGGTAATGAAATCCATTGTGATCCGCTCCCACATCAACTCAGATGTTTCTGGTTGTTGAAGTAAACCTGAGGGTTTTTAATATTCTACCTTTACTTTGTTGAAAGTTAGGCTTGCCCACGTAGGTAACAATCTTCGCTTTCATGTTTGGCCACCAATAGAGTTTCTTGAGATCCGGATACATCTTATCAGAACCTGGGTGAATAGAGTATCGAGTCTTGTATGCTTCATTCATGACAAGCTCACTGTAACCACTAAACTTTGGGTTCCAAATCCGGTTCATGGAGTGATGAAATCCGTCTCCCTTGATCTCAAAGTTCTTCTCCATTACTCTTAAGGCTTCACCCATCACATTTTCTGGTTTTAAGGCTTCCATTTGGGCCTCTTGGATTTGCGTGAATAGATGGGAATGGATTGTCATGGTTAGTGCCTTCACCCTAAAACCTGACTACTCCTTTCGACCAAGGGCATCAGCTATTACATTGTCTGTACCAGGATGATAGCGAATTTCGCATTCATAATCATTGGGTAGTTCTACCCATCGTCGTTGTCTCATGTTAAGTTCCTTCTGATCAAAGATGTGTTGAAGGCTTTTATGGACGATGAGGATTATGCACTTGGTGTCGTAAAGGTAATGTCTCTATATTTTTAGTGCAAAGACCAATGCTCCTAACTCTAGATCGTGAGTAGTGTAGTTAGCTTCGTGTGCCTTAAGCTGTCTTGAAGCATAAACAATAACTTTTCCTCGCTGCATAAGAACACAGCCTAGCCCCTGATTGGTAGGGTTGTTCACTATTTGGATAAAACCGAATTGTCCAATTGGACAATCTGGATCGGACTATTTGGTTCGGATATTCAGATTTTTTTAATGGTTTTCAACAAAACCGAATTATTATTTTGGATTTCGGATTGGTTTTGGTTTATAAACTAAGGAATGAATAGTTCAAAAAACACCAATTAACAACTTATTATCTATTTTTCATATGTATCTTTAACTATTTATAAATTTACTAAATTATTATTTTAGTTATTAGAAATTTTAATCGAATATACTACTTTAAAATTACTTTTTATCAAAAGTATTTTTTGTCAATGAAATATTAACTATAATATATTTTTTTTAGTATTTGTTCATAAATTATAGTTTATAAAAAAAATAGTGTCTTTATAGATTTTGCTAATATTCAAGTTATGTATTTTTCAAAATGCATTGCCTCTTGAAAACCAAAATGTAAAAATCGATCCAACCGAATTGTAATTTGGTTGGATCGGATCGGATTTAAATTTAGTTTGGACTATTCGGATCAATGTTTTTGAAAACCGAAATCTAATCAGATTCATTTGATTGGATCAGATCAAACTGATCCGTCCAAACGAACACCTCTATTGATTGGATGCATTGCAGTATACAACGAAGTCCTCTGTCCCTTCTGGAAAAGACAAGATAGGTGTGCTACACAAGGCTCGCTTCAGTTTCTGGAACGCATTGTCTTGTTTTTCTCCCTAACCAAAGGTTACACCCTTCTGAGTTAGGGCAGTAAGAGGTTTAGCGATTCTGGAGAAATTTTGTATAAATATGCGATAGTAGCAAGCAAGACCCAAGATTTAACGCATTTCCGTGGGCGTTCTCGGTGCTGATCAATTCTCGATAGCCTTTATTTTGGATGGGTCCACATGTATGCCTTCTTCGTTGACCACGTGACCAAGGAAAGTTACCTTCCTAATCCAAAACTCGCACTTAGAGAATTTCGCGGATAGCTTCTCCGTCCGTAATGTTTCTAGAACTTGTCTCAAGTGTTGATTGTGTTCTTCCTCACTTCGTGAATAGACAAGTATATCATCTATGAATACTATCACAAATTTGTCTAGGAAAGGACGACACACCCAATTCATTAAGTCCATGAACACGGTGGGTGCGGTTGTTAGACCAAAGAGCATCACCACAAACTCCTAGTGACCATATTGAGTTCGAAATATTGTCTTGGGAACATCACTCTCCTGGACTCATAATTGATGGTACCCTGATCTCAGGTCTATCCTTGAAAATTAGCCCGCTCCTTGGAGATGATCAAACAAATCGTCTATTCTGGGTAGTGGTTAGGTATTTTTAATAGTGATTTTTTTAGTTCGTGATAGTCTACGTACATGCGGAAAGATCCTTCCTTTTTCTTCACGAACAAGACTGGTGCTCCCCTTAGTGAGAACCTTGGTCTAATGAATCCCTTACTGAGCAGTTCGTTTAGCTGGCTGGATAATTCCTGCATTTCTGCTAGTGCCAGACGATAACGGGATTTAGCTACGGGAGTAGCTCCAGAAATCAAATCAATTCAAAATTTGACTTGGCATTCAGGAGGGACTCCTGGAAGATCTTCATGGAAGATATCGGGAAAGTTTCAGACTTCGTGGATGCTCTCAAGGTCTTTAACTTCTTGTTTTTCATTAACTACATGAGTTAGGAATGTGCCACTCTCCATTCGTAGGTACTTTTGGACTTTGATGCACAAAATAATGCGAAGATTCGTGTTGAGTTTGTCACCATAGATAATGAGGGCTTCGTCGTTTGGCATAATAATGTGAATGGTTTTTTCGTAGCAAAGGATATGAGCATGATTAGGACTTTTCCAGTCCATACCGATGATGACATTGAAGCTCTTTATGGAGACCGACGTAAGATCGATTAGAAATGAATACACGTTTAGAGTGAGGGTGCATCCTATAAATACGTCGTTAGTGCTTTCTTTCTTTCCATTATCCATGTCGACAGTGAACGTTTCGTTTAGTGGTTGGGATTTGTGTTTGAGTAAGTGTTTGAATTTATGACTGACAAAACTCCTCTTTGCGCCACTATCAAAGAGAATGCATGCGTAAGAGTTGTCAAGGAGGAACGTACCCGTGACTACGGCGGGATCTACAACTACCTCCTCCCGACCCATGGCTAGCACTCTCCTTGTGTTTCTAGCATCTCTTGCCTTAGGGCAACTTGTGACATCCCCATTTTCACGGCCAGAAAAGACCGATTTTGTTTATGCTTTGTTTAAAAATCAGAGTAACATTTTAAATAAAAGTGTTGAGGAATTTGTTCCTAAAATATAAATACGATAGAGATTTATCAATGCATTTCCGTAGAAATGTGTTTCATTAAAAAGACTCAGGATGTCATGTTCGATACAGATCAAAAGCATAAGCGGTACAATATAAGCCTTACTACATTATTGCATATCTACATGCCTATATCCGTAATCCCTCATCCAAAACATTACATCTATGCTCGAGTGCCACTACCTGTAATACATGAAACTGAGTGGGTCAGGCGTGGGAGCCTGGTAAGCACATAGGGTTTTCAACCCACAATACATAAGTTTACTAATTTCATCAAACAACAATAACCCGATTACCCGTTCCCGTTATCCTCACATTACGTCCCTAAAACACCTATCATAAGGGACCTAGACTAAGGATCAACATCGGGATGGACACTAATGCTAAGGGGATTCCTCAGCAATAAATTTCCTTAAGGAAATCATGTGGGGGATGGAGTACACCGGTGACCATGTCGTTCACAAACACCTACAGGTTGCGAGCCTGCTAGCGTTCCACTGGACTGTTTAGAAGAGTCCGTGGTCGTCATCGATAATCCGCTAGATGACAAAATCAACAACAACAACATTGAGGCCTCTCATAATTTTATCACACATCATCTATTACATCTACCCATGTTTTACCCCAACATTTTTGTAGATATAAAACGCATATACAGTTTAAATCATTTAAAACATGTATAAAAATATTTCATCAGCATATACAATAAGTATTCAGACAATATGCACACATAGCACGTAGTTTATATTAAATACTCCATATCTATGTGTGTAACGCCCGGGTTTTCAGGGCTAAGCATTTTTGTCAATGTAATAGTCTAGGTCAACTATTGTAACTCTTTTTGAAGTAATAAATATGAAATATTTGAGTATTATGTGAATTATGTGTGTTTATGTGTTTATTATTTAATTATAAATGTATAATTAATAAAGAATAAAAATGAGCGTCAAAATTAAAGTGTGAGATAATCCCGATATCTCTACATAAAGTTGTAGAATATGTCTCAAGGTTTCCATGCATATAAAGAATGCCGAAATCCGAGCTATAACGAAGAAGTTATGGCCCGCCGAAGTTTTACGACAAAACCGGCACGATACCGGGAGACGTAAATAGTGAATTTACGATAGAAGACTTTTTAGCCTTAGCAATCTAAACAAAAGTCGTAGAATATGTTAAACTAAGAACATCGATAAAAAGAACGCCCAAATCTGACTTCGTATGAAGAAGTTATGATTTTTCTAAGATTCGGCTTAACAGTGCACGACCTGAAACTCGAATTTTAGTTCGAGCGGTTTTTGGCTTACGCAACATAAATGAGAGTTGAAGATCTCATTAATAGGAAATCAACGGTAAAAAGACAGACAAAAACAGAGTCCGTATGTAGAAGTTATTAATTTTACGCAGACGTTTAACAGTATAATCTCCTTGTACTGTTAAATTTAAGATCGGTCGAGAATTAGCTGACGGTGTCAAAATGAAAGTTGTAGATCTTATTATTACCTACGCGTGGATATAAAGAACGTCAAAAACGGAGGTCGTATGTGAAAGTTACGGATTTTAGAAGTCGGAAGTGTGCTGTGCGAAAATGGGTGATGTGGCACAATCTTGGCCATTGCTTTCTCCCCAAGGCTTGCCACCAGATGGTGACATGTGGCACCAAGTTCAGCCACATTTCACCCTGTAAATACCACCTCTCCCACCCTCATTTTCTTCACACCTTTCCCATTCTTTCTTCTCTTTACTCTCTCTCTCTCTCTCTAGAACCTCTCTCTAGCCCCGAAATCCCCCGAAAAGCCTAGGGAACCTCCCTAGCACGAGGCGGAAGCCCCGGAGTGCTCGAAGGCTCCGAGAAGAAGAGCTTTTCGGCTCGGGAACGCTGCTCCAAGCAAAGCCCGGTTTTCTATAAAACCCGCTGTAAGTGAGCTACGCCTACGCTATTTTTAATATAACTTTTATTTAATTATAGTAACGTTATTAGGAACTTATAATAAATACTTGGGCTATTATTATGGGTTATATAAGTATTTTTTTGACGCTTATATAATAATAATAATAATAGCTAGACTATTAATTAGTCTCGACGAATAATAAACTAAACTCTAGTGGTAATAATACTAGGTTTCGTCGAAGAAAAATTCTTTTTAAGAAGCGAAGCGCTGTCTGAGTTCGGAATCACCACCTTTTCCAGTGAGTGCATAGTTACCTTCAACTTACACATAGATATGAAGTATTTTATATAAATTACGTGCTATGTGTGCATATTATCTGAATACTTGCTATCTATGCTAGATGAACGTTGTTATACATGTTTTCAATGATTTAAACTGTATATGTATTTTATATCTACGAAAATGTTGGGGTAAAACATGGGTAGATGTAATAGGTGATGTGTGATAAAATGATGAGAGGCCTCGATGTTGTTGTTGTTGATCCAGTCATCTAGCGGAGTATAGATGACGACCACGGACTCTTCTAGACAGTCCAGTGGAACACTAGCAGGTTCGCAACCTGTAGGTGTTGTGAACGATGTGTTCACCGGTGTACTCCATCCCCCACATGGTTGCCTATTAGGACATTTATTGCTGAGGAATCCCCTTAGCAGTAGTGTCCGTCCCGATGATAATCCTTAGGCTAGGTCCCTTATGATAGGTGTTTAGGGACGTAAAGTGAGGATAACGGGAACGGGTAATCGGGTTATTGTTGATTGATGAAATTAATAAACTTATTTATTGTGGGTTGAAAACCCTATGTGCTCACCAGGCTCCCAAGCCTGACCCACTCAGTTTTATGTATTACAGGTAGTGGCGCATGAGCATAGGTGTGATGTTTTGGACGAGGGATTACGGATATAGGCCTGTAGATATGAAATAATGTAGTAAGGCTTATATTGTACTGTTTATACTTTTGATCTGTACGAACATGACATCCCGAGTCTTTTAATGAATACATTTCTATGGAAATGCTTTTGATAAATCTTTATCATATTATTGTTTTGGGACAAATTCCGCAAACCATTTATTAAAAGATAACTCTGATTTTGAAATAAAGTATAAACAAAACCGGTCTTTTCTGGCCGTGATTTTGGGGATGTCACAGTTGGTATCAGAGCATTAGTTTAAGCGAACTAGGAATTTGTAGGATTTCTAGACTTAAACTTAGAATGCTAAGCGATGATTGTGAGGTGTGAGCACTAGCTTATTTTAGGAATTGTGCCTAAAATGCTTTTATGTGCTAAATGTTTTATGCATGATATGCTGTTATTTTGTTCGGGATCTATGGTCTGTTGCCGACCGGATCTGGAACCTTATGTGTTTAGGATTCTAAACGTACGACTACGATATTAGAATTAGCATGTAAACATGTCGGAGTGATAAGGACGATTTAAAACGTCTCTCCTAAATAAAGATCTAAATCCACCTTATTCGGTATATAGATCAAGATGGTAAGGACCCGTAGCGGAAACGTAAACGCAAATGGGAACGGACACCAACCCCCCGTGATCGAGCAAATACCAGTTGTGGAAGCCGCTGCCGGACCAATAACGATGGCCGGAGTGCAAGCGATGATCCAGGCAATGTTGGATCGTCAAATGGAGGAAACCAGGCGTTTGCTCCAGCAAAATCGAGAGGAAGCGACTATTCAGCTCGAACAGCCCGAGTTGAACGAAGGGCAGACTGAAGAAGGAAACTACAGTGGGACTATTGGTCAAGCCAACCCACCGATAGTTAGGCAAAACCACCAGGATGGAGGAAATGATGGACGTGGATGCAAATACAAGGATTTCATGGCATCCAAGCCACCGAGTCTATCCGGAAGCCCGACGCCGGTGGAAGTCATGAACTGGATCTCTGAGATGGAGACAATGTTTGAGAGTTGCGAGTGTAGCAATAGGCAGAAGACTGCTCTTGCAGTTCCTCTATTGAAATCTGGAGTACTAAGCTGGTGGAAGCTACTAGCTGATTCAATGCCCAAAGGTGAAGCAAGCAAGATATCGTGGGAGGATTTTCTGGTACAGTTAAAGATGCAATACTGCTCTGAGCAGGATCTTCTGGAGATCAACAACGAATTCCAGAGTCTGAAGAAGGGGAGGATGAGCGTTACTGAATACGCTGCAAGCTTTACTGAGAAAATGAAGCTTGTTCCTCACCTCGTCCCAACTGAACTCTCCAAGGTTAACAAATTTGCCCTCGGATTACCAGCGGACTTCGGTCCAATGGTCAAGCAAACTAGCACTCTGAAAGCTGCCATCTGGGCTGCTAAGAATGTGGAGACCCAGATACGAGAAAAGGGTCTGGAGAGAGCGGAAGTGGGAGAGAAACGGAAATTTGACGGATCCTCGAGGTCCGGTAAGAAAGGTAGATTCTCGAAGTCTAGTTCGAGAGGAGGAGGATCAGAAGCAAAGTGGTGTGACAAGTGCAAGAAGAAGCACTCTGGGAAGTGTGATGGAGGGGTCACTTGTTACAAATGCGGAAAGCCTGGGCACTATGCCAACGAATGCACTCTTAACCAGAAGGCCTGTTATGGGTGTAATGAAGAAGGGCACATTTTGAAGGACTGCCCGAAGAAGAAGGAGGCAGGAAGACCCAACATACCACCAAAGCCGAAGGCGAGAGCCTTCCAGATGACGCTCGAGGCTGCAAAGGAGGCAGCAGACGTCGCTTCAGGTACCTTTCTTGTAAATGGTTTGCCTGCAAATATACTGTTTGATTCCGGAGCCAACTACTCCTTTGTGTCGCATAAATTTAGTGCGAAATTAGCATTACCTGTAGAAAAAACTTGATAACGCCCTAATTGTAGAAGTTGCCAGTGGCAAATTCGTACCTGTTAGTAATCGTATTAGGAACATCGTCATTGACCTAAACGGAAACGAATTCCAGGAGGAACTATTACCCATAGAGTTAAACGGTTTCGACATCGTTTTGGGTATGGATTGGCTTAGCGCCAACGATGCCGAGATATTATGCCGAAAGAAGATAGTTAGGATAAACCCACCCGGAAAGGAATCATTTATGGTGTACGGGGACAAACGCAGAGTGAGTTCTGGAATCATATCCTTGATGAAAGCTAGGAAATGTTTGTCCAAGGGATGTGCATCGTACTTGGCATTCGTAATCGATGCTAAGAAAGAAAAGAAAGAGGTGCAGAATATACCGGTTGTGTGCGATTATCCGGAAGTCTTTCCCGAAGATCTTCCTGGATTACCACCTGATAGGCAAGTAGAATTTCGTATAGACTTATTACCAGGAACAACACCGATAGCAAAGGCACCTTACCGATTAGCACCGACGGAGATGAAGGAGCTCATGACGCAACTTCAGGAGCTGTTGGATAGCGGTTTCATTCGACCTAGTTCATCACCCTGGGGAGCTCCGGTGTTATTCGTGAAGAAGAAGGACGGAAGCATGAGGATGTGCATAGACTACCGAGAGCTGAATAAGGCAACGGTGAAGAACAAGTATCCATTGCCGAGGATTGATGACCTATTCGATCAGCTGCAAGGTTCAAGCTACTTCTCAAAGATCGATCTTAGGTCAGGATATCATCAGCTGAAAGTGAGAGAGCAGGATATTGAGAAGACTGCATTCAGAACAAGATATGGACACTACGAGTTCTTGGTTATGTCATTCGGACTAACCAATGCTCCCGCAGCATTCATGGATTTGATGAACAGGGTTTGTAAACCATTCCTCGATAAATCCGTGATAGTGTTCATCGACGACATTCTCATATACTCGAAAAGCCAGGAGGAGCACGACAAGCATCTACGAGAAGTGTTGGAGGTGTTAAAGAAGGAGAAGCTTTTTGCAAAGTTCTCCAAATGCGAATTTTGGATACGGGAAGTCCAATTCTTGGGTCATGTTGTTAACCAAGAGGGAATAATGGTTGATCCCGCCAAGATCGAGGCTGTAATGAAGTGGGAACGTCCGAAGAATCCCACGGAGATTCGAAGCTTTCTAGGATTAGCCGGATATTACCGACGATTTATCCAAGGCTTTTCTTCGATAGCTGCTCCATTAACAGCTTTGACCCATAAAGGAGCTACGTATACATGGAGTGAGAAACACGATGAGGCATTCGAGAAGCTAAAGAAGAAGTTATGTGAAGCGCCGATACTTTCTCTACCCGATGGAGTCGAAGATTTCGCAGTTTATAGTGATGCATCTGGAGTCGGGTTAGGTTGTGTTCTGACCCAAAGAGAAAAGGTGATAGCATACGCATCTCGACAATTGAAAGAGCACGAAAAGAACTACCCCACTCATGATCTGGAGTTGGCAGCGGTAGTATTCGCCTTAAAGATATGGAGGCATTACCTCTACGGCACGAAGTGCAAGCTCTTCACTGATCATAAGAGTCTCCAGTATCTCTTTAATCAGAAGGAGTTGAACATGAGGCAACGACGCTGGCTAGAACTTCTCAAGGACTACGACTGTGAGATACTTTACCACCCAGGTAAAGCAAATATTGTTGCTGATGCTCTCAGTCGGAAAGTCAATCTTGAAAGAAGAAGGCCGAGAGCGTTAAGAATTGAAGTCGTCTCGAAGATTGTGGAAAGTATCAGGAAAGCTCAAGAAGAAGCCTTAGAAAAGAATGACCGAAAGGAAGAACGTTTGGGAAAAACGTTAGTGTTCGGTACGAACAGTCGAGGACTGAAGGTATTCCAAGATCGAATTTGGGTACCTAAGACGGGAGGAATAAGAGATCTTCTAATGGAAGAAGCACACAAGACCATGTACTCGATTCATCCCGGGAGCACTAAAATGTATAGGGACCTAAAACCCTACTACTGGTGGCCGACGATGAAGCTCGATGTTGCGAAGTATGTGGCTGAGTGCGTAACATGTGCGAGGGTTAAGGCACAACATCAAAAACCGTATGGGAGTTTAGAACCCTTACCTGTACCCATGGGTAAATGGGAAGACATCACCATGGATTTTGTGACTAAACTGCCCAGAACGAAGAATGGTCACGACATGATTTAGGTAGTCGTGGATCGTTTCACCAAGAGTGCACACTTCATAGCAGCCAACGAGAAGTGGTCTATGGATAAGCTCGCAAATGCTTACGTGAAGGAAATTGTAAGACTTCACGGTGTCCCTCTTACTATTGTGTCAGATCGTGATAGTCGTTTCACATCGAGGTTTTGGAGGAGTCTACAAGAGGAGTTGGGTACAAAGTTGTGTTTGAGTACTGCTTACCATCCGCAAACTGATGGTCAGAGTGAAAGAACGATTCAGACGTTGGAAGATATGCTGAGAGCATGTACCCTCGAATTCCAAGGGAATTGGGACGAGCACTTACCTCTGGTAGAATTTTCCTACAACAATAGTTTTCACTCGAGCATCAAGATGGCTCCTTATCAAGCCTTGTATGGGCAGAAGTGTCGTATGCCGTCTTGTTGGCTTGAAGCCGGAGAGAAGCAGTTTATGGGCCCCGAGATAGTCCATGAGACTGCTCAGAAATTGAAGGTGATTAGGGAAAGAATGTTAGCAGCTCAGGATCGTCAGAAGAGCTATGCCGACAAGAAAAGACGACCGATAACCTTCGAAGTTGGGGATTCCGTTTTACTTAAAGTCTCACCGTGGAAGGGACTTATACGATTTGGGAAACGAGGAAAGTTGAGTCCAAGGTTTATTGGACCATTCAAAGTTCTTCAGAGGATTGGGAACCAAGCTTACAAGCTGGAATTGCCCGAAGAACTCAATGGTATTCATAACACCTTCCATGTGTGTTATTTGAGGAAATTCATGGGAGATGTTCCCGACATAATTCCAATATCGGAATTAAGGATGGATGAGAATAAAAGGCTGATCGAAGAGCCTGAGGCAATTATTGACCGTAAGACTAAGAAGTTACGACGCAAGATGGTCGACTTGGTGCTAGTCCGATGGAAACATTCGAATGGGCCGAATCTCACTTGGGAAACAGAGGATGACATGATGAGTCGCTATCCACATCTGTTTGCTGATGCATGATTCCGGGACGGAATCATCCTAAGGGGGTGAGAATTGTAACGCCCGGGTTTTCTGGGCTAAGCATTTTTGTCAATGTAATAGTCTAGGTCAACTATTGTAACTCTTTTTGAAGTAATAAATATGAAATATTTGAGTATTATGTGAATTATGTGTGTTTATGTGTTTATTATTTAATTATAAATGTATAATTAATAAAGAATAAAAATGAGCGTCAAAATTAAAGTGTGAGATAATCCCGATATCTCTACATAAAGTTGTAGAATATGTCTCAAGGTTTCCGTGCATATAAAGAATGCCGAAATCCGAGCTATAACGAAGAAGTTATGGCCCGCCGAAGTTTTACGACAAAACCGGCACGATACCGGGAGACGTAAATAGTGAATTTACGATAGAAGACTTTTTAGCCTTAGCAATCTAAAAAAAAGTCGTAGAATATGTTAAACTAAGAACATCGATAAAAAGAACGCCCAAATCTGACTTCGTATGAAGAAGTTATGATTTTTCTAAGATTCGGCTTAGCAGTGCACGACCTGAAACTCGAATTTTAGTTCGAGCGGTTTTTGGCTTACGCAACATAAATGAGAGTTGAAGATCTCATTAATAGGAAATCAACGGTAAAAAGACAGACAAAAACAGAGTCCGTATGTAGAAGTTATTAATTTTACGCAGACGTTTAACAGTATAATCTCCTTGTACTGTTAAATTTAAGATCGGTCGAGAATTAGTTGACGGTGTCAAAATGAAAGTTGTAGATCTTATTATTACCTACGCGTGGATATAAAGAACGTCAAAAACGGAGGTCGTATGTGAAAGTTACGGATTTTAGAAGTCGGAAGTGTGCTGTGCGAAAATGGGTGATGTGGCACAATCTTGGCCATTGCTTTCTCCCCAAGGCTTGCCACCAGATGGTGACGTGTGGCACCAAGTTCAGCCACATTTCACCCTATAAATACCACCTCTCCCACCCTCATTTTCTTCATACCTTTCCCATTCTTTCTTCTCTTTACTCTCTCTCTCTCTCTCTAGAACCTCTCTCTAGCCCCGAAATCCCCCGAAAAGCCTAGGGAACCTCCCTAGCACGAGGCGGAAGCCCCGGAGTGCTCGAAGGCTCCGAGAAGAAGAGCTTTTCGGCTCGGGAACGCTGCTCCAAGCAAAGCCCGGTTTTCTATAAAACCCGCTGTAAGTGAGCTACGCCTACGCTATTTTTAATATAACTTTTATTTAATTATAGTAACGTTATTAGGAACTTATAATAAATACTTGGGCTATTATTATGGGTTATATAAGTATTTTTTTGACGCTTATATAATAATAATAATAATAGCTAGACTATTAATTAGTCTCGACGAATAATAAACTAAACTCTAGTGGTAATAATACTAGGTTTCGTCGAAGAAAAATTCTTTTTAAGAAGCGAAGCGCTGTCTGAGTTCGGAATCACCACCTTTTCCGGTGAGTGCATAGTTACCTTCAACTTACACATAGATATGAAGTATTTTATATAAATTACGTGCTATGTGTGCATATTATCTGAATACTTGCTATCTATGCTAGATGAATGTTGTTATACATGTTTTCAATGATTTAAACTGTATATGTATTTTATATCTACGAAAATGTTGGGGTAAAACATGGGTAGATGTAATAGGTGATGTGTGATAAAATGATGAGAGGCCTCGATGTTGTTGTTGTTGATCCAGTCATCTAGCGGAGTATAGATGACGACCACGGACTCTTCTAGACAGTCCAGTGGAACACTAGCAGGTTCGCAACCTGTAGGTGTTGTGAACGATGTGTTCACCGGTGTACTCCATCCCCCACATGGTTGCCTATTAGGACATTTATTGCTGAGGAATCCCCTTAGCAGTAGTGTCCGTCCCGATGATAATCCTTAGGCTAGGTCCCTTATGATAGGTGTTTAGGGACGTAAAGTGAGGATAACGGGAACGGGTAATCGGGTTATTGTTGATTGATGAAATTAATAAACTTATTTATTGTGGGTTGAAAACCCTATGTGCTCACCAGGCTCCCAAGCCTGACCCACTCAGTTTTATGTATTACAGGTAGTGGCGCATGAGCATAGGTGTGATGTTTTGGACGAGGGATTACGGATATAGGCCTGTAGATATGAAATAATGTAGTAAGGCTTATATTGTACTGTTTATACTTTTGATCTGTACGAACATGACATCCCGAGTCTTTTAATGAATACATTTCTATGGAAATGCTTTTGATAAATCTTTATCATATTATTGTTTTGGGACAAATTCCGCAAACCATTTATTAAAAGATAACTCTGATTTTGAAATAAAGTATAAACAAAACCGGTCTTTTCTGGCCGTGATTTTAGGGATGTCACAATGTGTAAGATGAAAGTAACTATGCACTCACCTATTAAGGTGGTGATTCTAAACTTAGACAACACTTCGTTACTCTTTGAAACGATTTCCTTCGTCAAAACCTAGTATCATTACCACTAGGGTTTAGTCTATAATTCACTGAGACTAATTAATAGTCTAAATATTATTACTTTTATATAAGTGTTAAACAATGCTTATATAACCCATAATAATAGCTCAAATACTCCTTATAAGGTCCTAATAACATTACTATATTGAAACATAAGCTATACCAAAGATAGGGTAGGTATAGCTCACTTACAACTAGTTTTCTCGAAAACTGGGCTTGGCTGGAGCAGCGTTCCCGAGCCAAAAGGCTCTTTTCTCGGGGATTCCTTCGGGTGCTAGGGGTTTACCTAGACTTTAGGGGGGGGGGGGGGGGGTTAAGGAGGCTTAGAGAGAGGTTCTAGAGAGAGAAAGAGAAGTTGGAATGTATGAGAAATGAGGGTGCCCCGACACTCTATTTGTAGGCTGGAAATCACCAAAACTCATCAATTTGGCCTCCAACTCGTCGAGTTCCAGGCCAGGTGTCACCATCTGGTCGCTACCCTTGGGGAGGAAGCAATGGCTGTGATCGTGCCACGTCATCCAAACTCGTACAACACCCTCCCGACTTAGAAAAATCATAACTCTCGCATACGAGATCCGTTTTCAACATTCTTCATATCCACGTGTAGGTAAAAACAAGATCTTCAACTTTCAATAAGAATCCGTCGGCTAATTCTCGACCGATCTTAAATTTAACAATAGGAGGAGATTAGACTGTTAAATGGCTGTGAACAATTTGTAACTCCTTCATACGGACTCCGTTTTTGTCTATCTTTTTATGGTTGAGTTCCTATTAATGAGATCTTCAACTCTCATTTAGGTCATGTAGGCCAAAAACCGCTTGAACTAATATTCGAATTTCGGGCCGTGCACTACTAGGCCAAATCTTAGAAAATCATAACTTCCTCATACGAAGTCAGATTTGGGCGTTCTTTTTATGGACGCTCTCAGGTTAACATATTCAACGAATTTCATTTAGATAACTAAGGCTAAAAGTCAATCTAACGTAAATTCACTAGTTATGCTTCCTGGTGTCGTGTCGGTTCCGTCGTGAAACTTCGACGGGTCATAACTTCTTCGTTATAACTCGGATTTCGACGTTCTTTATATATCCGAAACCCTTGTTTCGACCACTAAAACTTTATGTAAAGATATCGGGCTTATGTAACACTTTAATTTTGATGCTTATTTTATTCTTTATTTATTATATGTTTATAAATAAGTAATAAGCACATAAATACACATAATTCACATAGTATTCAAATATTTCATATTTATTACTTCAAAAGAGTTACAATAGTTGACCTAGAATATTACATTGTCTAAAAATGCTTAGCCCCGAAACCCAAGCATTACATAATTCCTCTTGTAATGCCCGATTTCACCATACCCATAACAGGCTTGGCCTATTCCACTTCAGAGGGTCTGAGCATTAGGTTGCATAGGTGTCTTGCAGAAGTGGGTTGTATGCCCCTTCTTGTTGCAGCTAGTGCATCGTAATTACCAAGAAGGACCATGATGATGGAAATTGTATTTGTCGCACCTTAGGAGGGTTCCAACATATCTATTAGTAAGTGCTTGAGTAGTGGGAACAACAACATGAAGGGTAGCAACATGGACTACCACTGTTTGTTGTTTCTTGGAGGGATCCTGTGAAGATTGACCCTTTTGCTTGTTCCAAAATTTCTTCTTTCCACCACCCCCTTTAGGTGGTTTGGGAGCGGCTGACATGGAATCTTGGCGATCTCTGTGGTCTAGTAATGTTTGTGTCAGACATTTGGCATTGTCAAACGTGAGTAGATTGGCAGCTAGGACATTTCCTTGCATCGGGGGAGTTAATCCCATATGAATCTCTCCACTTTCTTGCTCTATGGGGTGACCATCCTGGGACATAGAAGTGCCAGGTCACTGAACCTCGTGGTGTAAGTAGCGATGTTGTAGCCCTTCATCTTCAGACTCCATAGCTCTTGCATTTCCCCCCACGAGAAATATTCGACGAACATCAGTTCTTTCAAATCGTCCCAACTCATGGCATTAGCTATCGGTAGAGTCAGCGATTTGAATTGGCTGTTCCACCAAGTGAGAGCTCTGTTAGTGAAGGTGCGTGCTGCAAATTTTACTTTGCTCGACTCGGGGTACGTACAGATCTCGAATATTAATTCGGTTTTCTTGAACCAACGAGTTAGGGCATTGACACCTCTAGTGCCATCGAAAGATCGAGATTTGGCATTGGTGAAATCCTTGTATGAACACTCCCTCGGGTGTCCATGACTGTCCCCAAGGTTATATTGGTTGGAACCACTACTCGACCCGTTAGTGCCACTTGCATTGATTTGTGACATAGCGGCAACCACGACGATTGTTACTGTTGCTTGGAAGACAGTAGGATCGTACTGAGGAGGTGGTGGCTGTGGTGGATTATTGTTCTTCTGTTGGATTTCTTCGGAGGCATCTTTCTATAAAATAAATTAAGAGAAAAATGATGAGAAGTCCTCTATATTGGTTATGATTCAGGTGATATTGAACATGGTATATCTTATCCTGACACTTATAGTGTTCTATTAAGTGATTTACAGTGGAAGTTTACTAATACAAGTACACAATCGCCATGAAATTTATAGCAACACTTGGAATGAAATTTGTATAATGTGATTTGTGCCTAATCCCTATATAATCACATAGTGTACTCGAATTATATATAACAAAGACCAAATAGACCTTCGATTAAGTGA
Source organism: Lactuca saligna (assembly GCF_052625555.1). Classification (NCBI taxonomy): domain Eukaryota; kingdom Viridiplantae; phylum Streptophyta; class Magnoliopsida; order Asterales; family Asteraceae; genus Lactuca; species Lactuca saligna. The sequence continues at coordinate 93,034,573 of NC_136420.1, forward strand.
TCCTACTCTAAGTCCACAACCAAACAAGGAACATCAAGTAAAGTTAAATCACCTATTCTAAGTGTATAAAATATTATTTATATATAACTTATATATACACACACACACACACACACACACTTAGCAATTATAAATCTATCAACAAGAGTTCTTTGTTTTCTTGTGTTTGGCTCTAGTATCATAGTGTTACAAAATACTCCTATAGTATGTTAGCTGTATGTTTGGTTCTATTGTCCCCTTTGTATAGAGTTTGGTACGTTTTAGACTTATCGCAACACCACTAGCACTCCCAAACACATGTTGGTCATATCTCAAATAAATATAATTGATCAGGCTATATTTATCCCAAATATGATTACATAACTATCTAGGTTTAACCGTAGTGTTCAACATCTAAATACTTTTGTTTTGTTCTTCTTGTGATACTGTTTCTGGTATGTATGTATACTTGTCTACTTCTTATAAAATTCTTAAAATTTAAAAGTATACTTTTAGTTTAGAGCGTTTTGGCCTCATAGTGTTTATAGTTGTATATCATGTAAGGTTTGATATACTTAGTTCACTATAAACAACGCTCTGATACCAATCTGTCACACCCCCAAACCAGAACGGCGGAAACGTTCGGGGGTGGAGAACTTCATTTATAATATCACAAAATTGTATAATAGGAATCAAAGCAAACACAACCATTACATTTATAAGTTAAAGTATTTACATCTGTTCAATAGATAGTTTGTATGACATCAAAATGTAAAGCAAAAGTATGAAAGATGCGACTCTAAATGCTCTGTCTTCTCAAAAACCTACGAGTGTACCTGTCTTACCGGTTCCCTAAGAATACAAGTGATTTTGAAAGTGTATCAACATTTAATTTGGTGAGTTCATAAGTATGTTTTAGTGATGGAAAACGTGTCCTTGTACTTTGAAAATGCTAGTATGTTTCTCCAGAAAATCCAATATTTTCTATAGTGAATGTACTGTAGTCATGTATGTTCCTTGTAAATGTATACTGTATTAGTGTACTCAGTACTAAAAACTAGTGTATTCTATCTGTATTTGTAAGAAAACCTTTGTATGTATACGTGGATACCACTAGTTGTAGTGAAAGTAGTGTACTGTAATAGCGTTTGTATGAAAACATTAGTATGAATGTCTGGTTATCACTAGATGTAGTGTAAAGTAGTATATCATAGAGTACTGTAGTTTTATTAAATAAAACAAAACCACTGAAGTAGTGTTAATCACACAAACATATGTGTTAGTTATACTGTTGCGAGCTTCATATAACCATACTTGATATGACCTAGTGACCTCTACGACGTTCTTCAGGCGTCTGAAAGTTATGACATTTGTCACCCCAGGCCTGGCGGCCTAACTGTAGCTAGCAGTTTAGGTGTCGAATTGTCAGTCCTATATAGATCTATACAAATATCTCACACTCTCTCTCCATGAGACTCTAGTTATACTGTATAGGATTTAGTTCCGTACCCTGGCAGATAGTAGTGAAGTAGTGCCTCACCACCTTGTATTAACTAGTTTACGTGTAGTGTCGTAGTGTTGTAGTTTTCTCTTGTAATAGAAACTATATGTATTGTCATGTATTAATGTACCTCGTAGTTTAAAATAATTATACTTAAATCATTATTTTAGCAGTTTGTACTTGTATCAATGTATTTATAGTAGTGTTTCCTAAACTATACATATTTTGTTTGTATGTTCTTGTTTCATGTGTTGTACTTAGCAAAATAGTTTAGTGAATCTCAGGCTATACCGATTATAGCTTAACTGTAATGTTTTGTAGTGAAATGAAAACATTTGCAATTTAATTATATGAAATCAACCGTAAACACCCCTTTTGTCCCCACTTTAAAGCGTAAACCCTCTTGATCTTTATTCCAAATCCGTAAACCCCCTTTTATTTGAATTTCTTGGACTGTGAACTCCTTTTGGGGTTGTTTTGTTGACCGTGAACTCCATTTAGGGTTAATTTCTTGATCGTGAACTCCTTTTGGAGTTGTTTTTATGATTTAAACCTTAGACTATCCACTTATATTAAGTTTTAATATCATAATTCACTTAAGAATTAAACTATATTTACTTATTAGCTTACAATTACGCCCTTGAGATCATAGAGGATTTATTTATACATAAGGATCGAAATGTAATTTTTGATTCTTACTGAATTGAGAATGACGGGTTGTTACAACGTTGGTCCACTGGTTAGCTGACACATTTCCTGATTTTTGGATGGGCAGTGTAGCTAGCCTCGGGGGAAAAGCTATGCGTGACGTGCGCTCCTGTGCCGAATTTTTTATTTTCAAATTTGCATAACTTCTTCGTACGAGCACCATTTTTGTCGTTCTTTCTATCTACGGAAAGCTCACGATGGATCTATAACTCTCATTTAGACTCCGTCGGCTAATTTTGATATTCTTTTTTTACATAGGCTTAAACTGTTAAAGTCTGTATAAAATGCATAACTTTCTTATCCAGGGTCCGTTTCCGACCATCCTTATATCGTTAGGTTCCTATTAACAAGATCATCAATTATCGTTTAAATTGTTTTGGCTAAAAATCGAATGATCATAAATATGATTTATGAGGTGCATACTGTTACGCTAAATCTTAGAAGAATAATAACGTCATCTAATGAAGTTAGATTTAGACGTTCTTTATATGCATGCTCTCGGTTTAATAACTACTTTTAACGATATTCAAAGTTGTGTCGGTTTAATAGCGAAACTTCGAAGAAGCATAACTTCTTCATATGAAGTTGGATTTGAACATTCCTTATATCTCCATGATCCTTATGACGTATACAACAACTAGTTTAAGAGTATTTTTCCTAAATAATCTTTTATTTCCGACAAGTATTTTAGTCTTGTTTATTTTATTCTTAAATACTTATATAATTCATATAAAATATTGTATAAAATACATAAGGACATAATAATATGAATAATAATATCTTATTAATTCATATAAAAATTACAATAGTTGACCAAAGTGATTACATACTATGACTAATCTAATAGGAAACACAAACGTTACAAAATCTACTATCACATTCCTAAGCAGGACCGGTTAATTAACTTTCAATGCCCGAGGTGAAATACTAAAAAAATATCCTTATATATAAAAACATTGTAGAAAAATTGTAGCAAATCTCTAATCAAATTAAATCATGGTTAGATAAACAAAAACATACAAAAAAATCATCTAAAACAATGTTTATGTTCATTTTTTGAAGAAAAACATCATTTATTTTATGATAATCTGGAAAAAGTGACTTTGGATACTCGGAATTGACAATGTATTTGATTTTTTTTGACTCACGGTACTTCAAAGATATGATTTCAATAACTTCAATTTCGAAAAACTTCTTTCCTCGATACTTATTGTAACCGGTATTGTCAACAAAATCTTATATGCTCCTAACATATTAGGAAACATGTCAATTTTCTTCGAAAACTCCATAATCTGAATAGCTTTCTAAGGAAGTTCACATTTGTATATTTCACGGGGGAACATTACCTACAAAAATTGTAACTTAATAAATAATTCTTTCCATTAATATCAAGTTCCTCATCAACTGTCAAACAAGTTTCAAGTTTCATACAACATTTTTTTAATTTGTCATCTAGTAAGGATTTTAACATTGAACAAACAAACAAAAATCCTAAAATAGATTCAAATTGTTGTGTTTACTCAAATCAACTTTTCAATTGTGTAAGAGCCATATCCATTAGAATAATAATATGTTTTAAATTTTCTTTAGAAGATTATTATTCTCTTTTAGTATTTGGAACCTCATCAAATTGTGTTTTTCTATAAGCAATACGTTTAATATGAAATTCGGTTTAACTCCAATACTATATGTTATTTCTTTAGCTTCATTAATAGTAAAGTCAAGCCCATTTTCCCTATAATTTTCAAAACAATTAACTAACCCTCTAAATTTTTTACCACAACATCAAGAATCATATCTTTCGATTGTAAATTTTTACTTACCAAATTAATTCTAAATAAAATATTGTATCATATTACTAAACTTAAAATAAATTCAAACTAAAAAATTCACTATTTATTAATGATTCAGTATCTCTATAAACATTTCCACCATCAATCACTTTAGAATATTTTTAAAGCTTTTTTAAATTTAAAAGGTTGAGTTTTTATGTCTTTAACATTTTCAATGTTACTTTCCCAACATGTTGCATACAATGATTTAAGTGTTGATTCATCTACATACTAAAGTAAAACACTTCATTTTTTGTAGAACTAGAAAAAACATTATATATCATTTGACAAGTACCATTTTTTTTTGCATTATGACAAGAATTTTCCATATCACATAAAACTAAATTAAGACTATCACATTCACATGACATATAAAAAGCTCTTGAATTTACATCAATCAATCTTTTTTGTACACCTTCATGTTTTCCTATCATATTTGCTCAATTATCATACCCTTATCCTTTATATACAATTAAAATCCAAGTGAAGAGATTTCAAAGCATTTTGTAAAACATTAAAAAGTCCTAAACTAGATGTATCCTCTACAACTAAGAACTTTAGAAAAAAATTCTTCTACTTTTATTAGAACACTTGCAACATCGACACATTTTATATTCAAAATCATTTGTTCTATGTGAGTTGCACAGGAGTGCAATCAATGATTTTAGAAAAATATTTTTCATATTTTTTAATAATTTCACTTTTTTCAACATTTCAATTAATTTATTTTGAATTTTATGACTAAGACAGTGATTGTGATTTTTTTTTTTTTTTTTTTTTTTTTTAAATCTTGAATAAGTCGATGTTGTTTCATTAATGGATCTAATTCAACAATCATTTGAACTATATGTACCAAGTTACCATTTGAATCCTCGTATATATTTCATCTGTTCCACAAAAATCCAAATTACATTAAGCTAAACATTTTACAACCACAATTATTCTCACCAAACCTTATTTCTAATGTTCGGTATCTTTTTTATTATCATTTCTTGTAACTCTTTATCAACTGTTTCATTTTTATTTAACCTAATTTATGTTTCGGTCCATGTTTTTAAAATAATCTTACGTTCAGAACAATTTTCATGTTCACCTAATTTTCACTAAAATGTTTCCAATCTTTTTTTCTTGGGTTGCCAAATTACTTCTAAACCGAGTAGTTTCAAACAACTTACAACAAAAACAAAAAAAAAACATTATGAAGTTCTTTTGAATACACCAACCATTTTTATCATAAGTATAACAATTTATTAATTTAGAATATAAAATTCAAAAGAAAAATGTCTACCATGTGTATATTTTGGAAAACTTTCGTTAGTTTGAATTTCGCTAATAGACTATTTTTCTATAAGCAAATCTTTCATTTTTAAAAATTTTAAATCTAACTCATTCCACGCACTTGGATCAAAAATATTAAAGTCGTTTGGTTTTTCAACAAAATCATTTTCAAATCATTAGAATTATCAATCGGCTCATTGGAACTATCAACAGGGTCATTAGAATTATTAACGGTGTCATCATTAGAATTGTTTTCGTTATCGTTTCAACAACCTTTTCATTTCTAGGAAAAAAATTATATAAAGACCCATGCATGTTTGTTTAGCAATTACTTGTTCTGTATTTTTTAGTTTTCTATTTTGAACACCCGAAAATTGTTTACTTGGAAACTTACTTAAAAAGTTAAATTCAAAAGATAGAAGTATAACAAAGAAATATACAATCTCATGGATGAAGAGGCTAGTGTTGAATAGGAAATTGGAGATTGGAGAAATTACAAAATCTAGTTTGCTTAGGCCTTCAAAAAACTTTTCTTACATTCTACAATAGTTTCACACATTCACTCAACATAGAAAATTATTAGTCTATTACCTAAACATAACTTCAATTTAGAAAATTACTAGTCCATTATCTAAATATAAATTCAGAAAAGAATAAAGTTATTACCTTAGAAAAAGAGTCGATAATCACGTAATATAATTAAAATTATCTTTTACTTGATCGATCAATATGTCTAGAATAGAGAAGATACAATAAATCTATTTCAATAAAGAATCTTTAAAATCATCATTCATAAAAACTAAAAGGGGGAGAAATGGAGAACCAACGTGATGTGTGACTACATACATTGATGGCTACTACCATTTTTGACTTCTCAATTCTCAAGATTTGAGACTCAACCAGAGGACAAGATAGTCATTCAACGTGAACTCGAGAACAGTTCGGAAGGAAGAAGAGGAGAATGATCAACAAATTAATTGATAAATTATTGCTTCAATTTTGCTACTACGAGATTAAATATTTTGTCGAGAAAAAGTCAGAAGTGCATTACCAGATTAACAATTTCATTGTTTGAATGGTAGATTGCTTCGATTTTGGCGAGTGTGACTCTGAGATTTCTGCTACTGCCTACTTTAGTTCATGCGTATTCAATCTTTTGTCGTTGGTGACTTCGTTCCCTATTCCTACGAGGCTAAGCCACTCACAAGTTACAAACATGGACTTGCATTATTATTTGGCACAATTAAATTAATACATACCAACAATTGTTAAGATTTTGCTACCCTTGGGCCGACTAATACCCTGGCCAATGGCTTGCTCCCCTACCCCACCCCGATTGACCTAGTCCCTAATGTTACCTATGTCTTCATCCCCACTAAGAATACAATAATCATGGTCATCATATTTTCTTTCAGACTCAAACAAATCTTGTAATCCATTATCAATATGATCCACATACACGGATATTTGACCATGAGTTCCATATACATAAAAAAAATGAAAGTTTCATAGCCCACTTCTTTCAGAATAAGCCTAATTCCAATAAAAGAAGAGCACCTGGCTCACAGTAATATAACCTTTTACAATCTAATTGCATGAAACATTCGAGAAAAGTAATACACTTTATGTGTGTCATACTAGAAAAATCATGATCTATGATGATGAATTTCATATTGTTATTATAAGATAAAGGAAGACGAATAAACACCCCGTTAAAGTTGAGTCCCACACGAGGACAAATCTCAGGCGGTTCAAGGTTGACATTGCTACTGATTATCTGCTACTTCACTTCGTTCTTTAGAGACTTCACTTCGTTCTCTAGAGGACTTGAAAACCCTAGATATTTCTTGAAGTTTTGGAGTAATGAAATAGCTCGCTTAAGTTCCTCTCATTTACATGACTTTTAAATTTATTTATAATTGTATTTCGAATTAATTGTGCAAACACCACTTTAGTGAAAAATCTATGACAAAACCAAAACTTTGTTGTGCTACAGTGTCGTTTGCTTATTTTTATTTAGTTTTTGATATATAATCTATCTACTTAAAACATTATGTTTTGACTTTTATACATTTGTTAAATAATTAAGATATAAAAATAAAAACTACAAATAAAATATTACTTTCCATTTAAAAAAAAATCTTTTGTTCACTCTATATAAAAAGTTAAGAAGAAGACAATATTTTTATTTAGATTTTTAATCTATAATCTATCTACTTAAAACATAAAAAAGCAATATGTTCGACTTTTATATCTTTTTTTTTTTTTTTAATAATTAAGGTATAAAAATCAAAATTACAATATATATATATATATATATATATATATATATATATATATATATATATATATATATATATTCCATTTTTAAAAGATCTCTTGTTTAGTTTATATAAAAATTTAACTGTTCATTTGTTATTCACTTTATATATAATATTTATTCTTTTTTCATTTTCATTTTGCATCTTATTGTCTGTCTCTAAGAACATTTTGCCATGTATAAAACTTAAGAGAAATTAAATATATTTTTTTTATTTTATCATTTTCCTATATATTTATTATTATTATATATTTCCTTTTTTTAAAAACTCTGTTTAGTTTATATAAAAATTTAACCGTTCATTTGTTATTCACTTTATATATAATATTTATTATTTTCTCAATTACATTTTGCAACTTATTGACTATCTTTAAAAACATTTTGCCATGTATAGAACCTAAGAGAAATTAAATACTTTTTAATTTTTTCTATCATTTTCCTACATATTTAATTTTATTATATTTGTTATATTTAACAGAATTAATAAATTTATATTATACTTGTGATAATCTTAAATATTTTAAATATGTAAGAAAATGATAGGAAGAAAAAATAAAATATATTAAATTTATTAAAACATAATTATAAAGTTTCTTTTATTTAAAGGACAAATAATTTTAAAATATTTCATCTGTCTGGTATTAAACTCGAGACCTTCTAGTTAGTTGTTAGAATAAAAATCTTCATTAACTAAGGTAGTGTTTGTTTTTTGTCTGCAGATCTGTATGGTCTCTTCTGTCTGCACCGCGAAGACCATGCGTAGACATTAGCCTTCGCAGATTGTTTGTTTTTTGAAGACTGCAGACCTAAAAATGTCTGTGCGTCCTCTTCTTTGCGCAAATGTGGACCAAAGTCTTTTAACATCTTCAGACATCTTCTAGCTTAAAAAAACATATAAATATATATATATCTTTATTTTTTTTAAAGTTTTTTTTTTTAATTTAAATTTTTTCCAACTTTATTAATGATAAACAATTTGAAAAAAAAATACAAAACTTAAAAAAAATGTTAAATGATACAACATGAAATTTTTGACAAATTTATAAATAAAGATTTATTATAATAATAGTCGTTGAAGTTTTTTATATAAATATGAAAAAAATCATAATATATTCTTATATTTATTTTTGCCAAATTTTGTAAAACATTATTTAATACAATATCGTCAATTTCTCAAAAAAAATATTTATGGTACGTTGTTAATGGATTTAATTGAAAAAATCGATGTTTATTTTCATCTATTTATGTATCAAATTCTTTGATCACTAATTATAATGTTTAGTTATAACTTTACAACCAAAATTGTTGGTTTTATCAAATATATACGTTAATTCATACCATTTTTATTTTTATTTTTTTATACAATAATACATAAAAGTTGATGTAGATTCGTTAATTATTTATAACAAAATCATAAAAATATTAAAAAATCATTTTGAAGTAAAAAAAAAATCTCATTTTATTTAGATTTCAGTTTATTTTAGTAGCCCGCATATATTAAAAAAACAAACAGTATTCTTTTGCAGACTGCAGAGGTTTGGTCCACGTCTTCTATTACATAGGTCTATAGATGTGTTCCGCAGATTGCAGACATTTTGTCACACAAAAAACAAACAACATCTAAGTGGGTTAGCCTTAACTTGTTGGTTATAAAGTTTAATAGAGCTAGTTGTTGGTAACTTTTTTTAATTCTATTTTATTGTTTCTGATCAAAATAGAATCACGTTAAATCATATCTCGAAATACGTGGATACAAATCCAACCACCTCTTTCAGCCAATGGTTATCTATCTAGTCTCCAAAGGTTATTAGTTTAATATTTAATTATTGTTTTTAAGTATTTTATGTCAACATGAAGTGAAATATTAACTAAACATCATATTTGGAATTACTTAAACGAACGAAGTTAGCCACCTTTTAAACTATCTTCAATTTGGCAACCAATTTGAAGTCAGCAATACGCAAGGAAGATGCAGCCTCCAACAACCACATTGTCCAATTTTCCCAGGTTTAATCGGGAATTATATGAGTATAAATGGTGTGGGTCCGAAGTAGTGAGGTAGTAGATAAGACCGATGTACAAAAGGGACTAGTTATTTACGCTACTTGTCCGCAAATCCAAATCAAAGGACTCTTTCAGTTTGTTTTGCCAAAGTATTAAGCGTGAACTCTATATAAAAAGACTCAACTATAAGAAACACATTATGGAAAAAGAGAAAATTTTATTATATCCATTAATGTTTGATTTTTGGTCCAAGTAGGTTTTAATTGTATTTTTTTGTACAATACTTCTATCAATTAAGGTGTTATGTGCTATTTGAAACAATTGGCAGGTTTTCATAGATAACATGGATATATAAATATATTAAACAAAAATTTCCAGACATTTCAATAAATCCACATCCTCTTAAAAGACCGATACATCTTGTCATTACTCTTTTCTTCAATTCAATCCACAAAGCACATCAAAAAGTTAGGGTTTTTTGTGCACCATAGAAGAATCAAAGCAGGCATGTCGAATCCAAATCCTTATGGACTTTATTGCATAGTGGAGCTCAAGTATAACAGGGTATTTGTTCGCAATCCCTTCTCTTATGCTAATGGTTTTATGTATACAATAGATGATAATGATTTTTTGGTCTCACTGATTCCGAGTTTGTAACTTGGCTTTAACGTTATATGCAAGAAGAGTTCACGAAAGTTTATTATTACGATCCAGAAAAAACATTAGTGGAAAGAATTCGTCATATTGCTAATGATGTTTAATATGTAGCTTTCATATATGATGCTTATAAAACATATGGAAAAATTTATGTATATGTTGTCCATGTTGGTGTTGAAATAGTACAATGGTTTGGTGATGAACTCAATGAAGAAGATGGTCATGATTCTTGCATCATGGGCGGGGATAATGAGGATGGACTGGATAACTTGATGGATGTTGATGTTGATTCTACAAGTGAAACTGTTATTATGAACAAAGCATAAAATGATGTCTTTTTTAGTACACTATTGTGCCATAGATGAAGAAGATGATTTGCACACCACGTTAAGTGATGAAGGTGAGAGTGACCTTTATGGTAAGGTACATGAATACAAGAAACTTGAATATGTGTTTCACCATGTAGTGGCAATCCAATGACCACATCATGGGAATTAGGTTTTTGCGTTTCAAGGGTATTGATAGGGTTTCAAATTTTGGTGATTGAAAGGTATTTTTCTCTAGTATTAAAACTAGATTTGGAGCCCTCTTTATATAGGGTGATGATTTGAAACCCTAAAGATAATTACCAAATATAATAATAACTATCTATGGAATTCAAATCATTCTGTAATATTTCATATTCCTTAATTTTCTAATTAATTAATTAAACTATGAATTAAATAACAAAAGAAGTCCCTCATATAAATATCTTTTTAGTTCTGCTTTATTTTGTTCTTGCATGTAACCCAAAAGAACACTGGTATATATAATAATATTATTGGGATTGTTATGGCTATGGGCACTAATATCCATCAGCTCCCATTTGCACTTAGAAATCAACAATTGACTTGTCTAATATTTTACTAGAGACTACAATGTATGGTAGTCTAATACAACTACTATACTTATAACAACTTGGCTATAAACAGCCCTAAGACAAATAACTTCAAATTACTTTGATCTTCATGATATCTTATTATGAACTAGAGACATGAATCTAGGGTTAATCTAATGGTTCAAGATTATGTTTGTTGATACCGACTTATGGTGACTTCCAAACTTACTATCGAATCTAATCAACACAATCTTAGTTTGATCACACATTTGTTGTCAACACCAAATCAACGCAGCCCCAGAGATATCTACTTCTCCATATCTGGCAGAAGCATCAAATAAAATTTGACTACATAGGTCGGTACTATTTCTTATGCGATATCTTGTCAAATCTTTTATGGTTGCATGTTACAGATAACGTTCGAGAAAAACCAAGATAAAACAGATTGTAGAACACAACCTCATGTATCTGCATTTGGCAAATAAGAAATTCAGTTCTCTTAATTTAGTTATGACATAATCCATGATGTAATCCTTAAGTATGGTTACTACAATACTTACAATCTCCATTTTCAAGTATTCATTAATATTGGTCGTAGGGCTCTGCAACGTTCATCCCTATGAACAATCTACTAATACTACATGACAATCTTAATTCACTACTATCTCCCAATAATATGATTGATTGTGGAAGTTTGAATAAAATATTGTTTTGTAAGTAATTTTAAACATGAAAAAGTAGGAACACATATAATATGAATAAAGATAGCAAACTATTATTAATAATAAAAAAACCAAAAATATCTGAAGTGTTCCAAATGATCAAACTACAAATTGTGTAATCAAACTAATTCAATATCAAATATGATGCCAAATGATTAAAAAAAACTAGTATGAGCCTCATGCTTAATCTATGACAATGTTTTGGTGAGTGGATTAGTTGGATTATCATTTGATGGTACTCTTCTTACGATGATGTATCCATCTTCAAAAGGCTTCCTTATATAGTGGAACTTTTTTGTATATGTGTTGTATGCTTGTGATCTCGAGGTTCTTTAGCCAAGACAATAACACCCTCATGATTAAAGAAGATATAAATTAGTTCGTCTATAATAGGAACAACACCCAAATCATTGATGAACTTCTTGAGCCATAGTGCTTCTTTGGCTGCTTCATTTGTCGCAATATATTCTGACTTTGTAGTTGAGTTTGCTATAGTCTCTTTCTTGGAACTTCTCCAAGTCACTACTTCTCCATTCAACATGAACACAAAAATAGATTGTGATATGAAATTAGCCATATCAGTTTGGAAACTTGCATCCACGTATCCTTTGACGCTTAGCTCTTCTTTTCCACCATAGACCAAGAACATATCTTTAGTCCTCCTAAGATACTTTAGAAAATTTTTTTCTTGACTAACATCCATTGACTTTCACCAGGATTGGATTGATAACGACTCGTCATACTAATGGCATATGGGACGTCTGACCTTTTACATATCATGGCATACATAATCGATCCTATAGCCGAGACATATAGGGCTTGAATCATTCTGTCTAGTTCTTCAATAGTACTAGGACATTGGGTTTTACTTAAAATCGTGCCACATTGCATATGTACAAATAGCTTTTTAGATTCTTCCATCTTGAATTTCTTCAAGAGTTTACCTAAGTATGTATTATGGAAAAGTCCTATTAGTCACCTACATCTATCTTTAAGATCTTAATACCAAGTATGTAAGCAGCTTCTCCCAAGTCCTTAATAGTGAAACTGTTCCCATGGTATGCTTTTACACTATATAGTGTTATAATGTTGCCTCCTATTTGGAGAATGTCATTAACATATAAGTCAAGGAAGACGACTACTCTCCTACTAGATATAACACACACACACACGCACTGGTCATCTTCATTTCTTAAGAAACCAAAATCCTTGATCTTCTCATCAAGATAGATGTTCGACCTGTGTGGTGCTTGTTTGAGTCCATAAATAGATTTTTCAAGTTTGCATACCATATTATGAGACTTGGACTATATAAAACCTTATGCCTAAGCCTTGTAAACATCCTTAGTCAGTTTTCTATTGAAGAAGACAATTTTTTACATGAATTTGACATATTTCATAGTCATGAAACGCAGTTATGGAAAGTAGTATCCTAATAGACTTAATCATAGCTACTGGTGAGAAATTTTACTCATAATCAATTCCTTGAGTCTGAGTATAACCTTTCATAACCAATCGAGATTTATAAGTTTGTACGTTCCCATCTGTGTCATTCTTCTTCTTGAAGACCCATCTATACCCAATGGTTTTAAGGTCGGGTGGAAGATTAACCAAGTTCCATACTTGGTTATTGTACATGGACTACATCTCGCCATCCAGCATCTCTTTCCATTTTGTAGCCTCTGCACTTGCCATGGCTTCTTGATAATTGGGCAACTCATTATCACCAAGAATATTTTCATCCTCTTGAGTAATATAGAATCCATAGAACTCTGGTGGATGAAGTTCTTTATCATATCTATGAGGTAGAGGTAGAAGTATATTTGATTCCTCAACAGCTTGTTCAACTTCTTTTTGAGTTTTAGTGTCAATTCCAAGATCTTCATTGGTAGACTCTTGAATCTCATCATGATCAATCGTGCTCCCACAATTTTCTTAAGATACCAACTCCCTTTTTCTCACAAAAGACTACCCTATGAGCAATAAGGATATTGTTCTTAGCAGGCTTGTAGAACAAGGATCCAAAAGAATCTTTCGGATAACCAACAAAAGTAACACATTTTAGATCTGGGTTTATATTTGTCAAACACTTCACGATGAATAAAAGTCTCATAGCCTCAAACCTTAATTCATACAAGAGAAGGGTGAGTCCCTTCCCATATTTCAAATGGTGTATTTTCAAACTTCTTAGTTGGTACAAGGTTTAGAATGTAAGAGGTGGTTTCTAGAGAATAAACCCATAAACTAATTGGAAGTGTAGCACGATTAATCATATAGAGAACCATGTCTAGCAAGGCTTAATTTCTCATCTCAGACACTCCATTGTGTTGTGGTGTTCTTGGTGGAGCTAGTTCTGAGGCTATCCCATAACTTTGAAGATAATCGTAGAAGTCATCACTAAGATACTCTTTGCCCTATCAGAATAAAGTATATTATTTTTTTCGCCCAATTGGTTCTCTACTTCTCTCTAGAATTTCTTGAATACTCCAAATGTATCAGACTTATGTTTAATCAGATAAATACACCCATATAAACTAAAATCATCAGTACATGTGAGAAAGTACCTTTCACTATGTCTAGTGATGTGTCTGAATGGACCACATACATCCAAATGTATGATGTCCAATAGAATTGTTCCTCTCTCAAAGTTTTTTGTGAAAGGAGACTTAGTCATTTTCCCAATTAAACAAGATTCACAATCTCCATTGAACTCTAGTTTAAATGGTTCCAATATTCTATTTGATTGGAGTTTGATGATTCTCTTCATGTTTATATGGTCAAGATAACAATTTCATAGACATGATTTATCCAAAGTAGATGAACCAATGTTTAAGATTAAATTATTATTTCTATTTACACCAATCATAGATTCATATTTGTCATTGCAAGGATTTTCTATAAAATGAAGAGTATTATCTTTGTAACAAAAATACTAGCATTTTTATTATCAAATCCAACAATAAAATTGTCATGCCATAATGCATAACATTAAATGATTCTGCTTTCCATGTAAGCAGAATATCAACAATCTTTTGAAACAACTAGAAAAAAAGGCAATGAAAGCTTGTAGTCTCCAATCTTGGTAACAACTACTCTTCTCTTGTTCCCCATGATCAAATGAAGCGCTCCATGCCTTAACTTACTACTTTGTCTTAGTCTGTGCACATCAGAACAAATCTGGGTTCCATATCATGTTTCAAGTATCCAATTGTTAGAAGTAGAGGCCGAATGTAATTCAAATGTAAACATACTTGAAGTACCAACATCCTTGGCCTTGGTCTTCTTAAGATCCTCCATATACTTAGGGAAGCTACGTTTCCATGGACCTTTTTTTGGTAGTAGTAATAAATGGCTTCTTTAGGGTCATTCACTGGTGGTATGTAAGAAACACCCTTCTTAGCGTTGGAATTGGGAGTACAGAGTTTCCCATTCCATTTTCCCTTAATATTGGGATGAGGGGGCCTCTTTCTATTAACACCACCTTCCCTAATAGTCAACACAAGAGTGGTTGAACTTGTGTTCCTAGGAGGAACAATGCTTTCCTCAGCAATCTTCAGCATCCCATGTAGCTCCATGATAGTCTTTTCCAAACGATTCATATAGTAGTTCATAGTGAACTAATCATATACACTAGTCAAAGAGTTAACATTAACATCAATATCCAACTCTTGAGTGAATGGGAAGCCAAGAAGTTCAAGCCAGTCAAAGTAACATTTCAACTTTAAAACATGGGTACTCACAGATACACCTTCCTGCTACTTGCAACCTAGAATTGATTGTATCTCACTGAATCTCTCAATTCAATCTTGCTCTTGGAACATGTCTTTGTGTTGTTTCTCCATTTAGTACACCTCAAGGTTCTTATACCTCTTTTGGAGTTAGAAATATTTGGTCGCCAACATCAGGCACAAGACTTCGATAGAGTGATGGAAATGCTTTTCATGTTTGGCTGCTTCTTCTTCAGTAGCATCATCAGGAAGCACCTCTTCAAGATACTCGCCCAAGACATACTCCTTCTATTTGTACCTCAGAGTGATCCTCAGGTTACGAATCCAATCAATGTATTTACGACCGGTATGATTATCTCGCGAGAGGGGTAAGAGTAGCGAGGATCTTGATGAAGTGGTTGATGAAAGAGGATGAGTAGCACCTGAACCAGAAGATGTTTATAAAGAAAAGGAAACACAATTAGTTTGATCAAGAAATCCATTCAATTTAATTACCCAATACTAAATTATAAACAAAATGTTAAAATCCATATTTGGCTTAACAATGTAAACTGGATTACCCAATAATTACAAAATGAAGTAATTTAGGTGGATAAACTATTATCGATCTCAATCCTTATGAGACTCCTAGAAAACGAGATTTATTGACTTATGTTAATAGCATGTTAATATCTACTAATGCTCATTTAGGAATCATTATTGGATTAGCCGATGATCATGAATCCAAATAGTGAATTGACCATCATAAGTTACAATGAGATTCGGCTCAAGTAATGCTTGAGAATCGCGATCAACATATACCTTTTTCTTACTACATTATCCTCCTGGCGAGCCGGTAAACCACACATGATTACATAAAAAAGAATCACCAAACGGCTTAATTTCCATGGGAAGCATATGATACACATAATTATAAAATGGGATTTTGTTTGATTACTAATTAAGTTAATATTTTTCAAATTGTATAGTTGTCATATCAAACCCTGTTGGTAACAACACTTCAAATGCAAGAAGGCGATGAGGGTAGCAAGCAATAAATGTCACTATAAAGTTGACCTCGTAATGAATCAAAGAGAGATACCTTAGACCTCCCTTAAAGCAATAAAGTGGATGAGCCTAGTCATGGTAGGACTAACAATGCATATTTTAAGAAACACACGAGGATGCAATGTTTTTAATTTGATATAATACACATTAATACGATTTTACAATAATACACATTTCAGTTTTTTTTTTTTATGTCTTTTAGTTCTATTGACTGAAAGTCAATAATTAAATTATAAGAATCAAAATATTTTGTCTTTTAAATAATATTATAATTAAATCAAATTGATTTCATATTTTAGTCTACAAGCTAGTTTTTATGTGTTTAAAATCGAGAGGAATGAGCAACCAAAATAAGGAACGAATTTAGAAATTCTCAAACTTCAGGTTGCACGACGGGGCGAAGGAGTAACAACGTTGTGGCACATTGAAAACATGTTATTTATTAAATTAATATTCTAGGTTCTCGGCTGCAAACCACAACGTGGCCAAGAAGAGGCCACTACATGGCGATGAAATTAGTTGCGATCCAAGTTCAGCATCAACCAAACCCACAATATGGTGGAGGACAAGCCACGACTTGGTGAAGAGGTAGAAAGCCCAAAAACGTTGTCTAACCATCGATTTTTATAAAGACAAAATTTTAAACTTTTAAAAAAGATTTAAAATAGAAACCCTACACATCCAAAGCCTAACATACTTGTCAAGACAAAGTCTAAGTGCAATAAACTTGAGTTAATAGGCTCTGATACCACTTATTGGCTTTGGGCTGTGTCAAAGTCCAAAACAAAATCAGTGAAAACAACAATCCTGATCTAATAGATTTGAAACGGACGGATCTAACTCAACTAATATATTTCAGTCATTAGGAAATAATAAATAAATTCATACCTTTGATTTCTTGGTAGGTTTCTTCATTTCACGATCCAGTTGAATGGACTAAAGAATCCAACAGAGAGTTCATCTTTTGAAATCTCACCCAAGAAGCAAAGCTCTATACGGTCCGAACAATCCTCGAACTCCAACAACAAACAAAACCAAGAAACTCGAATATTTGTTTCACAACTTCATGTGAATCCAATGACGATGTCATGGGAACTGTGTTTATGTGATTCAAGGGTTTTGAGAGGGTTCCAGATTTTGGTGATTAAAAGGTGTTTTTCTCTAATAATAAAACCAGATTTAGAGCCCTCTTTATATAGGGTGATGATTTGACACCGTAAAGATAATTACTAAATATAATAATAATTATCTATGGAATTTAAATCATTTTGGAATATTCCATATTCGTTAATTTTCTAATTAATTATTTAAACTATTAATTAATTAACAAAACACCTCCTTCGTATAAATACCTTTTCGTATCTGCTTTATTTTATTCTTGCGTGTAAACCTAAAAGGACACTGCTATATATAGTAATATTACCAGGCTTGTTATGGCTATGGGCACCATTCTCCTACACATGAAATATTCAATGAGTCCTTAGATCGAAAGAGGAAAAAAATCGGTACTTGGCATGAGATTTAATGACCCGACGTAGTTTAAAACCATGTTATGTAACTATGATGTTACCAATAGGTACCAACTTTGTTTCTAAAAGAATGACACAAAAAGATTTATGGTGAAGTGTTTCAAGGGTGAATGCAACTCTAGGTTATAGGCATCTTGTATGACTAACAAAGAGACCTTCTAGATAAATTCTTTGGAAAGTGAGCTTAATTATGACAAAAACTTCAAGTTGGGATCACTTGTTTCATACACATGGATTGGGAGTCACTAAAGAAAGAAAATATTAGCCAAGCAAAAGATGAGTGTATGAAAGCTTAGATTGGCTCTAATAAAGAAGTTTGGTATACAAGTTAGCCTTGGGAAATGTAGGAAGGATATAAAAAATATGCAATATCATTTATTGAAAGAAATATTATGGAACACTATGCCAAACTTTGGTCATATGGTGCAGAAATTAGATGATCAAATCATGGTTCTTCTGTTAGGATAAAAGTTAAATAGATTCCAGATGAGAAAAATTATTTGAATAGATTCTATGTGTGCCTTTAGAGAGTGAAAAAGATATGGATGGAGGTTTGTAGGGAAATAACAAGGCTAGACGATTGTTTCTTAAAGAGAAATGCAAAGAGGAATGGCTCTGTATAGTTGGAAGGAATCTAAACAACTAGATTTACCTTATTGCATGGGTAGTGCTTTATGTGGAAAACAAGGAGAATTGGAAGTGGTTTCTGGATAATATCTTTAATGACCTTCACCTGCATTTGGGAAATGGATGCACTTTGATGTCAGATCAACACAATGTAAGTAATAATATTTTTTTCAATTAATTTCACTGAACCATCAAATCTCATAAGTATTGTTATGATCGCTTTATAGGGTTTGATTGAAGTAGTATAAGAATTGTTACCATTTGTGAAGAACAAACAATGTGTTAGTTGATGTGTATTATTAATGCAATAGTTTTTTATTTATATTTACTAGTCTATCGCATCTAAAACCCACCTTACAGGCAGTGAACCTGATTAGGTATAATATAGTTCTCATAAACAAGGCTGTCAAACTCCAAGCGAGCAATAGTGAATTAATATTCAAAGTTTTGATAATAGGTTATACCAAATAAAAGAAAAAAAAATTAAAGAGGGGGTTTTTATTATTAAATCTCAATTAAATCAACATTTAAACTAACTAGATAATCTAACTGGAAACGAATTACTTCGGGTACTTTGCTGTAGACAAAATTACATCTCAAAATACTTGTTAACTAATAAGTGCAATGGATATTTATTCTTTAATCATTGATTCCTAACATGACTGGTTTCTAGGTTTAGGCAACTAATCCTTTGATTTTAAGACTTTTAATTGTAGTGCTAAAGTGAACTAAGTATCCTAAAAATTAGTGTTCAGTTCGTATTATGAGAGACTTGAATTATTAGCATCAAAGATCATAAAGCTACTACAAAAGAATTGTCATAATATGTATTCTTACACATTAAAATTACAAACTTTACTACTTAACCCTATGTTTTAATCAAACACTAGTCATACTAAGTTTATGAATGTAAAGTTAATATGATTCAAGCAAATTTAGATAGATTGATTGTCTAATCTATCAATTTCATAACAACAAATAGTAAAGAAAGCTACTTTAACACATAAGGATCTTTTATCAAGCAAACATAATAAATAAAAAAAGAATACATAAACCAAAAAGCAATTTGATCTATAATCTCAATGATTCATCTAGTCAAACACAAAGCAATAGGGTTTTGAAGCCCTAAATCAGAAAATAAAACATATGAAAATCATAATGGAATGCTAATGGTGGTCAGAGCAACAAACTAAATGATTTTCGGTATGCATCTTCTCTCTAATCCTTCAGATCTTTGCTTCAAATCAACTTAATGACCATCTGACCGCCTCTAGATCGTAAAAACAACACTTGTAGGGTTTTTTTGTAAGGAACAAATTAGGTTTGAAGATATGTCATTAGGGATAGTTTTCGACTCTATTTATGGGTTTTAGCATTGCCACGACATGGAAAAGACTTTCCATATAGTGGGAACTGGATTTAGAATGTTCACAATTTTATTTAATTTTCCACGCTATGGAAATGGCTTCTCCACGACATCGGAACTAGGAATTCGAACTTTTCACAAATATCAAAGTCGTCCAAAATTTTATCTAGTTTTCATAATGTCTTGAATCTCACTAATCAGAGTTCAAAGTCATTAACTATGACCAAAATACTAAAGAGAGGACTAACTGCCAGCAACATCATTTTTACATCTTTTTCAGCTCTCTTTGCTTCCTTTTGCATCATGACTCCCATTTTAACTATAGCTGAAAATTTCAAAGCATATTAAGTATCATATAAATGAAAATATAATATTTTTACTCAAATATATTTAGATAATGACCTAAAATACATAGTTAAATAAGGCCATATCACTAGGCATATTTGCCCAAACTTGAAGAAAATATTTAATGGATCAGACTATGAAACATTGTTATGGAGAGCTTGAAAAGCTTCAACTTAATCAACATTCAAAGTTTTCAAGGAATTAGAAGCATTGAATTCTAGTGCTCATAAATATTTAATGGATAAAGACCCTAAAACTTGGTCTAGAACATTGTACCAAACTGGTGGATGTTGTGATGTTGTTGAAATGCTAGGAAAAAACAAATAATCACAATGCTTGAAGAGATAAGATTATAAATGATATAGAGGTTATACAGTCATAAGATAATATGGGCAGAGATGGGGAAATCAACTATGTCCTACTATTAGGAATTTGTTGAATGAACTTAAAGTCCAACAAAGGAATTGGTTGGTTTTACCTAGTGGTTTGAATCAATTTGAGGTTATAGGCTAATGAAGCTTTTGAAGTTGACATTGACATAAGAACATGTTCATTTAGGTTATGGCAGTTAAATGGATATGGATATGTGTACTCCATAGTTGTGTATGTTTCATTAATAAGGATGTGGATAATATGTTCAACACAGTTTCCTATATGAAATCATATAACCATATAATTGGTGGGATGAATGGTAATGCAATGTGTCAAGAAACATCATACATACCACCATTACATGCAAAATCTAGAAGGATTCCTGGAAGAACTACCACTAAAAGTAAGAAGGACGTTGTTGAAAATCAAACTAGGCATATTGTATCAGCAGATGGGATAAAGAGGAAATGCAGTATCTAGAAAGAACTAGGTCACAAAAAATTAACATGTGGGATGGGAAGGACTGAAAAAACTGAATCCAAGGAAGAATAAAAGACAAAGATGTGTGAACTAAGACATTGGACATGTAATTGTTATTACATTTATAATTGAAGTCCAATTTTAGCAAACTCAATTTAATTGTTTCTTGTAGGGAAGTGCATGCGGTGATAAGTTGTAGAAGAGGGTTTAGGAGCATCTTGAAGTTGACCACGAAGGACTTGATGTTGTTGAGTAGGAAGTTAAAGGTGTACAATTTGATGCTGATTAGATAGATCTAACACCTCCCGTTGTGGAGGATTTTACCCGTAAGCCTATGGAAGTACCATTAAAACAAGAGAATGTCACACCAATTCATCTCATCTTGAAATAAATTAGAAGGAAAAAGTTTGAGGGAATACTGAAATTGAAATTGGCCAAGCGGATTGGTGATGCAAGTGATCCTGGTAACTTAGTTGAGAATGGAATTGGGATAGAGTGATGGATATGTTTGCTTTTATTAATTTTCATGTTTAGTAAGAGTATGTTTAGTAGTATGAATATATATATGCCTAGAACTAAGTTGAATTTGGCTTCTTTTGATATGTATAATATAAAATATCAAATTATGCATGCTCTATCTTGTTTGAATTATGGATGTTCTATGGATTGAAAGTGTGTTGTTATTAAATGATTAAAATTTTGTTGTCATTTAAGGATTAACTACGTGTTGCTATTTAAGGATTCAAAGTATGCTATTATTTTGGGTATGCAATGCATTCAATAAGATACCTTACATGCGATATTAAATACCTTACATAGTATATCAAATACCTTGCATGAGATATCAAATATGGACAAGTATGGTGTGCATATGTTTTTAATGCACTATGGTACCCCACTACCCTACTAAACTATTTCCAACATTATTCTCATTATAATAGATAGGGGACCATTCCATTTGTTTATAAAAGTAAACATACCATTTTAATACAATTGCATTACTTTAAAAAAATCCATGTAAAAGGGACTTGGCATTAAACATACAAAAGAATGTTGGGACACATCTACCAATATTATAAACAGAGGAACCCAAATAATTGCTATGTGATCTCGAACTGCTACTAACTACCATACAAATAATATACAACTACGATACACAAATACAACTAGTTTTAAACAATTAACCCTTCCCCCAAAACCTGGTTGGAATTTAATATCATCAACAATATACAAAAATCTGCAAAACCTAGTCATAGAGCTTCAAAACACTACCTTGATCACAAAACCCACAAACATCACCATCAAGATCACCATAATCATCCTATTCCAGGGAATTGTCCTCCTCATAGCATCCATCTTCACTGCATTCATCTAAATCACATCCTACAACTCTAAATTCTTCTCATGAACACCCTGAAAACTCCTTAAGTTTCTTTTTGCACCTTACCAGTTCACTATTATACTCCTTCATGTTCAAATATTCATTACTGTGGTATAGAAGTTTCTTATAATACCCATCCTCTTGGTTGTCATCCTTTTATATAAAGTAATCACACTTGATGCCCTTTTCTGAGATTCAAAAACACATTACCACATATTAGGATTTATTATGTACACTTATGCAAAGGAGAACCAAAAACAATTTTATTTCAACAAATTAGAGTTTTGAATACCGAAAATTATGGGGTTTTATCAAAGAAAATAATATTGTAGTACCCTAAATACATCTTATTTTAGCTATGTAGGAAATCGGATCCTTAGCAGTAAGTTAGGATAGTTCCAAGAGCGACGTCCAAGATTCTCCCAACTTCAACACCTTTGTTCCATGGTGATTATGTTACAGTAGCATCTCCTAGCTTCTCCTTGATGTGGTAAGATCCTTATTCATTGCATCACTTGAGGCGAAGAAGAAGATGAAGACAGGATGAATTGTGCTTACGAATTTTCTTTGTGGCTCATTAAGGGACCAAAAAATAAGAAGATGATCAATATAAGGTAATAACTTTAAAGCGAGAATCGATGTGTTCGTAAACACACTTACGATGGGTTGTCCACCACGTCGATCAATTTTATCCACGTAAGTTAGCCATTGCCGGTTAACCTGCTAAATTGGTTCTAAATGGATTAATTGATAGGTCAAATAAAATATGGACCTAATCAGACCAGAAGGCAAACATTAAAGGGCTACAATGACATTTTCCCTTAGAAAAAAGAAGATGCATGGATTAGAACCCAAAATCACAAGTAAAGTGGACTCTTGAAGGGGACGATATCTTAATGTTTTTTAACATATTAATAAATAGAAACATTAATCAAGGAAGTATCAGCAATTAGTACTTGATGCTCAGATCTAAACATAATTAAGGAAGAGGTTTGGTAGTTCTTTACGGAAAGTTTTAAAGAAAAATTAAAATCAAGGACAAATTTAATAAACAATCTCTTTAAAACATTATCCAATGAGGAAAGTCAATTCCTAGAGGATCCATTCTCATCGTCGGAAGTTAAAGAAATAATTTGGTTTCGTGGGAACGAAAAGACATCGATTCCTGGTAGGTTTTCCTTTTATTCCATCATAAAGTATTGGCAATTGATGGAATAGAATCTCAAGCAAATTTTTAAAGATTTTCACGCTACCAGATTAATAAGTTGGAGGTTTAATTCTTTTTTCCTAACACTTATTCCAAAAGTTATAGATCTTCACATTCTTAATGAATTATATTAATCTCATTGAAAGTAGTTATGAAGTGATGAATAAAGTACCTACTAATAAACATAAAGTGGTCATGGGATCAAAAAGTAATGACATTCCTTCAACATTTATTGTCGGTGGGAACATACTAGATAACCTCTTATTATTGATGGAACTATGTAATATGTCAAGAAAAGAAAAAAAAATTACCATGATATTCAAAGTAGATCTTGACAAGGAATTTTATTAACTAAATTGAGAATTTTCAGACTTAAATTTTGTCCAGATAGAATTTGGAACAACTTGGAGGAAATGGATTGATAGATGCCATACTTTAGCTAGAATATATGTTCTGATCAATGGATTATCGACAACAAAATTCCCCTATATAAAACATCGTTTATTGATGCGATCCTCAATCATCCTTTCACATTCATCATTGCAATAAAGTCTCTACACATGGATATAAATAAGTATTTATCTTTAGGCATGTTCAATAGAGTTAGAACAACTACTAATGACATAAATCATCTTACACTTGTTTTTATACTAATGATGCAATATTTCTTAGTAGATGCTCCATATTTAATTTCCAGAATATTGTGAGAATACTTAGGTGCTTTTACATGGTTATAGAGTAAGAACACCAAGTGATGACCCAATCATAGGGGTGAAAATTTTGAAAACATGTTGTGTTTTTGTGTGACATGAAACGACATGAAAAAGTTTTATGTAACACGAACACGAAATTGCACGATGTCGTGTTTTCTTAAATAACACAAAAACGAACCAATTAAAAAATGACAAACACGACACGACACGGAAAATGATACCATAAAATAACATTTAATTTATTTAATTAATACTTAATAATATATAACATGATAAACACGGAAAACACGATAGAAAAATGCTAAATTGTGTCAATTTTGTATCGAATTTTGACCATGAACACGATAGGATATCATATTTTTTACACTTGACACGAATACGAACACAAATTCCAGTTTTGTCCCAATTTCATTTCGTCTCATGTATTTTGGGATGTTGTGATCAATTGCCATCCCTTCCCAATCGTCTCATATTTATTTTACGTCGATGATGCAATAGTTTGGTGAATGATCCCTATCTAATTTCCAGAATCTTACACGAATAACTTTGGTGCTTTCAAATTTTATTAATGCTAAAGGTAAACTTTTCTAAAATCAAATTGTACATTATTGGTGTTAAAATGCACCTACTCAATTCAATGGCCATGATTATCTACTGTAGCTTAATATCATTATCCTCTACATATATTCAACCACACATTGGAGACAATATGACAATTGTAAAAATTGGGATCTAGTTATTCCATAATTTCAAGAATAAACTATCTCAATAGAAAGGAAAATTGATTTCTTTTGGAGGATGGTTAACGTTAATCAATTCGGTTCTTGAAATCCTCTTAAGCTACTGTTTCTCATCATTTAAAGCACCAAAAATCATATGAGAAACTTTGGAAAATATTATAAAGAAATTGGGAGGCAAATTTAATATTAAAAAAATATGTTTGGTTACATGGAACAAGATTGTTTGTTCTAAATCATTCGATAGGCTTGGTGTTGGTAGCTTGTGAGACATAAGCCTTACACTCCTTACCAAATAGTGGTGGAGACTAAACAGAAAATCACACATGCTTGAATACAAAACCATTATTTCCATCATTCATCAAATATATCAATAACTTCAATGTGGAAAAAACAAAGTTTTTTAGGAACATAGAAGACGACTGCAACAATTTGACGAAGAGTTGAACAAACTTGGATTTCTTTTGAAGTGTTTCATAGTAAAGTAGACTTGGTAGATAAAAATCATGTCTGGTTAAAGCCTTGGGATGGATTGATACAACTAAAGCATCATTTCCATACTTATTAATGTTGGATTAAGATAAAAAAATGTACTATTATGTGAAGCATAACAGCAATTACAACAATTATGATTGAAAATGGCACCGCCACATCATGAGTCTGTATGTATGAATTGGACCAGCTACTATCCATATTACATAAATTGGTGCATTGAATAGCAATGCATCAACATGGGTATTGTATGAAGAACTTTACGGAACGTTACAATTAAATCATCAAGAACAATACTTGAGGCCAAACTATTTCCTATAAATGACAAGGTGATTGACTATAATAATTAGGTACCAATTAAAATCAATACTTATTTATGGAGAGTCACTTTAGGCTGCATGACCATCCTTGAAACGTTTCAAAGTAAAGGTATTGTTATCCCCACTATATTATGTCCACTATACAAGACTTCTAATAAGGATTCATATTGTTTCCCCTTTGCAAAAGAAGTTTGGAACTAGAAAAATAGTTGATGCAAATGAGGAATAAAAAACTTCTCATCATCATTGTTGTAACATCCCAATATCATGTATTATTATTATTTCTCTTAACTTTATCAAAAACGGCACAATTAGTCGCTTGAGGAAAAAGGCTTGCATTTTGGTCTTACGCTAGGCATAGTTGAGGGTACGCGTAACATACTCATGCAATTTGGAAACATGGATGATCCGCTAGTACATTGGGCATATGTGCAGTATTTCGGGCATACTAGCACAAACTCCAAACACTAATTTTAAGGGTTGTTCCCTATTTAAACAATCTTATATCCTTTTTGGACGATCCTTATCAGCCATCATTCCCTCCTCAAAGCCTAATTCTGAGTCTAAGTTGTTTGTGTGAGTTTTGGGAGCATATTGAGTGATTTTGGTGCATATTGTTGAATATGGAGACTAGAGAAGAAGGAATGGTTTCTTTCAAGCTTGTAGATCCATAAACCTTTACTCTTTGTACATCCTTTTCAGGTATAAAGTTTATACCTTGATAAGTTTTCTATTTGATCTCCATGGTTGAGTTTTATGATCTTTTTATCCCAATATTAGACCTTTATGAGTTTGGAGCACTCCAAAGAATATTAGTTGTCCTTTCATGCATTTTAGGACTTGTAGATTCATAAAAATGGTTGCTTGATCAATTCCTATGTCCCACACATGAGTAAAGTGACTTAGAGTGTGGTGGAAGTTAGAGTTTGTTGAATTGGGTCCTTCCTAGCCATGCAAAGGCTTAAAGTTGACAACATTATGGATTAAGACAACTTAAGATGGTCAGATCTGAAGTTTAGTTAGATGTCTTAGCGGATTAAGACACAAAGTCGGTGAAAATGGAATCAGACAATGTACGTCGGGCGTACTCCTGGCTACGCCCTGTGTAACCGGTTCTGTCCCCGATTAAATGCTGATTGCATTATACGCCCTACGTAAGGAAGATATGCCCAACGTATACCTTGGGCAGTTGACTTCTGTGGACTTTGGACTTTCGGGTCAAGATTTAGCGTTGTGGATCGTGAGAAGGGAAAATGGTATTTTTTTTCCTTTTGAAGACTTAATTGTGGAATTTCGACTCGCGAGTTGAGTTTTGGACCTTTATTATTAATTAGGGTTAATTATTTCATTGTTTAGGTAGAGATGCAGAATTTGTCCCCAAAACACAATATGATAAAATAAAGTTTATCAAAGCATTTATTTAAGAAATGTATTTTCTTACATACCAAAAACTCAGGATGTCATGTTCCGATACAGACAACAAAGCATAAACAATAAAACATAGACCCTACACAGTTACATACAACTACTAGTCTGTAAATAAAAATATCTTCACAAGTTCTCCCACTTATGCTCTCGCACCACTACCTGTAATACAAAGAAACTGAGTGAGTCAGGCTTGGGATCCTGATGAGTATATAGGGTTTTCAACTCACAATAAATAATTATATTTAGTTTCACCAACCAACAATAACCCGATTACCATTCCCGTTATCCTCACTTTATGTCCCTAAAACAACAACTATCACGAGGGACCCAGTCTAGGAATTTTCATTGGGACGGACACTACGGCAAAGGGGTTTCCTCAACAATAGATGTCCTAAAGGCAACCATTAGGGGGATAGAAAACAACAAATGAACACCCAAGTTCACTACACCTACAAGTTATGAGCCTGTCAGCATTCCACTGAACTGTCTAGAAAATTCCATGGTCGTCATCAATATTCTGTTGGACAACTAGATCACAATCACACCGAGGCCTCTCATCATTTTTATTTGATCAAACATCACTATATACCCATATTCTACCCAACATATTTGTAGATAAAATATACTTGTTAATATACAACTTAAAATCTATATAACATATTCATTCAATACTCATACCAAATATTATATAATCACATAGCACGTATTTCATAGAGTATAATTCATATATGTTTATTATTAGAAAGCAACTACACAATTAATCATATCATACATTTAATACATTCATCAACACTTGTATTAAAATTGTGTATATGAAAGGGACTATACACTCACCTGATAAGATGTTTACCGGACAACACTACAGCTCTAAATGTACTATTCTTCGATGAATCCGGGATAACTTCACACGTCGAGTTTCTCGCGGGCAGAGCTTTGGTTTGGAAACTCTTTTCTTCTCAGGATCTTCGGTTCTTCGGGACTCGCTTCGGTTCTACAATTTGCACGTAAAGCGTGGTAATGTGGGTGAGAGAGAAGAAATTTGACAACCAAATTCGGCTGCCCTTGTGATCTATTTGTAGGGTGCTGAGCATCGAATAGGTTATGAACCTGCCAACGTTCCAATGAACTGTCTAGAAAACTCTGTGGTCGTCATCTATATTCTGCTGAACAACTAGATCACAATCACATCGAGGCCTCTCATCATTTTTATTTGATCAGACATCACTATATACCCATGTTCTACCCAACATATTTGTAGATAAAATATACTTGTTTATATACAACTTAAAATATGTATAACATATTCATTCAATACTCATACCAAATAGTATATAATCACATAGCACGTATTTCATAGAGTATAATTCATATATGTGTATTATCAGAAAGCAACTACACACTTAATCATATCATACATTTAATACATTCATCAATACTTGTATTAAAATTGTGTATATGAAAGGGACTATACATTCACCTGATAAGATGTTTATCGGACAACACTACGGCTCTAAGTGTAGTATTCTTCGATGAGTCCGAGATATCTTCACACGCCAAGTTTCTCGTGGGTAGAGCTTTGGTTTGGAAATTCTTTTCTTCTCGGGATCTTCGGTTCTTCGGGTCTACAACTTGCACGTAAAGCGTGGTAATGTGGGTGAGAGAGAAGAAATTTGACAACCAAATTCGGCTGCCCTTGTGATCTATTTATAGGGTGCTGAGCACCGGATTATGCTGGGCGTACTCCGCATTTCTGAACTTCTAAAATTCGTATCTTTCGCATACGAGCTCCGTTTTCGATGTTATTGGTATCCATGCATAGGTGAGACTATGCTCTACAACTTTTATTTAGACTCCGTTGGCAAATTTTGAATTTATTTTTCTTATATTATTTTTAGTAGGACAGGACAGGAAAACTCTGTTAGAAATTCATAACTTATTCATCTAACGTCCGTTTTCGTCTGTCTTTCTTCCGTTGCACTACTACCGACGAGATCTTCGATTCTCGTTTAGATTGTTTTGGCTAGAAATCACTGGATCTCAAATCCGAGCTTCGGGCTGCATACTGCTAAGCTGAAACTTAGAAAAATCATAACTTCCTCATACAAAGTCAGATTTTGACGTTCTTTTTATGCACGCTCTCGGTTTAACGAACTCTGCGACTTTTTTTTAGATCACTAAGGCAAAATATCGCTCTATCATAAATTCACTGATTACATTACATAGTGTCGTACCGGTTCTGTTGCAAAACTTCAACAGGTCATAACTTATTCGTTATAACTCGGATTTTGGCATTCTTTATATATCCGGAAACCTTGTCACGACCACTACAACTTGATTCATAGCTATTAGGTTTTTCTAACATTTTATTTTATCGCTTATTTTTATCCTTAATTTATTTAAGTCATACAGTTAAGCATAAAACACATAATACTCAAATAATACATTTTTATTATTATTTTAAACGGGTTACAAAGGTTAACCTAGACTATTACATCAACATTAATGCCTAGCCTAGAAACACGAGCGTTACAATTCTCTCCTCCTTAGGATGATTCCGTCCCCGAAATCACACATCAACAAACAAATGCGGATAGCGACTTATCATGTGACTCTCCATTTCCCAGGTGAGATTTGACGCATTCGTATGTTTCCAATAGATAAGCACCAATTCGACCATCTTGTGTTGCAACTTCTTAGTCTTACGGTCAACGATTTCCACTAGTTCTTCAATTAACCTCTTATTCTCATCAATTCTTAATTCAGAAATTGGAATTATGTTGGGAACTTCTCCCGTGAACTTCCTCAAATAACACACATGGAAAGTATTGTGAATTCCATTCAGTCTTCGGCTAGTTCTGGATTATACGCTTGGTTCCTAATCCTCTAAAGAACTTTAAACGTTCCAATAAATCTTGGACTTAATTTTCCCCTTTTACCAAATCTTATACGTCCCTTCCACGGAGATACTTTAAGCAAAACCGAATCTCCAACTTCAAAAGTCCTCGGTCTTCTTTTCTTGTCAGCATAGCTCTTTTTGACGATCATGAGCTGCTAACATTCTTTCCTTGATTATTTTCAGCTTTTTAGCAGTCTGATGGACTATCTCCGATCTCATAAACGGCCTTTCCCCAGCCTCAAGCCAACAAGACGGCATACGAGACTTCTATCCGTACAAAGCTTGATAAGGTTCCATCTTAATGCTCGAGTGGAAACTATTATTTTAGGAAAATTCTACCAAAGGTAAATGTTCATCCCAATTACCTTGGAATTCCAGGGTACATGCTCTCAGCATATGTTTAAGCATTTGTATCATTCGTTTTCTCTGAACATCAGTCTGTGGATGGTAAGCTGTACTCAAACACAACTTGGTACCCAATTCCTCTTGTAGACTTTTCCAAAATCGCGAGGTGAAAGGGCTGTCACGATCTGACACAATCGTTAATGGAACATCGTGAAGCCTCACAATTTCCTTCATGTAAGAATTCACAAGCTTATCCATAGACCCTTTCTCATTGGATACTATGAAATGCGCACTCTTAGTGAAGCGATCAACGACCACCCAAATCATGTCGTGACCATTCTTTGTTCTGGGAAGCTTAGTGACAAAATCGATAGCTATGTCTTCCCATTTACCCATAGGTACAGAAAAATGTTCTAAACTCCCATATGGTTTCTGATGTTGTCCTTTGACTCATGCACATGTTACACACTTGGCCACATACTTTGTAATATCAAGATTCATCGTCGGCCACCAGTAATAGGTTTTCAGGTCCCTATACATTTTAGTGCTGCCAAGATGAATTGAGTAAATGGTTTTGTGAGATTCTTCCTTCAGAAGATCTCTTATTCCTCCTGACTTAGGTACCCAAAAACGATCTTGGAATACCTTCAGTCCATGACCGTTTTTACCAAACACCAACGTTTTTCCCAAACGTTCCTCCTTCCGGTCAATCTTTTCAGAAGCTTCCTCTTGAGATTTCTTTATACTTTCCACAATGGTTGAGACAACTTCTATTCTCAATGCTCTTGGCCTTTTTCTTTCATTATTGACTTTCAGAATGAGAGCATCAGTGACAACATTTGCCTTACCAGGATGGTAAAGTATCTCACAGTCATAGTCCTTAGGTAGTTCTAGCCAGCGTCGCTGCGTCGTATTCAATTCTTTTTGACTAAAGAGATATTGGAGACTCTTATGATCAGTGAAAAGTTTGCACTTCGTGCTAGAGAGGTAATGCCTCCATATCTTCAGAGCGAAAACTACTGTTGCCAACTCCAAATCGTGAGTGGGGTAGTTCTTTTCATGCTCCTTCAACTGTCGAGATGCATATGCTATCACCTTTTCTCTTTGGGTCAAAACACAACCCAATCCAACCCCAAACACGTCGCTATAGACATCGAAGTTTTCAACTCCATCAGGTAGAGAAAGAATCGGTGTTTCACATAGCTTCTTCTTTAGCAAATTGAATGCTTCTTTGTGCTTATCACTCCAAGCATAAGTCTCTCATTTGTGGGTCAAAGTTGTTAGTGAAGTAGCGATCGAAGGAAAGCCTTGGATAAACCTTCGGTAATATCCGACTAATCCCAAAAAGCTTCGGATCTCCATGGGAATTTTTGGTTGTTCCCACTTCATCACAACTTCAATCTTTGTTGGATCAACCATTATCCTTTCTTGGTTGACCACGTGACCCAAGAATTGGACTTCTCGAATCCAAAAATCACATTTGGAGAACTTTGCATACAAATTCTCCCTCTTCAAGAATTCTAATACTTCTCGCAAGTGTATGCCATGCTCCTCTTGGCTTTTCTAGTAAATCAGAATGTCATCTATGAACACTATCACATATTTATCAAGGAACGGTTTACAAACCCTGTTCATTTAATCCATGAATGATGCTGGAGCATTGGTTAGTCCAAACGACATAACCAAAAACTCGTAGTGTCCATATCGTGCTCTAAATGCAGTCTTCTCGATATCCTGCTCTCTTACATTCAGCTGATGATATCCTAACCTGAGATTGCCCTTTGAAAAATAACTTGAGCCTTGAAGCTAATCGAACAAGGCATCAATCCTTCGCAATGGATATCTATTCTTTATCGTTGCTTTATTCATCTCTCTATAATCAACGCACATTCTCATACTTCCATCTTTCTTTTTCATGAATAACACCGGAGCTCCCCACGGTGATGAAATAGGTCTAATGAAACCGTTGTCCAACAACTCCTAAAGTTGCATCATCAGCTCCTTAATCTCCGTCGGTGCTAGTTTGTAAGGTGCGTTTGCTATCGACATGCTTCCTGCTAATAAGTGTATTCTGAACTCCACTTTTCTATCAAGTGGTAATCTTGGAAGATCTTTGGGAAATATTTTCGGATAATCACACACCACCGGAAAGCTCTGCACCTCCTTTTTCTCCTTCTTTGCATCTATCACAAATGCCAAATATGATGTTCATCCTTTGGCGAAAAACTTTTTGGCTTTCATTAGCGAAATGATTCCAGAATTTACTCTGCGTTTGTCCCCGTACGCCATAAATGACTCCTTCCCTGGTGGGTTTACTTTTACTATCTTCTTCTTGCATAATATCTCGGCGTCATTGGCGCTAAGACAATTCATTCCCAGCACGATGTCGAAACCATTCATCTCGATAGGCAATAACTCCTCATGGAACTTATTCTCATTCAAATCGATGAAGATGTTTTTCATAAGATGGCTAACAGGTAAAAACTTGCCACTAGCAACCTCGACTAATAAAACATTATCTAGTCTATCGACAAGCAAAACTAGTTTTCTACCAAATTCACGCGAAATAAATGAGTAGTTGGCTACAAAATCAAATAATATTTGGGCAGGTAATTCGTTTACGAGAAAAGTACCTGAAGCGACATCAACTTCTTCTTTAGCAGCTTCCAGTGTAATCTGGAAGGCACTTGCTTTTAGCTTTGGGGTAATATTGGGTCTAGCTGCCTCCTTCTTCTTCGGACAGTCTTTCAAAATGTTCCCCTCTTCATTACATCCAAAACATACTCTCTTGTTGTATGGACACTCGTTGGCGTAATCCCCCGTCTTCCCACACTTGTAGCAAGTCACTTCCTCACTAGATTTCCCTGAGTGCTTTTTCTTGCATTTTTCACACCATTTCGATTCACCCCCTTTTCCTCCTCCAAACTTTTTTGAATCAGACTTCAAATTTTTGCTTTTCTTGCTAGAACCTGAAGTTCCTTCAAACTTTCTCTTTTCACCAACTTCAACTTTGCTGGCGGTTTTTCCATTGATCATATCCTCAACAAACTTAGCAGCCGAGATAACTGCCTCTAGAGTATGTGCCTGACGTACTGGAACCACATACTCCCATGGGAGTCCTTTTGCATATCAATCAACTTTCGTCAACTCATCTGGAACGATGTGTAAAGAAAAATCCATTTTGTCGATGAAGGCGTTAGTGTAATCGTCGACTGACATGCTGCCTTTTGTTAACGCCAGAAACTTGTTCTCCAACTCCAGTAGATTTTGAGCCGAGCAGAACTTGCACTTAAATTGCACCAAGAACTCTTCCCATGTCAGTTGCAGTGGCTCATTATGGCTTAGGATCTTCCCTAGAGTGTTCCACCAACAAATTGCTCCACACCTGAATTGACGTACTACGAAGGTGGACTGCAACTTGCCTCTTCAGCCACATCTCATGAAGGCTATCTCCATTTTTGAGATCCAATACATGACTCCGATCGGATCTTCCTTTCCAGTGAAGGTCGATGGTTTGCAAGTCAAAAATTATTTGTACTTGTATCCAAGTCCTTCATTTCCTACATCGTGGTTATTTTGTCTAACTATCGGTGGGTTGGCTTGGCCAATGATCCCACTGAAGTTACCTCCCTCCGAATGCCCTCCATTCACTTCAGGCTCTTCCACTTGAATTGACAGTTCTTCACGATTTTGCCTAAACAGGCGTCTTGTTTCTTACATCTGACGATCCAACATTGTTTCAATCATCATTTGCACACCGGCCATTGTCATTGGCTCAGGTGCTGCTGTTACAACAACTACATGTTCAGTCACAGGTGGTTGATTCCTGTTTTCGTTCACGTTTCCAATTCTACGTCTTGTTCTTACCATTTTTGATCTACACACCGAATAAGGTGAAATTAGATCCTCAATCCCGATAGATAATTAGATCATCCTTATCACTCCGAAAAGTTTACATGCTAGTTCTAATATCGTAGTCATACGCTTAGAATCCAAAACACATAAGTTTTCAGATCCGGTTGGCAACAAACCGTAGATCTGAACAAATAATATCTTATATGGTAAACATATAACATTTAGCACATAAAAGCATTTTAGGCATCTTTCCTAAAATAAAGTAGTGCTCGTGTCTGAAATATAACAGACACGCATCTCACAATTTCACTTAGCATTCTAAGTTTAAGTTTAGAAATCCTACAAATTCCAAGTTCGCTTAAACTAATGTTCTGATACCAACTGTGAAATCCCCAAAATCACGGCCAGAAAAGACCGATTTCATTTATGATTTTTAAAATAATTTCACAGCAAATCCATTGATTTAAAAGAGTTGCGGAATTTGTCCCCGAAACACAATATTGTAAAATAAATTTTATCAAAACATTTTTTTAAGAAATGTATTTTCTTATATACCAAAACTCAGGATATCATGTTCTGATACAGACACAAAAACATAAACAATAAAACATTGACCCTACACAGTTACATACAACTACTAGTCTATAAACAAAAATATATTCACAAGTTCTCCAACTTATGCTCTCACGCCATTACCAGTAATACAAAGAAACTGAGTGGGTCAGGCTTGGGATCCTGATGAGTATATAGGGTTTTCAACCACAATAAACAATTATATTTAGTTTCACCAACCAATAATAACCCGATTACCATTCTCGTTATCCTCACTTTACGTCCCTAAAACAACAACTATCACGAGGGACCCAGTCTAGGAATTTTCATCAGGACGGACACTACTTCCAAGGGGCTTCCTCAACAATAGATGTCCTAAAGGCAACCATGAGAGGGGATAGAATACAACAAATGAACACCCAAGTTCACTACACCTATAGGTTATGAACCTGCCAACGTTCCACTGAACTGTCTAGAAAACTCTGTGGTCGTCATCTATATTCTGCTGAACAACTAGATCACAATCACATCGAGGCCTCTCATCATTTTTATTTGATCAGACATCACAATATACCCATGTTCTACCCAACATATTTGTAGATAAAATATACTTGTTTATATACAACTTAAAATATGTATAACATATTCATTCAATACTCATACCAAATAGTATATAATCACATAGCACGTATTTCATAGAGTATAATTCATGTATGTGTATTATCAGAAAGCAACTATACACTTAATCATATCATACATTTAATACATTCATCAATACTTGTATTAAAATTGTGTATATGAAAGGGACTATACATTCACCTGATAAGATGTTTATCGGACAACACTACGGCTCTAAGTGTAGTATTCTTCGATGAGTCCGAGATATCTTCACACGTCGAGTTTCTCGTGGGCAGAGCTTCGGTTTGGAAACTATTTTCTTCTCGGGATCTTCGGTTCTTCGGGACTCGCTTCGGGCCTATAACTTGCACGTAAATCGTGGTAATGTGGGTGAGAGAAAAGAAATTTGGCAACCAAATTCGGCTGCCCTTGTGATCTATTTATAGGGTGCTGAGCACCGGATTATGCTGGGCGTAATCTCAGAGTATGTGGGGCGTACTGCTTCGTCGACCTGTACGTTGGGCGTACGCTTAGTACGCTGGGCTTACTGGGTGGATCAGACCGGATGCGTCACGGCTTTGAACCTGAGGCACTCGAGTGTTGAGGTAGGGCGACGTGGCCCAACCCAGACCATGAACCATGAGTACAATGGGCATACTCCTGTATGTTGGGCGTACTCCGCATTTCCGAACTTCTAAAATTCGTATCTTTTGCATACGAGCTCCATTTTCGACGTTATTTATATACATGCATAGGTGAGACTATGCTATACAACTTTCATTTAGACTTCGTCGGCTAATTTTGACTTTATGTTTATTATATTATTTTTAGTAGGCCAGGACAGGAAAACTCCGTTAGAAATTCATAACTTCTTTATCTGAGGTTCGTTTTCGTCTGTGTTTCTTCCATTGCACTACTATCAACGAGATCTTCAATTCTCATTTAGATTGTTTTGGCTAGAAATCACTCGATCTCAAATCCGAACTTCGGATTGCATACTGCTAAGCCGAAGCTTAGAAAAATCATAACTTCCTCATACGAAGTCAGATTTGGACGTTCTTTTTATACACGCTCTCGGTTTAACGAAATCTACGACTTTAGTTTAGATCATTAAAGCTAAATATCACTCTATCATAAATTCACTATTTACTTCACGTAGTGTTGTACCGATTCTATCGCGAAACTTCGACAGGTCATAACGTCTTCGTTATAACTCGGATTTCGGCATTCTTTATATATTCGGAAACCTTGTCACAACCACTACAACTTACTTCATAGCTATTAGGTTTATCTAACATTTTATTTTATCGCTTATTTGTATCCTTAATTTATTTAAGTCACATAGTTAAGCATAAAACACATAATAGTCAAATAATATATTTTTATTATTATTTTAAAACGGGCTACAAAGTTTAACCTAGACTATTACATCAACATTAATGCGTAGCTTAGAAACACGGGCGTTACAATAATTATCTGTAATGTCCAGATGGGTCTAACTATTATTTTGTATTATGCTGCTTATGTGTGACTGAGACTACAAATAGTGTGTAGGGTTGCTGATAACCCATATGCATGCTGTTGTCCACTAGGATTGCTGGTAGTCGCTAAGGTTGCTAATAACCCATAACTATCTATTTATGTTGTGTCGAATGTTGTATCTTGGGGAACTCACTAATCTTCGTGCTTACAGTTGTTGATTTATGTGTTTCAGGTACTTCTGATGACCGTGGGAAGGCGAATGTCTGATTATACATACTCACTTAGA
This sequence comes from Lactuca saligna, assembly GCF_052625555.1. Taxonomy (NCBI): domain Eukaryota; kingdom Viridiplantae; phylum Streptophyta; class Magnoliopsida; order Asterales; family Asteraceae; genus Lactuca; species Lactuca saligna. The sequence continues at coordinate 93,072,257 of NC_136420.1, forward strand.
GGATTGTTACTGGGATAATTAGATAAACTTTAATATTTGTGATAAAGGTTGTTTTGAAAAATTATGTGTTTGATAACTTCGTTTGTGAAACTTGTTATTGGTAAATTAAAAATGAAGAATTTGTTCTGTGGTTGATTGAAATACTAAGTGAACATGAAGATCAATGCAAGGTTGGAAACTAATTGGTTCCATAATATTCTACTAAATCTACCCAATATCAGTGGCATAGCCTTGATTTTATTTTAGGGTAGGCCAATAATATACAAAATATGAAAACAAACACAAAATATAATTATATATGCATTCTTAACTAATTTGTTTATTTAAGTTGCACACGATGTTGTCATACAACAATGTATCCATTTCAACTAATTTCAAGTTTTGAATGGAATAGACCATATCATAACCCTACATCCTTTTATTTAACAAAAATATATATTGTACATACCATATATATGTAACGTTAATTTTGTGTGGATGGGCCAAGGCCCACTCTTGCCCTATATTGGCTACACCCCGGCCCAATATGGAAGGCTAAAAATGTGTCTATTTTCCATAACAATGAACCTAATCTTACTCGTGTTTTTGAAGAAACCAATGATATATCCTTTGTATTGATAAAACAAGCCAAAACTCTTCCTTGGACAATCATTATTTGAGAATGTTTTCATTTTTAAACAACCTAGCATGAAACATGTACCATCTTGTCCTTACATTGTGATAGGGTTCTTCTACATAACGCATGTTTCGTGTATATGAGTTTGGTGATATAGAACTTTTGCATGAAATCCCTATTGTATGATTTGGCATGCATCTCCTTGTAAAATGGTAGATATATGCTAAATTATGCATTTACATTTTCTCTTTTTTGTGTCCTTCATTTTTGTGATTGTATATGATATACGAGGTAATGCTTAGCATTGCATTTGTGTTTTATTCGTGCATATCATGTGATGTACATAAATATTGTTTCTCTGAACTTCTCTCGAATAAAGGAAACTATTAGGATTATGCCAAAAAGGATATATATATATATATATATATATATATATATATATATATATATATATATATATATACACACACACATGAAATCCCTATTGTATGATTTGGCATGCATCTCCTTGTAAAATGGTAGATATATGCTAAATTATGCATTTACGTTTTCTCTTTTTTGTGTCCTTCATTTTTGTGATTGTATATGATATACGAGGTAATGCTTATCATTGCATTTGTGTTTTATTCGTGTATATCATCTGTGATGTACATAAATATTGTTTCTCTAAACTTCTCTCGAATAAAGGAAACTACTAGGATTATGCCAAAAAGGATATATATATATATATATATATATATATATATATATATATATATATATATATATATATATATTGATATAGATATAGATAAAAGTTTATATGTGAGTTTGACATGTTTGGTTTTGTTGCCCTTTCTATGAAACAACATAGTGTGTATTTGACATGCGTTTATGTAACATCCATAATATGAAATAAAATATAATAAAATCATAATTATAATATTTAGTTAGAACTTTATTTATATCAATTCAAAGAAATTATGCTAGAAGAACCATAATTGTGAATTTATCAAAGATGAGGGTTTTAACAAATAGTTGAATTGTTTACTAAATTAGGATTAGAATGGTAAGAGATGGATGAGTAATGATTCAATTATAAAAATTATGAAGTTATTAGCTATTTTCAATTTGAATGTTGGTCTAAGTGAAAGCTTTGGTAATAGAGTGACCATTTGCATAAACTTCATAAGTGAGCAATAGAAGAGCATATGAATCATTCCTCCCTTTATTTTTTTTCAAACAACCTATTAGTTTAGTTATCGATTCATTTCATTATAACTTGATTTAAGCATAAGATATAACTCATTCTTAATGAAGAGAATTCAATACAACCATGAATGGATTTAGGTGTTTCTAATAAATAATCATGGTAATATATTAATTTTCATTAATATGTTACCATGATTATTTATTTATCACATGTTGTCAGAATCCTTCACTATTTTTTCCTTGCTTCTGGCCTCAAGATTATTATGCATAAGAGTAATCTTGCGGCTTTTGGTGTTCAGTTCTTGGTTGTGGAGGATGTGACGGCTTGTATTCGGTGTGTTCCTAACAAGGCTCCATTTAAATATTTAGGTCTCACTCTGAGTGGCAACATGTCTCGTATTTTTCCTTAGGATGGTGTGATTTGGAACGTCACCTTTAAACATTCACAGTGGAAGGCCAAAAACCTTTTGGTTGGGGGAAGACTTACTTTACTCAAGTCTGTTTTGGGTTCTACCATGACATATTTTATGTCTACTTTTAAAGGCTCAGAGTTTGTTGTCAATCGTTTAGAATCCTTTTGCAATTATTTTTTCTTAGGGGAAGATATTGAAGAGTGCAAGATGACGTGCGTTAAATGGAAAAAGGTGTTAGCTCCCAATCAATATGGTGGTCTCGATGCCAATAGTCTTTATGCTCTCAACCGGACTCTTCTCTTCAAATGGATTTGGCGGTTTCTGTTGTTCCCAAATACACTCTGGGTGAAAGTGATCAAAGCTATTCATGGTGAAAAGGGGTTAATCGTCTGAAGAGGGGTTAATCGTCTATTCTTCTTCAAGAAATATTAGAAGCTCCAATTGGGTTTCAATTATTAAGACTTTTCACTCAATATGCTTAAAAGGCGTAGATCTTATGTCTTTCTGCAAAAGGGAGATTGGCGATGGCAATCTTAATGCTTTCTGGGAGGATTACTGGATTGGTAATGACCCTTAAAAAAAACTCTTTCCATAGGTTATCTACCCTTGAGATGGAAAAATAAATATGTGTTGCTACAAAGATGATTCAACCGAGTTAGGATACCTATTTCAGATGAAAACCGAGAGGGGGGTTGAGGCAGATTAGAAAACCGAGAGGGGAGTTGACGCTGAGCAGTGGTCTATTTTTCATAGCTGATGTCCTTGGTTTTACTTTCTTCATCTACGGATAGGTGGAGTTGGTCGTTTGATGGTTCTGGTTATTTTTCTTTGAGATCTGCAAGGTCGGAAATTGATAAGAAGTTTCTTATTGTATCGGATATAGTGACTAGATGGTGTCGTCGTATGTCTACTAAAGTCAATGTCTTAGTTTGGCGTCTTTTTTGGAACAAATTACCTTATTGGTATAATTAATCTCAAAGAGGAATTGAGATAAACTCTATTTTATGCCCCACATGCGAGACAAAAGTTGAGACTACTACACATATGTTCTTCGGGTGTGATTTGGCTAAACATTTAGTAAAACTTGTTTGTAGATGGTGGAATGTTTAGATCCCTACATTGTCTTCCTTTCAAGATTGGGTTGAGTGGATTGGCTCCTTGCACTTATCTTCCATTTGTCAAGATTTTTTGGAGGCGGTTTTCATTACTTTGGTGGTCGATTTGGTGTTTTAGAAACACTTTACTTAAAGTTAAACCTAGAAAATGCTTGTTGTATGATAAGGTGATATCTCCCAGTTTCATTTGGGCTAGTAGTAGGTATCGTAAAATAAATTTCAATTGGGTTGCCTGGTTATCGAATCCAAAAATTACTATTACTTCCATGTAACAGTTTTTTTTTTCTAGCGTCTTGCTAGTTTTTTCTTAATACATCTTTCATTTAAAAAAAATATATTTTAATTTCAATATTTAATGGGAAATTTGTTTTTGACTTTTCAAGATAGTCCTAAGTCATGGATGAGTCAAGCTCATGAAGCTAAGATGACTCAAAGTGGACGGAATCATTCAACAAGAGTTATGAAATCGTTTAACAAGAGTTGCAAGTTTAGGGAATTATTATTGGCAACATGATCCACCTGACATACGATACCAAAAATTTACAGGTTTGATAGTATTTAATAACACTCCTTCAAAACCGGCTAAAACAACTGATAACGTGATCTCATTGGTGTTCGGATGGGTAAAACATAGGGGCAAAATGGGAAATAGAGATTGGGTGAAATGGTGTTGTAACTCATTCACCATCTTGTAAACTGTCATATTTTGGTGTTTTTTCTGTTTTATTCTATTTGGTGGTTTCATCCCAGCTTGACATCTTGCCTAGTTTGGTCAATAAAATTCTAGCATGTTCCAAAAAAAAAAAAAGACAAGTTAGAGAAGTCGTCCCTCCCACACTTCTCTCATCTCTTTTGACCTTTAAATGACTAAAAAGTTACTCATTTATTTTTTTCATTTTATTATCTATATAAATCACTCTCTATCACTTCATATTGGAAATTCTCTCAAATTTCATTCCAACTCTCAAATTTCATTCAAACATCTTAACTTTTATTCCAACTCTCTCAAAATCAATGGATTCATCATTTTTGTTTTCATGATTATGAGTTCAAAAAATTTGTTATGGAAATAAATCCTCTTTTGTGATTTCCATCCAAAATTGAAAATAATTACATTCAAGTTTTGCCAGCACTTTCTCTATCACATTAATGCTTCTTTAAGATATTGCACGTTCAAACGTGCAACATAAATCAAGAACTCTTGTGAAGAGAGAAATCATGAAATTGTCGTAAGCGTCTAATCGGAGATTACTTTGTTGATAATCTTTGGTACATTTTTTTTAAAAAACATTATGGACTAACAAACACTTCTTCATGTTTATTGTTGAAGACATGGAAAGAACATATCCATCTTTTGAAATATCGTAGGGTGCTATGAAAATATACATTCGCAGTACAAAACTAACATACAGGAACAAGACAAACGTGTTGGATGAGTACTTGAATATGACGGAACGAACATCACATTAAAGTATTCAACATTTCGTATAATATCGTTAAGTTGTATAAGATGAATATTTGCATAAGCAAACGAACCAATGACATTCAAACTTTTATGCAACGTATATAAAAAAAGACATGAGTACCCAAAAGGTGTTCATGAGTACCCAACAATTTTACTTGAAGTAGCACAACATTTATTGTTTCGCATGAATACTATCATGTCATTGGTTCTCATAATAATTTAATGTCATCTACCAATCATCACTATTCGATGCAAAACTTCTTATAAAACAACCCAAATATTAATTTTATTTAAACGTAGAAAAATCCAATCATGTGTACTATCTTGTGGATAGGGTATACCCAAGTTGGGAATATTTTTTGAAATCATTTTTATCCCAACTACAAAGAATAGTTTAAGGCGGCACAATAAGAATGAAGAACGGACGTGGAACCAACTTTTGATCCTCAAAAGTTGCTAGGGGAATAATATGACTCCACGTATATGTAATGCATAGTAACGAAATTAAAGATATAATGTACTCTTGTATTATGCTACTAAAAGATAAAAGTGTTGATATATGTCCGTTCATGATACCAATCTTGCCACTAAGGTAGAAGTAAATGAAAAACATGATTATATCAAGCATGTCTACATACAATATATGGGTAATTAATTTAATTGTCAGTTTAGGAATTACAAGTTTGTCATTTTACAATCCACTCAATCTTTGTCGTAGTTTGTTTTTTAGCGAAATGTTATTTAGAAAATTATTTTTAAATAACTATTTATATGGATTATAAAGATGAGAGTAATAAATTTTTATATATTATAAGCTGGAAATGATAAACATCATATGAAAAAATATGTTGATCAGTAGGAATGAAACCAGTATTCTCCCTTCACCTTTTGGATTATTTTGACTATAGATAAAAAAAAGTAAATAATATTAATGATTTTCATCATTAACATTTTTTAGTTACTATAGCCATTTATTTGGTTACATTTATAACCATCTTTTTCTTAATTTAATGATTAAAATTTTGTGTTCATATCATGTTTAACTAGAAAAATAATATTTCATTTTCTTGCCATTCCTTACATAATATTTTCTTTTATAAAAGACTAATAATCTTTATAAATGTTCTCTATGGTTTTTCTGAATATCAAGTTTTGTCTTTAATTTTTTGGATCTCATGGAAGGTCAATGTGATTTTAGTTTCTATCGTGCTTGGTCCATCACCCATACAATATAACTTTTATACAATTTTAATTTATTTTTACATTTAAAAAAATTAAAAAAATAAAGAAATAAGAACACTTATCCCATCCCACATCCACTCCTTTTCTTTTATTCTTTGTGATTCTTTTCTTCTCCGTGTTTCTTCTTCCCTTTTTTTTTCCCTTATCCTTTTTCTTTTCGCCAACCACCATCGATGAACCTAAACCTCAAAATAGCAAAATTTTGGATATTAAACACAATAAATTGTATCCCAAACATGTAAATCGGGATACACATGTGGTCGGAGAAGAAGATCGAGAAAATTCCCATCTATATCCACCCTTCATCTTTTCTAAAACAATCATTAACCCTCCATCAACACAACTTCGTATTTTTCAAAACAGAAAGAAATTAGCACCAAAAACTCAAGAATTAAAGGAGATAACAGTTTGGAATTGTGTGATTCTAAGAAGGAAAAATGGACGGGTATGATTTCTTGTTTGATACTGTAACATCCCAAAATTTTCGATAAAATTTAAACTTTTCAAATAAACCCTTTAACAAAACAAGTGTTTACAAAAAGCATTTTTTCCAAGACATTATTTAAAAGTTAGAATCGCTTTCCACATAATTTTCAAAACATGCACATTATCAGAGTTTTCCCCAGAAATCATAAGTCCAAAACGCGAGGATGTGTACGGTCACGCCTTCGGCCTGACAAGACTCACTGAAGTACCTGAAACCATAAACCAAAACTATAAGCACGAAACTTAGTGAGTTCCCCAAAAATACTGCCACAACACATAATCATAAACATAATAGCAAACAACATGCATACAGAGCCTTCAGCATGTCTGGAACGCTCACCGAACCTTCAACATGTCTGGACTGCTCACATAACTTTCAACATGTTTGGACCGCCTCACCGGGCTTTCAACCTGTCTGGAACGTTCTCTGGGCCTTCAACCTGATTGGTACGCCCTACGGCCTTCAGTCTAATCGGGACACCCTAGGTATGTTGGCCTTCAGTACTAATCAGGTCTGCCTCAACCCAACCACACACACAACCATGTTAAGATACACATAACATATAAGCAGGCATATAACATACCGATATAAACATTACAAGGTTTGCTTACTGGAAGCACAAAGTACAACAGTCTCAACCCAACCACACTACTCATCCACACACGACCGGTGAAAATATAGACCGAATAGATAACAGGAAGATCTAACAGATCACTAGGCATATCATCATCCTATCTACTAGGATATTAACCTAAAAGGTCACTGCAGCATAAAAGCATACGGTAAACCAAGATAATAATCCAAAGAGTCAGCATTGGTGTCTTCGACCGAACAAGTATAGTAAGGAACACTCACCTTACAAATGTCAAGGTGCACTGAAATCCACGACTGCTGATTCATGGAAAAATCCTGGACTATCAAAGTAAACAAACATCCAATTAACAATTAGAATACCATCCTTGACTAATGATTCATACTTAGGGTAAATTTTCATTTTACCCCTTTTTCCAATTGGGCCAAGGCCCAAATTCAAATCTAGATCCAAAAAGGCCAAAATTACTTCTAGGCCCAAAATTAGTCAAAGCCCATTGGGCCCACTAAGGCCCAATATACATTCCTAGTCCCAAAAGGAGTGTTCAACCAGAAGTCCAAAACTTCAAAGTCCTTAGTCCAACATGGGCCCAAACTAGAAGCCCAAAACCTAAAATCAAGTCCAAGACAAAGGTCTGAAAACCCACTGATGCCCCGAACGCACAGTGTTCCCTGATGGAGCGTTGGACATTTGCCACCAACTCAGATCACAGACCAAAGTCGGAACTCAGGGCGTTCCTCGACCCTATGCAGCGTATTCACATGATGATTTCAAAAAGGCTTATTAAGCACTTAATGCTTAAAGCCACTCAACCAAAATATGCATCTAAGTCCTAAAGAGCATATATGACCATAAAGTCACTAACTTGGTGACTTTGCATGCCCTAAAGGTTCCAACTTCACAATATAGCATTTAACTCTCATAAGAGGGCTTAATCTCATGCATGGGGCTTATACAACTCTAAAGATGCAAACTTTATGAATCTACATCCTCAAAAACGCCAAGAGGAACAGCTCAAAGCCTCAAAACTGATCACAACTACAATATCTTAACTATGGGACCAAAAAAGGACAAATATCCATGAGAACCTAGATCTAAGCTATTCATGAGCAAGATTAGAGCTTTATACCTCAAATGAGTTGAAAATGAAGCAAAAATCAAGATCTATGAGCTCCTTCTTGAATCATCACCTTACACTAAGCTTCCCTCCTTGGCTGAGTTTCAAACACACACCAAAACCTACTCAATGGACTCACAACACTCTTGGAGGCTCTAGGGTTCGAGATTTGGGTTAGAAGGCTATGGAGGCAGAAATGAGGCCAACACTTGGGACTTAAGGTGTTTAAATAGGTCTCAAACCCTAAAAATTAGCGTTTGAGCTCTGCACGTGAACGCGCTGCATTCTCCAAGGGAGCGCCCCGTGTTCGAGATCTGCCTCAAAAATCCAAAAATGGCATAAATCGTCCTTCCTCCCATTCTAATTTTGCAAAACAAGGCCAAAAGCAATAACCAAGTCTATAAGGGATCAAAATAGAAGATTACTAGGATCAGGTGTTACAGATACCTATATGAAGGAAGCACCCAACATACCTATGTTCATCATTTGTTGAGCATTCATATGGTGTGAGATGAAGGCGAGGGAAGGGGGCTCAGACAGCATTTCTAGAGTTAAAAACAACATCATAGTCTCTCTGATCTCTTCTCAAGATTAACCTCGTAGTTGGTGATGGGGTTCCGATAATATTGCATTCTCTGATCTTGTTTCCTTTCTTTAATCGTCCATTAACAATCACCCGTCACCACCTGAAATCAATAAATTGGCCACATGTAATCAATCGATCGAAGACTTCCTTCTTTATTAGTATTCAACGATGAATGAGGCGGAATTGGTGGTGATAATGGATGATTAGTATGGAGAAACGACATATGCATTTGTGAATTTAGAGATTGAGATGGTAGGGAAAGTGAAGGAGAGAGAGGTGGCATATAATTGTCGAAAACGTGATGCCCCAGTGATGGTTAAGAAACCGATGAGATTAAGGGTATGGATTTTATGTTATCCAATGAGAGGGCGGGGGTGAAAAAGTGGTAAGGGTGGGTGTGGGATCAGCTATTAGGTGGGGGTGGTGTAAGTGGGGTCTATTATTTTTTAAATTTAAAATGATAAATAAATAATAAACAACTAACAAAGAAATTATTAAGTACAAAATGCCTTTTTTATGGGTAAATGACTAACCACAATAGAAAATGAAACCACATGGACCTTCCATAACACCAAAAAAAGTTGGGGACGAAACATGATATTCTGGAAAACCATAGGGACCACTTGTGAATAATAGTCTTGTTAGAAAAATTAAAGACCAAAATTCATAAGTGGTCCCTATGGTTTCATAGATTCATGGTTTTAATTATTAACTTTTTGTGCCTAAGGATGGTCCCCGTGGTTTAAAAACTTTTCATAGACAATTCTTATGGTTAACAACGTCTATTTTGGTTTGTTAAGTCAGACACATGCAAGAAATGTAAAGGAAAAATCATATTTTACAAACCACATGGACTATTCATGAAATTTTAAATAAATAAAGTTTACCCCTCCTCCAACCCCGCTACACTAAAACCTAACATATTTCTTTTCCTCTCTCTTATTTAACCAACCATCGATTTCTCTTACTAGAAACACCACCACCCTCAACCACCACTACCACCAACATCAATCACCTGAATCATCTGTCGCCATCACTGATGAGTCTCTGAATCTAAAACGGTTCCACATCTCCTACATCTTCGCTATAACATCATGTACCCTCTTCAATCACTCTTTAATCACAGAGAACACACTGGCAAAACCAATTTCAAATCCACCTGAAAATAAAACATACCCACAAAACTCTATTAGATCATCACCCTCCCATCTTCCATCCCTCTCCATCGTTGGTGACAACGACCTTGTGTCACTGGAAAAAGTTCTCCATGTTCATCGTATATAAGAAAATGACAGGGATGAGCCTTGACACCACTATACATTAACGCCCAAACTTCAGACTCCGGTTGATCTGGACTGAGGAACGAGGAATTAAGTGCCAAATTCTAATAATATTCATGTGTTGTTTTTTCTATTTACTTACAAAGATTCATTTGGTCCTAATATGTTGTTTTCTTGGTGTTGTGGGGTTATATATATATATATATATATATATATATATATATATATATATATATATATATATATATATATATATATATATATATATATATATATATATATATATATATATATATATATCCTTGTTTTATTTTTGGTATTGTGGAGTTGTGTATACCCCTGTTTGATTTGGCTTTTCAGATGGTGTAATCAAGGTGTTCGGCCAAATGCCTCAAAGTAACTTGATCACTTGGAACTTACCGATTCTAGTATAAATTTTGACTTGGGTATCGAATTCAAATTTTTGAGGTGTGTTTCGATTTCAGACTTCTGACTTGCAAAAGATAATGTTGCCCTCACATGCCTTGCATGTGTTGAGACTTAACGGACAAAAATAGATTGTGTTAACCATAAAGACTGTTTAACCACGGGGACTATCCTTGAAGATAAAAACAAGTTAGGGGCTAAAACCAAAAATCTAGAAAATCATAAAGATCATTTATGAACTTTTGTAAAAAATTAATGATTAAATCACAAAAAAAATTATTTCAGTGGTAAAAAGAAATTGTGGAATTTGTTCTTATTTTTAACTGCATACATGCAATAGATCAACGCTTCTCATAAACAAAGGTGCCTAAAACTTGTAATATGATTTTTTAGTAATAATTTAAAATCATCACGTCTCATTCTCAATGAATTAATAAACGACATGATGTTAAGACTACATTTTATAGTCTATAACGTGTACGAAATAAAAACCGAAATTTTGACGACAACGTAGTATATATCCTCTTTGGTTTATACTTTATATCATACTTTTTATCATTTCTATTAAGAGCTTCAAGAAAACAAAATTTTATTCTTCTAATTAGGGTTAAGTGTTTGTTTATGCCACAAAATAACCCATTAGTCAATCGACACAATAAAAAGGTTTTTTCAGACAAAATATACAATCTCAACGTATTTGATGACCAAGACAAGCAACATTGTAACATAGAAACAAATATCATCGGATAATGACTTAAAATGGTAATATATTTTTCGATTTATATATATATATATATATATATATATATATATATATATATATATATATATATATATATATATATATGGTCATTGAGATATTTTTTCATCTATATTTATCCCTTCAACTTGTTAAACTATACATATTCAGTTCTTATGACTGGTTACTCCAGATTAGTCGGAAAAAATGACTAAATATGGTAATATATTTCTCATTTTGTACACATTTACTCCTTAATATTTTTGTACATATTTAGTCTTTAATAATTTTGTGTTTCAAAATAAGTCATTTTTGTTTTTGTACTCATTCAGTACTTATGAATGATTTATTTAGTTTATTCTCACTACATCTTACATGGGACAATCATTGATGAGGTGTTTGGAACTTTTGATGCTTATGTCCATCGCAACCTCGACTGCATGGTTGCATATATCTTGTAGTTTGGCTTAGGTCTTGTTTTTTGAACGTCGTAACTTCTATTGATGATTTTATATCACTAATATTATTTAAATGTAATGAGGTTATTTTGTTGATCAATGTCACTTTGACAATTATCGGACATATTAGTATGGTGCGGAGTGCACATTTGTTTAATTTTGTCATTGTTGAAGGTATATTGATATTTAGGGGCGAAGCCCCTGAACTGGCAGGGGTCTGGGGGCAGTGACCCTGGAAGCGGGGTCCAACTGGCGACAACCCGAGGCAGAGTCCAAGGGACAAAGACCCTTGCTGGGGTCGAGCACGGAAATCTTTTATCTGAGTTATGTCGCTATATAAAAAATGTTTCAGAAATTCGTATTATTTGTAAATACACCCGGTTTTGTGATTCATTTATAGACCTGGTTTTTGTTAGTTTGTGACAGGTAATATGACAATTTTTTGGATAGGAAGTTGTTTTCCTGTTACTACCATATGACAGTTTTAAGACAAGAAACTACTTTCTGTTATATGATCAATTTCGAATTCATTTTTGGGTACAGATTTCATAACATCTTCTTCATTCTCCATTCTAGAAAAAAAACATTGAGTTTCATCTGATTAGATATTTTGAGTGTACCCTAGAAATGCTTTAATCTGAAAGTGTTTCACAACTCTCACTAATCCAAGTATATTTATACCCTGATTTTCCAACAAAGATTAAAGCATTATGTGATCATGGCAAGTGACAATTCTGTGAAGGATATGACAAACAAGTTTAACAAATTGAACAAGTTTGAATGACAAGGTTTTTGTAGATGGCAGAAGAAGATGCACTTTCTCCTTACCACTCTCAAAGTGGTGTGTGTTCTGAGTACACCCATGCCAATCTTAGCAGAATCTGTTGAAGATGAACCTTTTGAGGCAAAAAGAAGGAGATCAAAGCGGGAAAATGATGATTTCGTATGTTGTGGTCATATTCTTAATGGTATGTCGGACTATCTGTTTGATATCTATCAAAATTTCAAATCTGCAAAAGAACCGTGGATTCTCTTGAATCCAAATACATGGCTGAAGATGCTTATAGCAAGAAGTTTATTGTTAGTAACTTTATGGGTTACAAGATGATTGACTCCAGGCTTGTTATGGAATAATTCCATGAAATCTTAGGGATTCTAGGATAGTTTGCTCAATACAATCTGAAAATGGATGAAGCAAATTCTACGGCTATGATTATTGACAAACCGCCCCCTTCCTTGAAGGATTTTAAACACAATCTGAAACATAACAAAGAAGAATTGACTTTCACTTAACTTGGAGGCCATTTATAGATTGAAAAGTCCTTAAGCACTCAAGAACTTGATAACAATCCTAAAGGCAAGACCCAAGTTGGTTCCTCTTCTGTGAACATGCTGGAAGGAGAAAGTTCAACGAATCCCAAGAAGCCTAATGGAAAAAAGGAAGTTCAAAAGAAAGGATGACAAGTTTTCTACCAAGAAGGCTACGTTGGTTTGATGGAATTGTAACAAACCAGGTCACTTCAAGAAAGATTTTCGTCTTCGTAAAGTGAACAAGGATGGTGCTTAACCAAGTAGATCCAAGGATCTACAAAAGCAACAAGGTCAGACTTTTGCTCTCATGTAGAATTCTAAATATTTTCAGAATTATATTTTTGTGATTTCTGAAGCATTTTATGTGTAGGATGATGATGTTGCATGGTGGTTTGATTAGGGAGCAACAAGCCATATATGTAAAGATCTTCGTCGCTTCAAGGGATGTCAACAAATTGAAGATGGATTTATGGTGAAAATAGGAGATGTTGCAACCGAACCAATTAAGGGTTTAGGATCTGTTTTACTTTACTTTACTTCTGGAAAGTGTTTGTGTCTGAACAATGTTTTATATGTACCATGGATTTGAAAGAATCATGTGTCTGAAATTGTTTTAAATAATTATGGTTACAAATAAGTATTAGAAAGAGACAAGTATATTGTAACGACATAATTTTTAAAACCATTTTTTTTCATTTTTACAAACATCAAAAACATCGAGTAATAATTTAGGTTCCAATGTAAACGCTATTGTCTCGACCGATTACATAACAAAGATCACAAAAATGGTTTCCCCCGAGTGTGTGTACGATCACGCCGGCGCCTTCCCACGGTCCTCACTAGTACCTGAAACACATAACACAACAACTGTAAGCATAAATGCTTAGTGAGTTCCCCAAAATACAACCTACGCACATACGCCTTTCCAGGCCCTGACCTTCCGGTCCATGTGTCTCAGGGGACTTCTGTCCCGACTGGGTAAACCTTCCGGTCCTACCCACGTCAACCTTACGGTCCATTTTACAACGCCTTCTGGCCCATAACATATTCGCCTTCCGGCCCATAATATAATGCCTTGCGGCCCATATCAAGCATATCATACATGGCACATATAACGAATAACTCATCACACATAACACATATATCTCATAGTATATCCGACCTTCCGGTCACACAGTCAAACCCTTCCAGGTACAGTATAGCTAGAAGACTCACCTCGTATATCTCGATAACTCGCGAACCCTGGAAATCACTCGTGCTCGAACCCCCGAGCTATAATCCCCCTATAACATCATATATCTCTAATTAATACTTGTACCACTAAGGTTGACCATCCCTATCAAGTCAACACTGGTCAACTCTGGTCAACAGTCAATGGTCAATTTGACCGGATTGACGACTGCACTAGAGCGACTCGGCGAGTCTATGCGTTTTCACCAACTCGCAAGGATTTCCCTTTGACACGTCGAGTACTCCCCTAACTCGACGAGTTCCACCTGGTCATGAATCGTAGGGCCACCGCGACTCAACTCGCTGAGTTGCAAGGACAACTCGGCGAGTTCCAGCTCGACTCAGTCCACCTGTCAATCCCTCTCTAACTCCCCGTGACTCACTGAGTCAACCATAACTCGTCGGGACTACTCACTGGGTGGTTTTAAGGATAATCTTCAAGCTACTCGTCGAGTCTGTTCTTCAGACTCGGCGAGTCCATGCCATGCATCAGCTAAAAGTTGCTTCTGCGGTCAGATCCGTTCCATACACACATAGATCTAGCCTTCCCCAACTCATTTATCACGTAAAGTCTCAGTCTTGGTTGCCATGCAACACTTACAAGGCTCTTTTTGGGGAAATAACCTCTAATATGGCAACCCTAGTCTCCAACTCAAAAGAATGGACATAAAGCATATCATTTGGGGCCTTCTGGACCTGCTAAGGTCCAGATCTAGGTTCCATATCTCCATGGGACCTTTCAGACTTCAAATACAAGTCAAATAAGGCAAGAAGAAACCCTAGATTTGACATATCAACCAAAACACGAAGATTAGCTCTGAAAGTTACCTCAAGAAGCTTCCCTTGACGAAGTAGAAGCAGATCCAAGCTCCCCAACTCTTCTAGCTTGATCTTCTCCTTCCTTTCTTGCAATAACACACAAATTGGTGAACAAATAGCCTCTTATCTCACTCACAAGGACTCTCAGCTGCTTTGGTGCACTCAAGGATCAAGGTGGCGGCAATGAAGGGCCATAAGGTCCTTTAAATAGGGCTTAGGACCGGAAAATTAGGGTTTCATTAAACAAAACGGACTCGCCAAGTCCATCCCTTGGACTCGCCGAGTCCAGATGCGAACCCGCGTCCAGAACCGTGGCCCTACTTGGCGAGTTCGAGCTCCAACTCGCCGAGTCCCCTCACAAAACACCAAAAATATATGCGAATAAAAGATACTTGGAAATCCGGGCTGTTACAATTCTCCCCCACTAGAACTAGACTTCACCCTCGAAGTCTCGCTCTGCAAATAGCTCCGGATGCTGCTCACGCATCTCACGCTCCGGCTCCCATGTCATCTCTGAACCCTTCCGATGCTGCCACTGGACCAACACCAGGGGTACCTCCTTGTTCCTCAAAACCTTGATCTTCCGATCTCTGATGGCCACTAGTCTCTTGGCATAATTCAGGCTCACATCAACCTGAATATCCTCTAATGGAACCACTGCCGATTCGTCGGCTATACACTTCCTCAGCTGCGACACATGAAAAGTGTTGTGAATCTGCCCCAACTCTGCTGACAAATCCAAACGGTAGGCTACCCGACCTACCCTCGCGATCACACAGAAAGGACCAATGTATCGGGGCCCCAACTTGCCCCTCTTCCTAAATCGAATCACTCCTTTCCAAGGAGAGACCTTCAGGAGTACAAGATCGTCGACTTGAAACTCAAGCTCGGACCGACGTCTGTCTGCATAACTCCTCTGTCGGCTCTGAGTGGTCAACAACGTCTGTCCGCAGAAGAGCTCTCGCTGATGGCCAGAAAATGAGCGCTCTTCGTTAATCTATCTAAGATCACCCAAATCGCATCGACTCCCCTCGCAGTCCGCGGCAATTTGGTGATAAAATCCATGGCAATCTGTTCCCACTTCCATTCGGGAATATCGAGCAGCTGCAATTTACCATGTGGTCGCTAGTGTTCGGCCTTGACCTGCCGACAAGTTAAGCATCTCTCAACAAACCATGCTACATCCCTTTTCATACAGGGCCACCAATACTCCTTCCTTAGGTTCAAATACATTTTCGTATCCCCGGGATGAATCGAGAATTTCGATCGATGCGCTTCCTCCATCAAAATAGCACGCGCACCACCCATAAACGGTACCCAAATCCGACCCTAAAAAGTCATAAGCCCTCGGCCATCCGTGACGAATCCTGATACCTGGCCTACAACCCGCTCCCTCTTCTAGTTTTCTGGTTTCACAGCCTCAGCCTGAGCTCCTCGAATAGTATCCAAAATTTGGGTCATTACCGTCAACCTCAAACAAATATCTCGGATCGGGGCGCTTTCCGTCCTACGGCTCAACGCGTCGGCTACCACATTAGCCTTGCCTGGGTGGTACAGGATCTCACAATCGTAATCCTTCACCACATCCAACCACCTCCTCTGTCGCATATTCAGATTTGGCTGATCCATCAAGTACTTCAGGCTCTTGTGGTCCGTGTAGATGGTACACCGAACCCCATAAAGATAATGCCGCCAGATCTTGAGGGCAAACACCATAGCCCGCAATTCCAGGTCGTGGGTGGAATATCTCGACTCATGAGGCTTCAACTGCCTCGAAGCATACGCTATCACATGACCCCTCTGCATAAGCACCGCCCCCAAACCCGATATAGATGCATCACAGTACACCACGAAATCCTCAATCCCTTCCGGGAGTGCGAGCACCGGAGCCTCGCACAATTTCTGACAAAGCGTCTCAAATGATAACTGCTGCTCTGGTCCCCATGAAAACACAGAACCCTTCGGGTCATCCTAGTAAGTGGCACTGCAATCTTGGAGAAATCCTTGATAAACCTGCGATAATATCTAGCCAAACCCAGGAAACTCCTGATCTCAGTGGGTGATCTCGGCACCTCCTACCTCAATACCGCCTCAATCTTGGCCAGGTCGACCAATTATCCCTTTCTAGTTAACAAGATGCCCGAGGAACTGGACCTATCGTAACCAGAAATCACACTTGGAGAATTTGGCATACATCCTCTCCGATCTCAATACCCCAAGAATCTCCCTCAAATGCTCCTCATGCTGATCCCTAGACCTCAAGTACACCAAAATATCATCGATGAATATGATCACCGACCGATCCAGCATCGACTGGCACACTCGGTTCATAAGATCCATGAACGCAGTTGGGGCATTGGTGAGCCCAAAAGGCATCACCACAAACTCATAATGTCCATAACGAGTTCTGAAAGCAGTCTTCTGGATATCTTCCTCTCGAACCCTCATCTGATGATACCCCGACCTCAAGTCTATCTTGGAGAACGAAGATGCCCCCTGCAACTGATCGAACAGATCGTCGATCCTAGGTAACGGATACCGGTTCTTAACCGTCAACTTGTTCAACTCCCGGTAATCGATACACATCCGGTGTGAACCATCCTTTTTCTTGACGAACAAAATCGGCGCTCCCCAAGGTGAGCTACTCGGTCGAATGAACCCCTTTCCCAACAGCTCCTGAAGCTGCAAGGATAACTCATGTATTTCTGGTGGAGCGAGACGATAAGGTGCTTTGGCGATGGGCGTTGCTCCCGGAACCAAATCGATATGAAACTCCACTTGCCTCTCCGGAGGCACACCCGGTAACTCTTCGGGGAACACATCCGAAAACTCGCATACAACAGGAACGTCATCAATCGAATTGGGCCTCCCCGCGGCCACTCGAGTATCCATCACGTAGGCTATGAATCCATTGCAGCACTGCTGCAAACTCTGCCTTGCCCTGGCAGCCGAACAAAACGCCGACCCACACCAGGTCCCTTCGCCATAAACCGTAAGCACTCCCCCACTAGGGTCTCGAATCGTCACCAACTGTCTCTCGCAGTCAATGACTGCTCCAAACTTACTCAACCAGTCCATGCCCACAATAACGCAGACATCCCCCATAGCTATAGGAATCAAGTCTATAAGGAACTCGACCCCAAAAATCTTGAGCACGCATCCTCGAATCACCTCAGTGGCGTATACCGCTTTCTCATTTGCTATAGAAACTCGCAGGGTTCGACTCATCACCTCCCAATCAATACCGATGTGCTGGCTAAAAGCCAACGATACAAAAGACCGACTCACACCCGAGTTAAATAATACCAAAGCAGACATAGAATTCACAAGAAAAGTACCTACGCATATCATAATATAAGCACAATATCTCAGTATAAAGGTAAATACATGAAAGAATACATATCGTCTACGACATCGGGCGCCGCGCGGACCTCCTCCGCAGTCAACTGGAAAGTTCTCCCACGAGCCTTCGGAGCCTCGGCCTCCACTGGCCGAATCTCGGTAACCTTGGTAGCAGGCGTAGATCCCTGGCGAAGCTGGGGGCACTCGGCCTTCTGATGGCCGGTCTGGTTGCAATGAAAGCAAACCATGAATCCCTTGGGGCAATCCCTGGCAATGTGCCCCTCCTTGCCATACTTGTAGCAAGCACCCGATCGACATGCCCCCTCGTGACCCTTGCCGCACTTTCCGCAAGTGCGGCCCTTCTGACCTCCGGATCTCGAATCGGCGGACTTGGTCCGCTTGGCTGCCGGCTGAGACTGAGCCGGCCGCCGATCCACCCGTTGAGACTCGGCCTCCTCCCTGGCCTGGGTCTCCAACTCGATCTCACGCTTCCTAGCATTCGCCTGAAGCTCAGCAAAAGTTTGATATGACGAGTTCGATACGAACTCTCGGATATCCCTCCTCAGCACTCCCAAATACCGACTCATCTGAGCCTGCTCCATGGACACCTGCTCGGGCAGAACATTGCCCTCTCATGAAACTTCCACGTGATCACCGTGACAGAATCATTACCCTGCTTGAGGGTCAAGAACTCCTGAACCAACCGTTCCCTCTCCACCTGGGGAACATACTAGTCTTTGAACATAGCAATAAACCTCTCCCAAGTCACATCTGAAACCTCTTCCAGAGTGAAGTTCGCCGTCACGAACTTCCACCAATCCTTTGCTCCCAGGTGGAGTTGGTTAAAGGCAAATCGTACCCTCAGATGCTCTGGACATGAACAAGTGTAGAAGCATCCCTCGATATCAGCAATCCATCTCATCGCAGCGATCAGATCCTGCGTCCCGTCAAACTCAGGTGGCTTCGTGTCGCTGAACTCCCGGAACAGCAACGAGTCACGTCCCTGTGGTCTGGCAGCGGCCATAGCTGCGGTAGCTGCAGCGGCTGCGGCCTCAGTCAACGCGGCGTACCGCTCATCAAATGTCTCCATTAGCGTGGTCTTAATAGACCCAAACATCTCCGAAATCTCAGCCCGGATCGCTGCAGCTACCTCCTCATGAATCATCTGACGAAGCTCCTCGTCAGTCACACTACTCGTACCAGGTTTGTGGCATGGTCCAACCATGATGTCTCTGAAATACAACATAAAAATATCAGAGACTCTATCGAGCATAATCGCACTCGATAACGCAGTCGTACTCAGTCTCCGATACCCAGGGATTCTTACTTGGGTTGCCCACTAACCCGGTGTCTTTAGTAGTACGGGCCCAATACTACCAACTCCACCGCGTCAGTATTCACCCCAAGTCCTCCTCCCCAAACCCCGAATCCTGAGTACTCTATTCTTACCATGAACTAGTTACCCACTCGCTCTCAAAGCACCTCATAGAACCAGGTTTCCCTAGACTAAGGCATCACAAAATCAGGCCACTCTAGTCCTAATATGAATACCTAGTCTACTAGCATGCGTATCATATCATATCATATCTCATAACACATATTGTAAGAGTATTTTGGGGATTTTACCGTTCGGGCGTTGGCTGACCGCACACACTCCTTCTTCTTTGGTTGCTTCAAAAATCACTTATCAAACTTTATTGATTTATTAATTAAAATTTTTCTCAAATCCCCGGTTTGAGTTCAGTTACGCCCGCAGGTGTACCCGAATCCCTCAAACCAAGGCTCTGATACCAACTTGTAACAACGTAAATTTTAAAAGCATTTTTTTTCATTTTTACAAACATCAAAAACATCGAGTAATAATTTAGGTTCCAATGTAAACAATATTGTCACAACTGATTACATAACAAAGATCACAAAAATGGTTTCCCCCGAGTGTGTGTACGATCACGCCGGCGCCTTCCCACGGTCCTCGCTAGTACCTGAAACACATAACACAACAACTGTAAGCATAAATGCTTAGTGAGTTCCCCAAAATAAAACCTACGCACATACGCCTTTCCAGGCCCTGACCTTCCGGTCCATGTGTCTCAGGGGACTTCCGTCCCAACTGGGTAAACCTTCCGGTCCTACCCACGTCAACCTTACGGTCCATTTTACAACGCCTTCCGGCCCATAACATATTCGCCTTCAAGCCCATAATATAATGTCTTCCAGCCCATATCAAGCATATCATACATGGCACATATAACGAATAACTCATCACACATAACACATATATCTCATAGCATATCCGACCTTCCGGTCACACAGTCAAACCCTTTCGGGTACATTATAGTGAGAAGACTCACCTCGTATATCTCGATAACTCGCGAACCCTGGAAATCACTCGTGCTCGAACCCCCGAGCTATAATCCCCCTATAACATCATATATCTCTAATTAATACTTATACCACTACGGTTGACCATCCCTATCAAGTCAACACTGGTCAACTCTGGTCAACAGTCAATGGTCAATTTGACCGTACTCGGCGAGTTCACTAGAGCGACTCGGCGAGTCTACGCGTTTTCACCAACTCACAAGGATTTCCCTTTGACACGTCGAGTACTCCCCTAACTCGACGAGTTCCACCTGGTCATGAATCGCAGGGCCACCGCGACTCAACTCCCCGTGACTCACCGAGTCAACCATAACTCGGCGGGACTACTCACTGGGTGGTTTTAAGGATAATCTTCAAGCTACTCGTCGAGTCTGTTCTTCAGACTCGGCGAGTCCATGCCATGCATAAGCTAAAACTTGCTTCTGCGGTCAGATCCGTTCCATACACACATAGATCTGGCCTTCCCAAACTCATTTATCACGTAAAGTCTCAGTCTTGGCTGCCATGCAACACTTACATGGCTCTTTTTGGGGAAATAACCTCTAATATGGCAACCCTAGTCTCCAACTCAAAAGAATGGACATAAAGCATATCATTTGGGGCCTTCTGGACCTGCTAAGGTCCAGATCTAGGTTCCATATCTCCATGGGACCTTTCACACTTCAAATACAAGTCAAATAAGGCAAGAAGAAACCCTAGATTTGACATATCAACCAAAACACGAAGATTACCTCTGAAAGTTACCTCAAGAAGCTTCCCTTGACGAAACAAAAGTAGATCCAAGCTCCCCAACTCTTCTAGCTTGATCTTCTCCTTCCTTTCTTGCAATAACACACAAATTGGTGAACAAATAGCCTCTTATCTCACTCACAAGGACTCTCAGCTGCTTTGGTGCACTCAAGGATCAAGGTGGCCGCAATGAAGGGCCATAAGGTCCTTTAAATAGGGCTTAGGATCGGAAAATTAGGGTTTCATTAAACAGCGCGGACTCACCGAGTCCATCCCTTGGACTCGCCGAGTCCAGACGCGAACCCGCGTCCAGAACCGCGACCCTACTCGGCAAGTTCGAGCTCCAACTCGCCGAGTCTCCTTACAAAACACCAAAAATATATGCGAATAAAAGATACCTGGAAATCCGGGCTGTTACACATATCTTGTCAAGACATGGTTCTTTTACAGGTTTCGGATATTTATGTAATGGAATGATTAGGATTAATATTAATTATCCTAGTTATGATAATTATGTTTGCATTGATTCTTCTAGTACTAGCAATGACTTTAATAAATCTAATATATGGCGTGCTAGACTAGGTCACGTTCATTACAAGAGATTAAAAGACATGTCAAAAATGAGTTTAATTCCTCCTTTTAATTTTAACAAATAAAAAATGTAAAACATGCATGTTAACTAAAATCACAAGACAACCTTTCAAAGATTTTGTTAAGGAAAGCAAGGTGTTGGACCTTATACATAGTGATTTATTTGATTTCCATGCAACTCCTTCCCTTGGAAACAAAAATTATGTTGTTACTTTTATTGATGATGCATCTAGATATTGTTATGTATATTTGCTACATTCCAAAGATGAAGCTCTTGATAAATTTAAGATTTACAAAAAAAGAGGTTGAACTTTATAAATATGAATTAATAAAAGTTTTATGTACTGATAGATGTGGTGAGTATTATGATTCAGTTTATTTTGAATCAACTGGAATAAAACATCAAACCATAGCTCCTAATACACCACAAAAAAAAGGTGTGGCTCAAAGGAAAAATAGGAGTTTAAAAGAAATGGTTAATTCCATGTTGTACAATTCAGGTTTAAGTGAAGGTTTGTGGGGTGAGACTATGTTAACTGCATGTTATATTTTGTATAGAACTCCAAATAAAAGGAATAACAATACTCCTTATGAACTATGGTGTAAAAAGGTACCAAATTTGAGTTATCTCAAATTTTGGGGTTGCCGAGCAGTTGTGAAGGTCACTGAACCCAAAAGGAAGACACTGGGTGAAAGAGGTATAGATTGTATCTTTATTGGATATGGTGAGCATTCAAAAGCGTATATATTCTATGTTTTAGAAACTAATGACTTTGTGTCTGTGAGCACTGTTATAGAGTTAGGAGATGCTATCTTTGATGAAGAAAGATTTACATCTATACCTAGACCAAGGGACATGATTCAAAAGTCTTTCAGCAAGAACACAACTCAAGTTGAAGATGCTTCTGGCGGTACAAGTTTTGTGCCTGAACTGAATAGAGCTAGAAAAGCTAAATCTTTTGGATATGATTTTCAACTATATTTAGTTGAAGGAACAAGGAATGATACTATGTCTCAACATCAATATTGTTTTAATATCGAGGAGGATCCAAAGACTTTCAATAAATCTATGGCTTCTAGGGATGTTCATTTATGGAAAGAGGCAATTCAAGATGAGATTGTTTCTATCATGCATAACAATACTTGGTTATTGTCTGATTTTGCACCTGGTTACAAGAAATTAGGATGTAAATGGATCCTCAAAAGAAAAATGAAGGTGGATGGCACAATTCATATGTAGAAAGCCAAATTGGTTATCCAAGGCTTTAGACAAAAGGAAGGCATTGATTTCTTTGATATGTATGCTCATGTTGCTAGAATTTGCACTATTAGATTATTATTAGCTCTTGCAACTATATATAATATTGTGATTTACCAAACAACCTGAAGGGTTTGTGATGCCTAGAAATGAACACAAAGTGTGCAAGTTGAAGAAATAATTATATGGTTTGAAACAAGCACCAAAACAATGGCATCAAAAGTTTGATGATGTTGTCTTGTCTAATGGTTTTGCTTTAAACAAAGCTAACAAGTGTGTATATTGATACTTCTGGTAAACGAGTTATGATTTTTCTATGTATGGATGATATGTTGATTTTTTGTACTATTTAGAAGAAGTTGATAAAGCAAAGAAATTCTTATTATCTAGTTTTGAAATGAAAGACATGGGTGAGGTTGAGGTAATTCTTGGTATAAGAATTAAACAAGGAAACAATAGGATTTCAATTTCTCAATCTCATTATATTGAGAAGATATTGAGAAAGTTTAACTTTGAGAATTGTTCTCCTATTAGCACTCCTATAGATCCTAGTCTGAAGATTCTACCTAATAAAGGATCTCCCGTGTCTAAACTTGAATATTCAAGGGCTACTGGTTGTCTAATGTATTCCATGATTAGTATTAGGCCTGATATAGCATATGCCGTGGGAAGGCTTAGTAGATATACTAGTAATCCTAGTACACATCATTGGCAACCTGTGAGTAGAGTATTCAAGTACTTAAAAGGGACCACAAATTATGGTTTAACTTACAATGGATATCCTTTTGTTTCAGAAGGTTATTCTGATGCCAGCTAGATTAACAACTTAGAGGATCACTCCTCTACAAGCGGTTGGGTATTTCTTCTTGGAGGATGAGCCATTTTATGGGCATCCAATAAACAGGCATGTATTACTAACTCAACCATGGAGTCTAAGTTTGTATCATTATCTGCTACTGGTAAAGAAGATGAGTGGCAAAGGAATTTAATTTAGGAA
This sequence comes from Lactuca saligna, assembly GCF_052625555.1. Classification (NCBI taxonomy): domain Eukaryota; kingdom Viridiplantae; phylum Streptophyta; class Magnoliopsida; order Asterales; family Asteraceae; genus Lactuca; species Lactuca saligna. The sequence goes on from NC_136420.1 coordinate 93,096,643, forward strand.
ATCCACTATGGCCAAAACTAATGTCTACCATTTCTATCAGGTGTGATAGTGTTGCAACCTTGGTGAAGGGTTATAGTCAAGTGTATAATGGGAAGTCTAGACATTTAGGTGTTAGACATAGCATGATTCGTGAGCTCATCGTAACTAGTGTGATATCTATAGAGTTTGTGAGAAGTTATTTGAACTTAGTCGATAATTTAACCAAAGGGTTAGCTAGAGATCTTATGCACAAGGCGGCTGTAGGGATGGGTTTAAAGTCCACTTAAAATCTTCTATATTAAGATACACAATTCCCATCTAATGTAATATTAGATGTTTAATTCAATGTGGAAAGCTTGATATTTAAATATTGGAACACATTTTTGTTGGATTGCGTGTCTAAGCCCATAACTATAATTGGTATGTACTTGACCCGAGAGTAGCATGGTCCATTTCAGGTTGCATATAACCAGGACAATTTGATAGGATGGATATTTGAGTAAGAGGTTATTTATGATTTACTAATATATTATAAGTAAAATATATTAATTAAGAAATCATAATATTTAATTAGTACTGATCAAGAATTAATTTGAATTAATTTAGTGATCAAAAGAGACAAATTAAATTAACAGGGACTAATTTTGTAAATTAGTATCACACCCCAAAATCGAGAACGATGGAAACGTTCTGGGGCAGAGGACGTCATGTACAGTATTACAACACAATATAATAGTAAATTGGTAAACAACATCATCCATTGCATTCAATAAATAATTTTAATACAAGTGTGTTCTGTAGTATATAAGACACCAAAATATGAATCAAAATATAAGAGGAGTCTTGAATGCGGTCCATCTTCTCGAAAGCTAGCATCAGTACCTGTTTACTGATGACCTGAGAATACAAGTTATTTTGAAAGAGTTTATCAGCATTAAAGCTGGTGAGTTCATAAGTATTTAGTGTCTATGTTTGTATCAAGATTTTTGAACCGTTGTTTAAAGTACGAGTTTGTATACGTTTGTAGTAAGAGTATGTGAATGTTTGTAAGTGTTTGTAAAAGTTTGTAACTCCTAGAAAATCCTATATTTCTACTAAAAGTTGCCTTCTACCAAGGCACAAATGTTTTGTATGTTTGTTCTTGTAAAAGTGTGTAATTTTCTCAAGTGTAACTATCATTATCAAAATATAGTTTATACATTAATGTTTAGGCGAAGTGATCACCAAATAAATGTAACAGGTAAATTAATGTAGTATTGTAGTGTTGTATTATAGGAACTACAGCTGTAGTAACTACCTTAAACCGGATTTTATATCAAGGTATTATGTGATTAATTGTACCATACTATCGACTATGAACACGACGATGTAAGACGTCGAAAGAAATGACATTTGGCACCTGCAGACCTGCAGGTCCGACTTTAGCTAGCAACAAGGTGTAGGTTAGTCAATCCAATATAGATCTATACGCAAACCCACACTCTCCCTCCAGGAGATTCTGGCTACAACTCGGGCCATGACAATGAAGGCATGATCCGAGACAATGGATCACATTTATGTTAAAGTGTACTTGTATATGTAATGTATTGTTTCTCATCATAGTATTGTTGTATATGTTCTCATCATCGTATCATTGCATATGTTCTCATCCTAGTATCATTGTATATGTTCTCATCCTGGTATCATTATATATGTTATCATAGTAATAAGTAATGACTCATGAATGAACTGACTCTTGTATGCTTCATTGAACTAGAAGTAGTAAGTAGTATAACCCTAAGCTATACCTATTATAGTTTATTAGTAAACTTGTTTGTATGATTGAATGTACTGAACTGAGATAAAAGTATTTATATCTATACGTATATACATAATATATAACTAAGGATTCAACGACACCCGGACAAATAACCGTGTACTTTAAGACCACAACCAAACAAGGACAGGAAGTAAAGTGGGTTATCTCTCCGAAGTCCTTCAAACCTTATTTATATAACTATATATATAGTAGACATGGTTTTAACAATATATAAGTTTGAAAAACTATATAAGAAAGGTTTAGTATACAAAAGTGAATTTGATAAAGAGTTTGATATGTAAAATAGCTTGATAAACAGTTTGAAGTCATTTATTTGGTAAAACAGTTTAAAGTATGGAAAATCCATTAGCATGCTAGTTATTAATCACATGTGATTGATCTAATAACAAACATGATTCAACTTGTATCCCCCCATAAAGCATTTAAAAACATTTAAAAGCATTTCAAAGGTTAATTAAGGGGTATGAACTCACTTGTAGTGAGTGGTTTGGATGAACGGATGGTATAGGATGCTAAGTGTTAAGTGAAGACTTGAGCACACACACGGATCCTATTTATCATATAATAACACATATATGTATACAATTAGTCATTTAATAATTAATTAACCAAGTTAAGACATCCTAGAATATGGAAAAAGACTTTGATTCAAGTGCTAGAAGTATAAAGGGTTGCATCTATAGGTTGTATATCCACTTAAGGGAGTTTTCGGTCCAAAAGGTTTTTGGTTTATTTGGCTTTCGGGCCAAGACCAAAGGTTAGCCGAGAACTCTTGTTCTTTGATGTATAAGGTGTTTTACAAGGGTTTCCAATAAGCAAGTAGTGTTCTAGACTCAGTACTAAACGTTAGGAAGGCTTAAAGTCATTGTAACACCTTTATTTTGGGGTTTTGGTTTAGGGAGATGCACCAACTGAAAACCCCTTTTGTTCTTGGAAAAATGACAATTTCAAGTCTCTAAATTAAGTATCCTTACTAGATAACAAGTATAAGAGATAGATACTTATGATATGGAAGCAAAAGGAGGTGATTTTCGGCCCAAAACACTAGTGTGTGTTCTTGGTGTAACTAAGAACACTTGAAGATCTACATAAATGGAATGATTTCATGGATGAAATCATGTAAACACTCTTGAATATGGGAGGAATCAACTAGATAAGGTAAGAAACACTTACATTTTAAAGATCTAGAAGGAAAAATCGGATGATACTTGAGAGGAATTCGGTCCTTGTTCTTGAAAGTGTGAAAAAGTGAAAAATATGGCTAAGTGTCATATATATACTCATGGGGGTTTTTGGACCAAATAGTGTTTGGACCGAAAAATTCTAACTCTTGGAGTTTTTGTGAAAATGAACTTAGGGCATCCTCTCTCCTATTATTCCTTGAAGTACTAAGCTGTAAAACACTTAAACCGACTCCCAAAATGATTAATAGATAGCAGAAATAGTTCTGATTTCTATTGAAGTGAATGATTGTTTAGAATAGAAATTTCGGGTTGTCACAATTAGTGATACATATGATTTTGTCTTTTGATCCATGGTGGACTAAGTTTATGTAAGAATCCATAAACAATTAATCCACAAGAGTTATGGATCGTAAGCCTATATGTATGGATTAGGGTTTACACATGACCCTTGGAATCCTACATTATATATATATATATATATATATATATATATATATATATATATATATATATGTTACCCCTTAGCTAAAATTGGTTGACCTAAGTCTTCTAGGAAGAACTATAACTGGTTTTTGTGCTACATACTCTCTCTCAAGTTCCTCCATTTGTTCATGGTGTGTTGTGAGCCGTTTGAGGCATCACACTGGGGGTGCTATGTTCTTAAAGGCCAAAATTCAGCAAGCTACAACAAGAGGTAATCTTCTAACTTAATTTTGTGATTCATATGCCAAATTGTATGCTAGTTGTAGGCTTCATGCTTTTGAAATTGTTATTGCATGTATAACTAGAGAAAACTTGGATCCAAATCAGTTAGGGTTGTATATGCACCATATGATTGTTGTTATACGTAAAACCCAACAGTGGTATTAGAGCCATGAATAGTTTTCTATTATATAGTTGCATTTGTGAATTGTTTAAAGATGGAAAAATGAAATTTTGCACTCTACTAGGGTGAACTGGACGAGTCCACTCATGAACTCAACGAGTCTATTATCAGACTTGACGATTTCAGCAGTCTGTTGGCAGATTTTCGGGTTTTTTTTTTTTTTTTTTTTTTTGTGGCTAGAACTGGATTTGGATCATTACCTTAAACTGTTTTGTATCATAAAATATGTTTCTTCTCATATGGTAATGGTTATCCGATCCAATTAAAAGATATATTATCAAACCACAAAATTATTACTAATTTATATGATAAGCTAATTGTTTGTAATATTTTGATTTGAGTTTTTTTGCTTTAAGAGTTGCATTAAGTCAAATTTGTAAAAGATAAAATTATGAATATTTGATTGGTTTTATAATTTGATCTAAATATTTTTAGGAGCTAAAAAACTTGCCATCACGTTTTGTAACTCAAAAGTTTTTTTATGGAGTTACAAATATTGTTATAAAGTTTTTAACTCAAAAGGATTTCAATAGTTACAAAACCTGCCCTAAAGTTTTGGTATTTGAAAAGTCTCAAATTGTAAAACATTGATTTCTAATACTCTTGTAATTAAAAGGTGCAACTCTTAGTTTCATAACTTAAAAACTAATTAAATAGTTTTTAATTTTGAATTTTTATATTTAGAACCTTGATGTTTTTGAATATTTCAAATTACACCTTATGGACTTTATTAAATTAACTAAAGTGTTTAATTAAAAGATAATTAATAATTCCATATTAAAATGGTTTAAGTTTAATTTAATTATGAGTATAATTTATTAATAGAATTAAGCTATCATGTTTTTAAATGTGTAAAATACACCCTTACACTATTATAATATTAAAATTTTAATAATTATATATATATATATATATATATATATATATATATATATATATATATATATAATGGGGTATAAGGATACAACCTATAAAATGGTGGTTTAATGAGTGTCCACTTTCACCCACCGCTTCCTTGATTGGTGGAGGGTCGTTAGCCGAATGAGTAGGATAGGACATTAATTCTCATAAAAGTATAATGATAATTATAAATTAACTAAACTCTTTATAAATTCCCAATCTTAGTTACTTTAGGAAAAATGTGAATTTGATGCTAACCCATGAAATTGAACTTTGCACCTTGCCAAGTCGTTAGTGGAGCGTGTGGTTAACTGACACACTAACTTAGACTAGTAAGGGTGGAAATGGGTAGCTCGTGGTTTTTCATAGATCAATGGAGCGTGTGTGGTTAACCGACACATTGATTAGGTGATAAATGACTTCGAGCATACCAAGCTAATTTTTTTAGTTATTCACACATTGTTTGTGATCCTTAGTATGCTAGTCACAAACTTGAAGGGCATAATCGAGATTAAACATGTTAATGAAAAATTCAATGAATCTCAAAAGATCTAGGAATTTCAATTCATTTAAAACCTAATGTTCATTTTTATTTTTCATGGATGAAATTGGTAAATCGTCATTTATCTACCTTTAAATATTTTACAATTGGATTACAGTATCCCTCTTCCGAATTATAGAATATTGTGTTGGATCCTAGTCTTAATATTTCATTTGGGTGTTATATTAAGGACTTAAATCAACCAACTTGAATTTCTCCCTTGTAGATGTCTAGTTCTGACAACTATTGTCTTCCTGAATATTTTGAATATAAATTTCCTTATAAGGATGATATTCCACAAGACGATCAAGGTTAGAGATTAATCCCTTCTTCATGTTGGAGTGGAAATTATCTTCCTCCACCTCCTCCAATAATTCTCCCTGACCCACAAGTTTAAAAACTTGAAAATTTCAAGGTCACTCAAGCCCAATTGGCTAGAAAACACCAAGATGGAAGGTATGTGTCTGCACATGTCTTGGAGATGAAGCCACACATTGACAGGCTGGGAATGTTGGGGGTTGTTGTGTCAAGGAAGTTGGTTATTAAATTGCTTCTTCAATCACTTCCTAAGTCATAAAGCGGGTTATTTAAGGACTACTATATGGGAGATCACGGCATAACCCTTATCGATCTAACATATTTGCTTGTTGCTGCTGATTCAGCAATGATTTAGCGCACTGGTAAAGCAATTTTGATTGGAATATCTACTTCCCAAACTTCCATTGATATTGACAATGGAAACATTGGAAGTCTAGAAAAGTCTTCTCTTCCCAATGGAAATAGATTAACCATAGTCAACCCGGTTGACCAAATGGTAAAGAGAAAGGCTAAGTCTGAGATTGTCCCATGTGCCATTTTGAAAGATTTTGTCTGTTTCTATCGCTAGGAGAAGGAGCATTGGATGCGAAGCTGTAGTATCTACCTGAAGGACCATCAGGATTGTAAAGTCAAAATGTATGACTCTGCTTCAGGTAAGTCCACCATCTAACTCTATTAAGTTCTTATTTGTAGAATATTAATACATGATGTGATGATATTACATTTTGATGTTTTATAGAATTAAAGGAAGCTTAAAGAAAGAGTATGTTGAATCTGATCGCGAAGAGATGGATTTCGATCCCACGGTTCGATGATCAGATTTTTGAGTTGCTCCTTAAGAGTTATGATATATTTCTTAGAAATATTTTGGAACATAGTTTTTATTTGTAATTTCATTGTAAGGAAAAGTTTTTTCCACGTTTTATAAATAAATAAAATTATGATTTTATCTTGTTTAAATTTCCTTCCAACGGAATTTGTGAAAAATTGATGTTTGTATGTTTCTATTGTTGGCAATGTTGGAAAATGGATTTGATTATTTTGTTTGTGGTAGTGTCAAAATTTACCAAATAAGGAAAGATTCTCATCACCCAAGTTTCAATTAGATAGAAATTTGGAATCATGCGACTTGTATTGTGTGATGAATGAGAACCTTCATCTTTGTTTAATTAAGACTAATTCATTGTTCACATGTATATGTGAGTCAAGTGAAGGACTAGGGGATCATGTACACTTGGTTGTGCACTGATCAGGTCTACCACAAAGAACGATAAGACTAATTGTTATGATTTACTAAAGGTTTAGTAAACATGGTTATACTTACAAGATTAAGTGTAATTTTGAATCAATGGAAAAGTTTCAATGTGCGACAGAACGAATAAGAAGAATCAATTAGGCATAAAGATAAAAGTTTATCCAAACTAATAAGTAGGGAGAGTACTTTAGTATCATGTTTTATGATCATCTTAATGATTATGAAAACCATATCACAATTGATCCAATAAGGACATCTTAGTACATTTGTATGGATAAGAAGAGGAATCGTGAATTGTTAAAATGGTGAAATTAAAAGGTCAATCATACTTCGATCAAAAACCGAGTCTTAGAATCATTCTCCAAGATTTTTACTTGAGTGACATATCTTAAGTTGGTTTAAAACACATCATGAAATGTGGAGTAAGGTATGGTTCTTGCTCATGCACATTTCAAATTGGTAGTTGTGATGTTTTGGCTAAAACAAAGACCAACTAAGACCAATTATATGTAGTGTTTATCTTAATAAGAAACCGCACTAACTCTTGAATATTTTTTATCTTATATGTCAAGAGGTCAGTGGGAGTCTTAAAGATCTTGAAATGTTTCAAGAACTAATCAAGAATAAACCTATTGTTAATCGCTAGCCCACGAATTAAGGTTTTTAACCTATCGTGTTGACATATTCTTGTTTCTATGCCCATTCAAGTTAAAGTTGACTATGCATGTGAGTTCTATGATTGCTCAATTGTGTGCATAATAACCTGGAAGCAATGATAGACCCTTGAGCTGCCAGGTGGCAAGAAATTAAGATTGAACAAGTTCAGTCCATATGAGTTTGGATTTGTCACTAACCTTGTCTTGTGATTATGGTTATGACAAATTCACAACGATAGGAACACACACACCATAAAATCTAAGTTTCATAAGGTTTCTCTCCAACTCATGAAAATGATTGCAAGGAAACGGTTTCACTAAGTAGATTTTAAGGAGATAGCATTTGTGATATTTGCATTCTCAAATTCGATTATGATTACGGTATCCCTCTTCATAGTTCGAATTGTGAGAAATGGAAAAAGGTCTATGCATTTGGGACTTGTTACTGTAAGTTTTGAAATTGTTTAGACACACATGTGAGCTATCTTGTATCAGAAATCTGAACTTTGGAAAGAAAGTCAACAAATATTGATTTCTAGAGATCCAACTTTTTTCTGGGTTCAAGTCAAAGCTAGTGGGAGCATAAGTGTTATGGTGTTAAAGAAATAATTGTTATGCTAGTAAGATAATAATCATTATGGTAAGTGTTGCAAGTTAGCAATGTTAATTATAGAAAATAAAAGTTTCAATTCGCAAAGTTACAGAGTTTGAAAAGTTGTTTTGTTATAATCAAGGGTGAGGAACTCCTTCTTCATTTCAAATCTAACAGTGTAGATTGTGAGATTTTAATCAAATTTAGTCAAGGATATATATGAATGTTATGTTGGAATGGTTCAACATAAGGAAATTCTATATATGAAAATATTATAGCAAGAGACTAGTAAAGTATCATGTCTTTATGTAAGACATTATGAATCGTATCCCATATGTTTTGGGTATAGGATCGATTGCATATGTTATAATATTTATGTGTTTTGTATTTTCCAAATGCCTAGGGAATTAAGAAGGAAAAAGGACCCGAATTGGATATGACTAAATTTGTTAAAGAACTTCTAAGAACAGTCTAAGGTTCGCCAAAAATTGGTTGCTTGTGGGAAATTGGAATTATTATAATGGATGGACCATATTCACATTATTATGAATAGACAGTATTCTTTTAATAATTAATTGTCATATGGAAAATATGGAAATGTTTCCACATTGGGAGTTGGATATTAAGAATTTGTGTGAAAGTTAGAAACTTTTTTACAAGAAGGATGTTCAAAGGAATGTACTTTGAATTTTAGACTTTGATTCCTTGGAATCGTTTTTGCTATCAATCTCCAGTGGAAAGTTTTGAAATTTCATTATTCAAGTCTCTGTGACTTTAGTGCATTGACATTACCAAAGGATCAATGCATAAAGGTTAGAACCTAACACATTCTAATAGTGGCAAGAATTTGGCATTCTTACGCTTTCGATAAAGATTTGGAATTGTGAAATGAGTTTCATTGAAAAATATGTTCAATTGATCTATTTCACAAATTAAGGACTATATGTAAACATAGTGTGCATGCTTGGAGGATGGGATAACTATTGTTTTAATTTAGGTATTAAGTTGATTAATCGAAAGATTATACAATGAATAATGTGTAATCAGTATGGTGATTAAGTAAAAGGTGTTTTATTTATTTTCATAAGTTCTGAGATCATATTGGATTTGATTATTCTTGTGTTTCACTTTGCATGTTTTCACTTCCAAAGAAATAAGATTATTTAAACTATCCACAGTCGATCATACTTTAGAAGTAGGTATTGAGGCACAACTATCATGAATTTGACTGTAGATTGTCTAGGTGATTTATACATAGCACAAGTTTGTTGCAGTATTCACGAGTACTCATGTAATAAGATTCGAGTATTGGATTAAGCTCACGCTCATCTAATCACTTCATGGATTTTATCATGAGTGATCGTGAGATAATAATAACTTATATTTTTGAAACGGAGAGATATGAGTTGCAGTTTACAAGTCGGTTGCACATTGATAATATGTAAACACACCAGTAACTTAGTGTTATAAAACATATTGTTGTGTGTGATTTGATGAGTAGATAGAGCAAGCATATGAATCAAAGTTTATCTATTTGTTTTACCCTTAGAGGGATAAAAGTGATATCTGTGGGCCCCTCTATGATTTACTTATGATAGCCCTAAGCGCTTAGCCAAGCATGGACTGATTTGATTTGTTCGATTAGTCGGTCGTCTTAAATTGGAAATCGAGAAACAACAGATGGACATAGAAAATGATTATAATCCATGTCTCAGTCAATACGATATTTAGAATGGAAGAATATATGATCTCTTATCTAATGGACGTGTCATTGACTAGGTTACAGTTCGACAGTGGCTTTTAAGAGCTACGATTGCTAGTCGGGATTTTGGAGTTGTACTTTCAATAATAGTTATTAGACTTATCCAAGTGGGGTACTGTTGGATTAGTTGTCTAATCCTATAAATATAATTGATATGTACTTGACCCGGGAGTAGCATGGTCCATTTCGGGTTGCATATCACTAGGATAATTTGATAGGATGGATATTTGAGTAAGAGGTTATTTATGATTTACTAAGCATGAATTTTAGCTACTTAAAGAAGTTGAGACTTGGCTTTGATATGCTTATTGAAGGATGGGACACAAAATAGTAAAATATACTGTCAAGTTAGAACTTTAAGAATGAAAACTATTGTGTATATTATCTTCATGTATTCTCATAGAATAGAAAGGGTTCAATCCTTAGTGACACCCTGATATTCAAATATTTGGAATGAATATTATATTAATGTCAAATTCAATCATCATGATATTTCATTTATGCATTAGTTTGTTGTTGATATAATTTTATTTGAAGTTAATCAAGATTACACTTAAATGGGCGAGGTTTGATAGTATAATGGAGTTAATTTGTTAATCAATGTCACTTTGACAATTGTCGAACAAGTTCGTAGGGTGCGCAGTGTACAATTGTTTGATTTTGTCATTGTTGAAAGTATACTGCTATTTAGGGGAGAAGCCCCTGAACTGACGGGGGTCCATGGGCAGCGCCTCTAGAAGCGGTGTCCAAGGGACAGAGCCCCTGGCTGGGGTCGAGCTGCCAGGTCAGCATGGAAATTTTTTATATGAGTTATGTTGCTATATAAAAAAATGTCTCAGAAATCCAAGGTTTTGTGATCTATCTGTAGACTCGGTTTTATGTTGGTTTGTGACAGGTAATATGGAAGATTTTGAACAAGAAGTTGTTTTCCTGTAACTTCCATACGACAATTTTAAGACAAGAAGTTAGTTTCTCTTATATGATCAATTTTGAATTCATTTTTGGGTATAGATTTAACAAAATCTTCTTCATTCTCCATTCTAGAAAAAATAGTGAGTTTAATCTGATTAGAGATTTTGAGTATACCCTCAAAATGTTTTAATATGAAAGTGTTTCACAACTCTCATTGATCCAATTATATCTATACCCCGATTTTCTAACAACTTCTTCGTATGATATCAAATTTTAACGATCTTTATATCCACGTATTCATTTTTTTATTCTACTACAACTTTCATTAAAATTACCCCCGTTAAAATGTAATACATTTTTACTTACAATTTTATAAAAAAAAAAAAAAAACCCATACATGCATTCATAAAAAACATATGGATATAAAGAGCATAAGTAAAAATATATTAATTTTTAAATAGAGTAATCTAAACAAAAGTTATAGTAAATATAAAGATCATTAAAATCTGAGATCATGTGAAGAAGTTATGATGTTCAGAACACATGATCTAAGCAACCAAGTAGTCAAACTCGCGATGGACATAAGCATTAAATGCCCCCAAACATCTCATTAGTGAATGTCTCACGTAAGGTGTCGTGAGTAAAACTAGAAAAAAATCATTAATAAATATTGAATGAGTACAAAAACAAAAATGACTTATTTTTCAACAAAAAATATTAAAGACTAAATACGTACAAAAATATTAATGACTAAATTTGTACAAAGTAAGAAATGAATTACCGTATTAAGTCATTTTTACCGGCTAACTTGGAGAAGCCAGTCATAGGACTGAATGTGTTCAGTTTAACAAGTTGAAGGGTAATTGTAGACGAAAAAAAACTCAGTGACCAAATGTATACACATCAAAAAATATATTACCCTTTTAAGTCACTATCCCCTTATCATATGATATCATAATTGTTATCTACTTATTTATGAATGTGTTTTCATTTTATTTTATCAATCTATACAATAATGGTTGACTTTTTTTTTTTTTTTTTTTTGGTTTATTCCAACATTCATTTTTATGAAAATTAGGCAAGTGAAAGAAATTTGAAGAAATTAACATTTCTTTTTAAAATGTCCACCTACCTCAGAATGGTGCATTTTTTAGTGCAAGCTTTCAAACGGGTCTATTTTCTATCGTGTTTCAGACTGAATGACCACTACATTTGAGATTCCGGAATATATGTCGAGATAACTTTATATTTCGGACAAAGTGAACAAAGAAAAATGTGATTCAATTTCGATGAGTTTGAGGTTTTACATGCTAGTTCCCCATTAATTTAATTGTACTTGTTGAAATTATTATTTTACTAAAAATCTTTAGTTCGGAACATGAAGAACATGTCGAGAATTCAAAAATAGTTTAGAGTAGCGTATTAATTCATTCCAAGTGCCTTAAATTGGTAGTTATTTGGTCTTAGTAACGAAGAAAAAAGTTAGACTAGTAGCTAGGTTAACAATAGCAGCCTACTAGTCATTCTGGAATGAATTTTGTAATCAAGAATACAAAGAACTAGTCTGGAATACAAAGAACACTTCTAGAATGTATAACATAGTCAGGTATAGTGTATTATTGAAACTTCTTTTAACATGATTGAATTTTCGATGCTTTTCTTACAATGTCTTGCAAACCTGCCATTTTTATGGATATTCTTACTAAAACGAAGAACTGACCACCATACAAGGCTATTTTCCGACATACGTGTTTTGGTAGGTTGTTAGATATTTATATAGGGGTAAAAGGGACCCTTTGCTTTTACATTATATATTTTGAAAAAGAAGTTGTCATGGTGTCCCAATGTGATGTAAAAGAAATGGTTTTTAATATCAAGGAGTATGAGTTGACCTTTGGGAGGAGAGAATTTTGACTTGCTACCGGCTTCTAGTTTTGTGATCTTTTTGTAGCCTCAGATTCTGGGCTCGCCTTCGAATTATGTGTGTTTCCGATGGTCATCATGAGTGATTCGGTAAATCTTGAACATGTAAAAAAGTATTTGAAACATCTCTTCATGACTTATAGGACAAGGATGGGGTTTGTATGTGTAGTATATCTATTGGAGAGCGGTTTAACGGATAGTTGCCTCATCAGCTAGTGAAGGAGTAGTTTTTAGGATTGGTATCTAACTTTAACGAATTTAACATGTACCATGTTGTTAGCTATTAAATATCATTAGTAACTTTTGACTTTAAGTAATTGTGTATTTTTTTTGGTGTTACAAATATCCTTAGGGTATGATAATTGGGAACAATTGTACGGCCTAGAGACAATATTTAGAAACTTTCATCAACTTCTTCATCCTGTCAAAGTTAAAAACACCAAAACCTCAAAAATTGGCATACACCCTAAGTAATTTTATTTACTTTAAAGGTAAAATACATCTTACATCAATATTATCATTCTAATATTTTATGTTTGCTAATATCGTGATATATGTTAATATTAGATATGGATTTTTGAGATTATTTTCTATAATCATTTTCTTTGGTACTCGACAATCGAAGGTGATCCCTAAGGCCATTGGATGGTCCAATCCTACTCGGTTATAGAATATTGAGTGTAATTGTTTGTTGATGTCCATTACGTATGATCATATTATATAAACTTACCATTATCAATCCTTATATAAAATATTAGTAAAAATTTAAGATAAATTATAGTAGGCATGTAATCACGCTATATAGACATTTGATTCGACACTGGATGAGATCTTGATGCCTGGTAGTGTTATAGCTCCGAATGTACTGGACATATTGTTTTTGTTCGGGCATACGATACCAACCTTATGGCAGCATCTCTCGCACCATTACGTAGAAGGTTACCTAATTGTGATCCTCCACTAAAACAGACATGACGAGATGTTGATAAAGGTTCATATCCACAAGACCCACGACAACCACCAAAAAACAGACTCACAATAGAGAAATGACAATTGTAATAAAGTTGCAAAAGCGTCTTTAGGAATGTCAGAGGAAATGTTGGCACATGATATATATATATATATATATATATATATATATATATATATATATATATATATATATATATGTATATCTCATGTCAAGGTTGTGTTAGGGCTTCATGTGGATCCTATCATAGATAAGCATAGTACACCCAATAATAAAGATTCACGAAAAGATGAAGATACCTCACTAGGGTTGGAGGTACATTTTTATCTTAAATTATGGCATTTCATGTTAGGTTTCTTAGGTATCAAATACACTATCTAAGGTAACGGAAACAATCAAATGATTTACCTACAGTATACATGCACCATAGAATCTAGGTTTTATTAGTTTTAGCAACTTACTTTAAATATCAAAAAAAGAAAATACTAACCTCTTTAATTGTTTAATTGTGATCTCGAGGCTGCCAAATTTTCATAACAAATGAAGGATCCTGTAAGATCCAAAAAAATAATAAGTGAAATTTTTTATTTAGATCAATAAAAACAAACATGCATTCAATTTAACATTCCATTAGAGTATAAAAACTTGTCATATAGTCGTCAAATTACAAAATAATTCAAATAATACGAAACACTGGTGGATATGCTGCAATCACTTTGAGCTCTTCCACTTGGAACCGGAAGTACCTGAAACCATAAACATGAAACCATAAGCACAAAGCATAGTGAGTTCCTAAAAATCCCATACAATAAATACATATCAGCTCGAAGCAGTATGGGTCTGTTTCGACCTCCGATTCTATTTCAACACAATCGATATTTCCCAACCATATGGGTTTATTTCACCTCTAAGTCTATTTCAACTTCATTAGTATTTTTCAATCGAACACGTCTATTTCACCCTTGGGTCTATTTCACCCCACATACAATTAGCATACAATCATATTAGCAAGAGTGAAAAGGACAATAAGAAAGTAAACTTAAGGTAAACCTACATAGTCACCTAGATAGTTACATAAGGTAAACCATTAGCCGTTTTGACAAAAACTAAGAGTTTGATCAAAAGTAAACTTAAGTCAAAAGTCGAAGATCAAGGACAACAGTCAAATTTAACTTTATTTGATCGCCACATCGTGGCCATCCATAACCACGTTGTGGCCCATAAACAACACCAATGGGGATTTCCTAGACATCACACTGTGGTGACCTAAGGCCATGTCATAGGCATTGTGTTCCTAACAGTTAAATGGGTTAACTCGTTTTCTTTAATTCTAAGAGCTCCAAAGCTTATATCTGGTTCTTCCTATGGTCTAGATAGATAAAGTTTTCAACTTTATTCCTTAAGTCCCTTCAAGAGATCTAGATCTCAAACCTTAGGTCTTAACAAGGTAAAACATAACACATACTTAATCATTAAGAAGTAAAACCATCATAAAAATTTGTGCTTTATAGACATAAATTACCAATGCCTATGTTGAACTTACATTAGGTTGAAATGAGGGTTTTATGACCAAGATTTCATGCAAGACACCAAAACTCATTCCTACTTTAGATCCAAGGCACCAAATACCCCCAAATGACCTAGAGATTCATAAAGTTGAAAATTTTATGAGATCTCACAACCCCAATCCACCGAGACATGAAGAATAAGGGAAAAATAGAGAGATCTCACAACTTGACAACATAAAGTTGAGTCCACTTACCAAGGTCCAGGGGATTTGCTAAAAGATGAAAATGATGCTTGAAGGGCGAATCACTACACCAAAAGGTTTCCTTTTCCTCTAAAGATCACAAAAGTACCAAAATGAGCTCACAATATTCAAAGGAGGCTAGGGTCAAGGTCTTTAAGTTTGGGAAGGTAATGTGTAATACCATGTTCCGAATTGTTACCTATTTGGGTGTGGGTGATGAAATATAGATGATTCGGGCATTCAGATTTTGTTTTGGTGCCAAGAGGTATTTTAGTAAATTCGTAGCAGGCTTTTATGGAACTTGGATTTTGTGTTTCGGGAGCTTTATGGAAAGTATGATTTGATTAAATTGTAGAGCTTCTCGTTACCTTTTCATGGATATAAGGATAGTCGGAATCGGAATTGTAACGAGGAAGTTATGACCTTCGGAGTATTTCAGGGTTTGAGAAAGGAAGCCAATAAGCTTTATGTTAGCATATTTTGTTCATTTCTAAGCTAGCCTACATATCCTAAAAACCCTAGATCAACCATTTTAGCCTCTTAGTGGTGTTCTTAAACTATTTGAAGGTTTTGGTGCACATTTTGCCCTCGGGAAGGAAAGAAGGGAAGCATGAAGTTGATTTGTTGGGAGGAAAGGCTTGTATACAGAATCATCATCTTGTAGGGAAGATTTTTGAGGTATCAAGTTTGAATTTTTGTCTTATTTGTGTACATATCTCTTCTTGGTTTGTTTGTTATGATTTTTAGCCTCCTTTTGGGTCTATGGATGAGTTAGGTCGTTTTTGGGCTAGTTCTTTTAGATATGGGCTTGTTTTAGTATCCTTGAGCATAAATGTGCAGGATTTATTTGAATTTTTGTGACATGCATGCATTAAGTCATCTGTTAACTCCTTTTTAAGCTTAAGAGCTTAATTTAGCCATGCACAAATGTAAAGTTCGCAACTTTACATGATAATCCAGCTCAGGGAGGCCAGATCTATATTTTGGTGCTTTGTCTTAATTTTTTAAGTTAAAACATCAAGTTTGTGATGAATAGGGTGAGTATGTTGGACGTACAAGCAGATATACTTAGCGTAAAGCCTCCTAGCGAGTACGCTGCACGTACATGCTTGTATGCCCCACTTACTCGGTCTGATTGGATCTTGTATGTCTAGGCTATCTTTCTGCTTGGCTGCTTGGGGCTATGTTGGGCCATCTAAGAATATGCGTTTTGGATTAGGGAAAAGTTAATGAGCTAACCAATTTGGAAAATTAGGCCATAAGTGGGTTTTGGAGGATTATTGGTTTGTGGGATTTTATTGTTGGTAGTTTAAGCCTTAGCCTTGGACCAAACTAAGTGACGGTTAAAATGGTCTTTTTACCCTAAATATGAATTGTTGGATTTGGATTGGAACCCAATTGTTAATTGGGTGTTATTTGTTTGATAGTGTGGGAGTTCTAGCGGATCTATAGTCAGAGATTTATTCGTGGGTTTAGCTGTCAAGGTGAGTCTCCTCACTATACTATGGGTTGAAGGCACTAATGTCGGCCCATTTGGTCTATGTATTATAGGAAGACTAGGGGGTTGCCCTTGACATTTGCATGAAAGACCACAAGGTGGCTCTTGGTAGAATTATATGCAAAACCATAGTTTAGACTTTGACAGTTAAGTATATAAGTAGTTGCAGATTATATGCTACCTGTCTTTGTGATGCTTGCATGGAAGACCAGGAGGTGGCTCCTAACACTTGTTTGTAAGACCCAAGGTTTAGGCCCACGGCTTGGCAAGGAAAGACCATGATACAGATCATTGCATAATGGCAAGACTATGGTTGGCACATAGCACCTCATATTGCATGTTTGATATCTATGAATCGTACGTTATGTTTGGTATGTGGTATTTAGGGAACTCACTAAGATTTATGCTTATAGTTTGTGGTTGATGGTATCAAGTACTTATGGTTCGAAAGGGAAGGGCTCGACTTGATCGCAACGCGTACACCCGTGTTTTCCATAAACTCATGATTTTGGGAATGTACTCTAATAATTGTTTTGCTTTGAAATACTTTTAAATGATTGAATAAAGGATATTGGAGTGTTTTCGTTATATTAAAAATGAAATTATCATCCTATTATTTTCGGGAGATTACAACTTGGTATCAGAGCCTTGGTTTTAGGTACTCAGGCATACTCTTGGGTATGCATGGACTCAAACTGAGGTTTTGGTAAAAAAAATTATAAAAAAATGTTTTATAAGAAGGGTTTCTAATCAAAGAAAGGGGTGTGATGCGTGTAATCAGTCGGGCACACGTAAGTGGTTCCTAGAATAACAATACATGTTTATCAGGATATTTGATATGATTATGAGAATTGCATGCTAGATTAGGGCTAAGGATATGCCAATGATTTTATACTAGGAGAGATGCCTTTATATGCTTGATTATATGACCTTTTAGAATTACATGCTAGTATGGTTTTTAGATAAGTGGATAGAATGGCTTGATTAGTGTATCCTGGTTAGATTTTCCATTGCCTGAATGCTACTTGCTTTGTGCTTTGTGGGAATCTTAGTGATGTGAATTGACTACTAAGTGAATACGCTAAATTACATGTGGCATGAGTTAAATAATCTGAGTGTGATGGATTTGACCCTATTGCGCAACTCTTGTATGAGTCCAACCATTCTAGGGTACAGTCTTTTACTCAAAGAATTGTCTGATCTCTGTCATATGTGACTGTATTCATGAGGTAGTTAGTTGATATTAGTAGGAGCCTTTCAGCATCTAAGGGCAGGGTGAGGTCGAGAACCTAGGAGAGCCTAGGAAGCACTTTACTTACTTTAGTCGTGCTATTTAGTGTGTATTTGGTGCATCAGTTTGAGAATGTGACTTAGAGGATTCGGCGTGATTCTTGAGGACAATATGGATAGGTGTTGAAGGTAGTATTGGCCCCGTATTACTGAAAGCACATAATCCATACTCGAATCAGGAGATGTTTTAAGAATCTAAGAAGCTTATGGAAGGAGGATTCTTGGTTATTCTCTGATCATTTCATGTAGTATTTCAGTTTGGTGATGAGCACTTAGGAAGGAGGTTCTGGTTATAGTTCTGGCAAATGTATATGTATTGAGCTGATTAGCGATCAAATGTGGGAGTTCATCTCATCGAAGATTACCCGCAGTATTTTGGAGCAGCTCTTGTGATCTTTGGTTCAGTTAAGGAGGGGATTCTAGATATTTTGGATGAGCGCTTGGGCGTGTTCCATGTTGATGTTATGGCTATCGTTGGAGATCACATCCTTTTTTTTCATGAGTTTCATGCTAGTGGAGCTCCCATGTTCTCTATGGAGAAGGACCCCATTACCATTAAATGATGGTAAGGCAATATGTCTAACGCATTCAGTACGCGTTTCTACCTCGAGGAGGCAAATGTTAGATATGCTTCCTGCCTTTTAAAGGACAGGGCAAGGGGTTAGTGGGAGGAGGTAGGATGTAAGGTCGATGATGATGTAGTTAATGCTATATCTTGAGATGATTTTCACTACTAGAAAAACAGCCTTTTACAACGCTCATTGCGCGTCGTAAAAGGCTCAGACGACGCGCAAATGCGCGTCAAGGAAGGCCATGTCATAAAGAGAGACGACGCGCATTTACGACGTTCATTTATGACGCGCAATTACGACGCGCGTTTACGATACGCAATGCGTATCAAGGAAGGCCCTGTCATAAAGGAAGACGACACGCAATCACGTGTCGTAACCTTACGACACGCGTCTTAATGACACGCAATGCGTATCAAGAAAGGCCCTGTCAAGAAAGGCCATGTCATAAATGAAGACGACACACATTTTGCGTATCGTAATTTTAATTTTTTTTTTTAAAAAAAATTATTTATAGATTTACTGATTTTCAAATTAAATTTGCATTTCATGTCTCACAATACAAAAAATACAATACATTGCACAAAATTTAATGTCATACAAATAATCATTCCAATAATAGACAAATGTAACATTTCAACATTTTTTTTATATAATTAACTAAATTATTAGCCAAATTTCCTAAACTACCAACATACTTTTCTATGAAGAGCATTAACAGTGTTCTATTCCATCAAAAACTTCAAAACCTGCATAATTAAATTAATGTTTAATCAGCTACAGGTTAATAAGGTAGATTTAAACAAAAGATTTTCATAATAGTAAGATTTTACTTACCATTGTTGTTAATGACATTGAAAGAAGCAGCCCAACAAACACCCCCTCAGAAGGATTACTACCACATAACTGTTGATATTTGATACTTTATTACTAAATGAAACCAAAAACAAAGTTAAAAAGTAAACAAAATCAGAAGGTTTTGGTCAAACTTACAGAGGCTGTATTTCCAAATATTACTAAATGACATTGATTGAACCACCTGCAGATTTACCATTTTGTCCCTATGAGATTCACTACTGAACACATTCTACAGGTTGTAAACTATTATATATATATATATATATATATATATATATATATATATATATATATATATATATATATATATATATAATCATTGTGAAAAGCAAGAAATTAGAAGTGGAATGTGATTGCATACCATCAAAACCAACATTTTTACATGCCCATTTTTCCCAGTTTGTATTCACGAAACCCTAATCCATGAATGCTTGCTGGTTACAAAACCCAACAAGTAGTAAGGCAGGCCTGCAACCAACCCATCCACATTTGTTTCACATAAAATAGCTACCTCATTCCATAATTACTAATATATATATATATATATATATATATATATATATAGACACACACACACACTTCAATTTTTTATGTCAAGTGATAAGAAATAAGATATGTTAAAAACGAAGTGCAAGACCATCTACAGCAGGTAACAATTTTTTTTCCAATCCATCACTTGTATGCCTAGTTCATTTATGAGAAAAGATAACATGAATGCTTTCGTTCATTTTAGAGTACGATAAAATAAAGAAGGTTATTAAGTGAGATAGAAAATAGTAAACTTAGTTTTATAAGATGACAATTAAGCCTATCATCGATATATGGGACTAAATGTTTTTCCATGAAAAGTTTGAAAAACTGTATCATTATGAAAATTATCCCACTCTTGTGTTATTAGCAAGTTTTTCTGTAATACGTGCAAAATGTCCGAGACAAATGTGGGTTCCAAAGACCTTAATCTTGTGGATAATGATCAAAAAGTTGAAGTAAACAATGACTCATCTTCACAAGAAATCCCAAAGGATTTAGAAAAAGCAGAGGACAATCCCATGCCCACTCCAGCCCAAGAGGTACTTCCTTTCTTTTGTAGATATTATCCTAATTTACTTATTTGCCCTTTATCACCATTACAAGGGATTTAGTTAAAAGTCTTAAATCATCTGCTTATTTGATCTTTAAAATTGTAGTTGAATAGTCTTTACTATATAATCTTTAAAATTGAAATTTCACAAAGTTCATTATTTGCAGGAAGTTGTAATCAAGAAAAAATATGGTGGATTACTACCAAGAAAAACCCCTTTAATCTCAAAGGTAATTCAATTTCCATTCTTTTTTTTTTCTCTAATTATGGAAGAAGAATACTAACAACTAATTTGTTCCCCAATCATACAGGATCATGATCGTGCTTTCTTTGATTCTGCAAATTGGGCACTAGGAAAGGTACTTAAAATGATTTTTTTTAAAACACTTGATCTATTTTAATAAAGTTTTGATGCTTCATGTTATTCTTGTCTTTTTTACAATAGGGGTGACAAAAGAGCAAAGGACCTTTAGAGGCACTACGCCCAAAATTGCAGGTATATATATATATATATATATATATATATATATATATATATATATATATATATATATATATATATATATAAAATTTTGCATTATGTTATGACTCACTTCTGTTTGACTTGATGTTTTCTGTCAGCCTACGCCACATCAGCAAGTTCGTTCAAGACGATCATTCTACGCCCCTGCAGATATTATACCCTCTGTTGTATGATGGGAGCTGCTGTTTTGCAGCTGTTGTTTCATGACCAAGAAACACATACATGTCTCATGATATTATACCCTCTGTTGTATGATAGGAGCTGTTGGCTGCTCAATATAACAAACTGCCTTGCAAAAGCATATTACAAAGATCTGAATCATTAACAACTACTAACTCACATTATCTTATTAAAGGATACTCAAGGGTAAACTAGTCAATAGCAGCAACAAAAAAACACTATACATATTCCTTGCATGCAGTTTAGATTTAGATGATATAAACTGCAAGTATGCTTGTTGTAATATATGAGAACTTAGATTCACCTTGGGAAGATTAAATCCAACAAAAAATATAGGAATTGTGAGGCACTCCAAGTAGAACCTGTTATACTACAACAAAAAGCCAGAGATGTTAGAATACATTTAATTAGTGTATTTAATATTGTCAAGTGTTTGGTTGGTAGGAGATGAAAATAAATACAACAAAAAATTAATAATTTTAAATTTTTTACTTATGTGTAAAGAAAATTTCATTATTATTTATTTCAAGATACATAAAAGAGGGTATTCTAGTGTTTAAAAAAAGGAGGAAGGACATGAAATTTGAGGATCAACTTTGGACTTCACTGTGGACTATCAACATTGGAAACGTGTGGTTACCAACTCATACATGACCGGCTTAGGAATAAAGTGGTCCAATGTCAGGAATGTCATGGACATGCAAGCTGTCTAATGTCAGTAATGGCGGGTAAGAAAAACGTACATTTTTATAAAAAAAATGAAAAAAAATCCAAGCGGTTGATTTTGTTTTCGTTTATTGGGCCAAGAAAAGGAAACAAGGATGTAACAAATAATGTTGAGGAGGCAAAAAAGGGTTCAAGGAGACATGAGATTGTGAAAAATAATGGATCAACGAATAAGAGTGTGCCACCTGTCGCAACAACCGTAAGCAGTGGGCTCAAAACGCAATTGCTGCTTCAACCTGTCAACAGTAAACGAGATTATTTTCTGCATAGTTTTAAAAACAAAAAAAGGAAATATTATTATATTTCATGTTGTATATATGGCTTAAAACGAAGAATATGCATATACCTTGCCATTTGAACATCCCTACTGCATTTGCAACATTAAGCTCCACACTAAAACGTGATCTTGACATCTTCTGACTGCTATCCATGGGAAAAACATAATTGTTTCAGCATGATAGCAAGTTTTATAAAATTAAGAGAGTACTTACCAAAAATATTCATTAAGATCATCTTAATTTCTCCATGAAGCATGGCTTGCTTTGCCACCTTGATTTCTCCTGGCTTCCTGCCACCATTAAAAAAAATAAGTCCCATTAGAAAAGTAGATTTTTTCAAATTAGATGGTCAATGGATCGCAAGGTTAACAACAGTTATAAAGAGGTAAGTTGATAAAAGCAAGAACCTAATTTGTGGAGTAGAATCCACTAACCTCGATCATCATTCATCAAGCTGGGATTTATTATTATTATTATTATTATTATTATTATTATTATTATTATTATTATTATTATTATTATTATTACAAATACATACTTGTACACCATTGCTTTGATTCCACACAGTTTCCTACTTTCAAAGAGAGTTAAAGGAAGATGATGGAGAGTTGACCGAAATGCGCACTAAATACTTTTCGAGAGATCTCCTCCAAATCACTGGTATGGCTATCGAAATCGTGAGCATCAGCATGTAGGTTCCAGATCCAAGTGGTAGTTTCAGGGCCTTTAGCTATTGTTCTTGAGAAATGACCCGGTCTAGCCCATTCCTCGAATGAAGTTTTTATGTGATCCCTATCTACCAAAATTTTTACTTCTGGTTCCGGCGAACGAATAATCATTGAGTCCTCTTTCCGGACAACACATACAAAGAGACCCGCCAACAGTCAAATAATTAGTGAATCTCGGAGAGATATTTCTATTATATAATTAGTTTCTTTCTCTTCTAGTTTTCTATCTCCCATCTATCTATTTTCTTTAGTTATTCACTAGAGCAATTATGATCTGGAAGTCGATCCGGGGCAAGTGTTCGGATCTATTATGACATAGCCATGAGGCGCTCAACGGACCTTTTGGCTCTTATAAAAACCTTTCTGACTTTAGATTGATACAAAAACTACTTTTTGTGCAACCTAGTATATTTCAGATCTCAATTAAAAGTTATTAGATGGAGCTGCTTCATGTTTTTTAGATAGTACTATTACTCTATTCCAAATCACGCGAGCAGCCATTATACACACAGTGTTGAATACATAATGTTATTTTCTTTTCTTTTCTACCATTTTACCCTTACATTCCAAAAAAACATATGCATCAATTTATTTATTTATTTATTATTATTATTATTATTATTATTATTATTATTATTATTATTATTATTATTATTATTATTATTATTACAAATACTTACTTGGTAAAGTTTCTTTTCCAGGATTGTAATTGCCAACGTCCAAATCACATACATCATAATCATGCATTAAATCAGGTGCAATTCCTTCCTGTGAGATTTAAAAACTTTTTTGTGGTTAATAACAATAAAAAATCACATACAAATAATATCATTTCAAATTATTAATTTACCATTAGTAAGATCAAGAAAAAGGTCAGTCCGTTTGACTGTAACAGACATGGAAAATCCAATTGAAGAAAAATAGTCCAAAGATGTGGAAGCAGAACCATAGTAAATCTATGAGCCTTTAGAGAGCAAGATCACTTTATCCAACATGTGGTAGATCCGACTCTTGAACATTCAATTTTGACTTTATAAACAACCTCTTCAAACTGAAAAGAATGACAAAATCACCATGAAAAACATTTATATAATTAACTCAAAGAAATTAGCGGGTGGGGATGTAAAAAGACCTTTAATGTTATCAGGTATAAGGCTTGATCAGGTTTCACCATTGTTGAAAGTTCTTCTATTGGTTTAGTAATGGTGGTGGTGGTGGTCGTGTCTTCAGGGTTTAGAACCAGCAAGTGGAGGGCCATGGCAATTGGCCAAGTGGTAATGATGTCTATATGCTTTGCTTGATTTTGGCTGAAACCCCCATTTTGATTCCACCACAACCACCACACCAGCTAGTGACCAGTTCACTTGGAAATAGATTAGGAAAAAAGCGAGCGCTGCACCCATCAACACAAATGGTGTGATAAAGTAATTCGAGTCATGGAAGAAGAAGAAGAAGAATAAGTGAAGAAATTGTAAGTGTTCCAAAAGTGAAGAAATCGTAGGTGTTACACGAAAAATTAAGATATCAGGGAAGAAGAAGAAGAAGAAGGAGAGACTAGATGAATAACGGTAAGCACGACATACCTTAGTGCAACCAGAAGAGAAGAATCAGACCTGCTTCATTGAATAGAATGAGATATTTCTTAAAATCGGACCTAGGGCTTGTAAGCAGAACAAAAAATCATGACAAATCATGCTCAGTAAAGCATACCTTAGTTCAATCCGAGCTAGGGCTTGTAAGGCCCTAAATCGTCGGCGCTGTGTGGGATGAGAAGCTGTAAGGCCCTAAATCGTCGGCTCTAGGATAGAAGTAGATGGAGCATGTAAATTCTTCACACTTTCAAGCATAATTGTAACCCAATCGTCGGATCAAGCATAATTGTAACCCAATCATAGTCACTCAACGCGAAAATATGCGATTTTGGAATGGTGGAACTCTGTGGCGAAACCGATAGCAGCTTGGAACGAGATTCCAGTAAGCCAAATTCAAGATTCGTGAAATTCTAGGGCACACGAGGCTACATGTTTCCTGAATTTCAGTCTACCGGAGTTCCGACACATAAGTCCGACTTGTACGCTTTCGGAGTTGTACTTCTTGAGATATTGTCAGGCAAAGAAGGCAAGTGAGGAACGAAGGAAGGAGTGTCGATAACTAGGCAAGGCGGCAGTCGAATCCATGGAGGGGGAAGAAAGGATCGTAATTAGGGCAAGAAGGAAACAAAAGTGGAGGACAAAAAATAAGGCGGGTGTTCAAAATTTTAGGGATTTCATTTTCCCCTTATCTACTAAACGCGCTTTTCATTAAAATTATAAAGCGACACTCATAGAGGACGCCCATTTAAGATACAGCGCCCTCCGTGTTTTTAATTTTTTCTCGTATGACGCTAATTTAAGGGCACGCAATAATGCGTGACCTAAATCCTTAAATTTTTTGAAGAGATGACACTTTTTTACCGCCACTCTCCATTGCGTAACATAAATCAATGAGTGTCATGGTTTGCGCGTCGTAAAAGGCTATTTTTCTTGTAGTGTTTACGACTAGGTTCCGAGCCGAGTTTACACTGTTGATTTAGGTGCAGCAGTTGGCGAGAGAGTTTTGGGATCTCTGCCAGACTATTGAGACTGTGGCACAGATCACTTCCAAGTTCCAGGAGATGGCTATATTAGTTCTGCAATATGCAGCAGATGAAGAAATGAAGAAGGTAAGGTATCATGATATGTTGCGGGATGATATTAGGGAGTTTGTGAGTATTTTAGGGTGCAAGACTATGAATGATATGATTTCTAGAGCCTGAGAGCGGGAGATCAATTTAGAGAACCTATGTAAGAGGGGCCAGATCACGTGCAGGTGGTGGAGGGTCCTGGGAAGAGACCGAAGACTTCAGATCAACGATTGAGGGGCCAATAGGGCCGAGGTCAGTACAACACATGCAGGAAGCTGCACGATGGGATTTTGTCATTCTAGGGGTTTGGCAAGGTTGGTAATGTTAGCAGTATTGCCCTCGGGGGGAAAACCCATTATGTTTTCATTACAAATAGGTGGGCTACAAGAAGGCCGACCGTCCGATGTTAAAGGGAGGAGTAGTGAGTGTACTTACTGTGGATACTTTGAGGATCAATGATAGTTGTGAGGGTAGGATTGGATCCCCAGCAGATAGGAGTCAAGCATTGCAGTGTCAGATAGGGGAGTTCAAGACTCCAGCAAGTGATATTGCATGTATGTTATCTTTTGCTTTCTTTCGGTTTTTATCAGTATTTATGTTGTTGGAGTTTTTGTATTGGTTTGGGTAAGCGGCATGTGTGGTTATTGATTGATTTTCATCATTAAGAATTGTTATTTGCCATTTGCATGCCATGAATCATTAGTGGGTCAGAAGGAGTTGCATCTTGTTGAGCGGATTTCAGTGTGTTCAATTGTTATTTTGGTTCTTACTTGGGATCGGTTCGGGGGTATCATTTGAAAGGACTTCGGTCAAGTTCAATAGGTTAGTTCTCCAGTATCGTTAGGGTTCATTGGTTTTATCCTTCATGTCCTTGGTTGGCCATTGGGAGTGCCAAGGGAAGTTGTCTATTGCTAAGGTTTTGGTGTTGACATCAGCGTAAATGACTTCAAGAGTTGGGAGTTGTATCATAGAAAACATCTAGAGTTACCATAGTTGCTAGGATTTTGGGGAGTGTTCATCTGTTCTTCAAGAGTTGTGCAGTCTTCTGGTCTGGCTAGTATTGGTTCATTAGCATGGGTAAGCGTAGGTTGCCAGCGGTTCAATCATTAGAGGGTAAGATGGATTAGGAATCCTTCAAACCTAGTATGTTGTATGAGCTTAGTCGAATAAAAGTGAGAGAAAACCATTCAAATATCTGTGAACGGATTCAAGCGTGAAACTAGGGTGAGTTTTACATCATGTCAGGGAGGAAGACAGCCTAAGTGGCTGTCTAGATTGAGGTTTGTGCGAGTTGGGAGTCCGGGAAACTTCCCATCAGTTGGTTAGCGCCTTTTTGGTTAAGGATATCAGGCTTTTGGTGAACCCAAGGTGGGATTCCGAACATCACTCGAGTCCAACATGGGGCTCTTCGAAGGGTGGGTTTTCGACTCTGGATGTGTTCAGACTGATAAATGAGCAGTAAGACCATGGGTGGTGGCTATGGAAAAGAAGAAGTGTTGTAAGACTCTGGGGTGACTCGTGGCATTCACTAGTTGGCAGATTGCATATAAGTGTTGTAAGACTACAGGGTGTCCCGTAGCATTCACAAGGTGGCAATTAGTGTGGGAGTGGTTTAATATTGCGGTGTGACCAGTAGCATTCACCGGTCCTTGTGCAACGGCGAGGGTGTGGTAAATCCATGATTTTTCATGGATTTCTTTAATGGTTTAAATCAGGGTGGGTCAGTTCATAGGACTGTGGGAGGGCCACAACATCCTTAGAATCAGGAAGTGGTGGGTCGATGGAAACCAGGTATGATATAAGACTACATTTGGTCGTGTAGCATTCATATTAGCATTGGGTTTGGTGGTGAGATGGTTTAGGCAATTATCGCCAGATGAGTCTTTCTCTCAAGAGACGCGTACGGAGACTCTATATGTGTGTCTTGCAACTCAGCAAGCAGGCAGGAGTCCGGTGGTCTAGTTAGTTGGCAAGCAAGTTGGGACCAGGGAGGTCTAGGCAGCTTTTAGAAAGCAGCTAGAGGGTAGCAAGATGAGTCGGGGGGGTCTCAATGATTTAGGATTTATGTGGGGAGCTGCAGTATATTCAGAGAATTGCTAAGTCGCTTACAGTTAAATTAAATAATATCATAGTGGTTGAATTGATCATGTTGCCCAGCTCTCGTTTGAGTCTAACCGTTACAGGGCTGAATCTTCTACTCGAAGGATTATCTAAGCCTTCTATCAAGTATGAGTGTGTCACATCAATGAATGGTCAGTGGATTTGTTCTCATCTAAAGCGTCTAGATAATCAAGGGTTGGGAGCATTGTTTAAGTTTGGAATCTAATGAGGCTTTTGCATGGTAGTGGTCCAGTGTGGGAAGTCTGTCGGGATGTCAGACCGATTTGAGATTTTAGGTTTCAGGAAGGTAGAGGTGGTTTTCTACAAGGGATTAAGGATTCATTCTTCTTCGGGTTGGAGAATCCTACTTGGGTGGGTTTCAGTTGCCTTGGGAAGATTGTGGTATACTCAGGTTTGAGGTCGTGTTGCTCAAGACGTTTGGTGTGTGGGGAAAGGTAAGGACTGATTTTAAGGACAAAATCTAATTTAAATGGGGGAGAATTGTAACTCCTAGTTCCAAATCGTTACCCATTTGGGTGTAGGTGATGAAATGTAGATGCTTAGGGTATTTGGATTTGGTTTTGGTGCCAAGGGGTATTTTGATAAATTGGCAGGGCGCTTTTACGGGAATTGGATTATATGTTCTGAAAACTTTATGGAAAGTATGAGTTAATTAAAGTGTAGAGCTTCTCGTTACCTTTTCATGGATATAAGGACCGTCGGATTTGAAAGGCCCACACTTTCATATGCATGACTGAGAGAAAGTGTTACAAAATCTGGATACAAACCGACTATTACAAAGTGTTATATATTAAATAACTACCCAGGATACTAGAATTTTACACATACATGAGTACTTTCGCATACGAGCTCCGTTTTTTACATTCTTTATATGCACGCGTATGTAAAATTATGATCTATAACTTTTGTTAAGACTCCGTCGGCTAACTTTGATTTTATTTTTAGTATTATATTTTAACAGACCGGGACATGAAAAGTCTTTTAAAAATTGATAACTGCTTCATCAGATATCCGTTTTTTGTCTTTATTTTTACCATTGTATTACTACTGACGAGACCTTCAATTCTCAGTTACGTTGCGTCGGCTGAAAATCACTCAATCTTTATTTCGAGTTTTAAGTTATCTTCTACTATTCTGAAACTTAGAAAAATCATAACTTACTCATACGAAGTCAGATTTCGATGTTCTTTTTATCAAAAAATCTCGGTTAAACGAATACTATGACTTTCATTTAGATCACTAAGACTAAAAATTAGTTTATCGAAAACTCACGTTTTACACTAAATAGTGTTTGCCAGTTTTGTCGCGGATCTTCGTTTGGTCATAATTTCTTCGTTATAAGTCGGATTTCGATGAGGTTTTCGCCTAAATGTTTCTAACGAGATTCTTTACAACTTTCACTAATAAAATTTTACTTATTTCAAATTTTATATTTTTGTGAACTTTCAATATTTGACTTTTTGATAGGAATCTCACAAGACTTCCAAAACATTCTGAATAGATTCTAAACATAGTTTTACTTCAAATCAAGTTAAAACTATCTGTTAGAACTCAATACTCAAATTTCATATAATATTTCATAATATTAATCATTACAAGACATGAAAACTAAACGTGTATGTTACAAATACTTCCTCCTTTTGAGGATTTTGTCCCCGAAATTATAGCAATTAAAACATATGGGGATAATTTGTTCTTATCTCATTCTTATTTCCTCAAGTATAATTTGGGCCTCGTCGGTGTTTCCACTTGACAAGCACCAACTCCACTTCTTTATTACGTAGATTAGTCGTTCTTTCGCTTACGATCTCTTCAGGCTCTTCTACATAAGTTAACTTATTATTCAGTTTCACCTCGGATAACGGAACTGCTTCATCATATATGCTTAAACATTTATGTAGATAACTCACATGAAACACATCATGAATACCTGCCAATTCTTCAGGTAATTCCAAGCGGTATGCTTGCTTACCAATTCTCTGGATAATTTTGAAAGATCCAAAAAATTTGGGACTTAACTTTCCTTTCTTCGCAAATCGCATAATACCTTTCCACGGGGATACCTTCAGCGGCGGAGCCAGGGTCAAACTTAAGAGGTATCCCAAAAAAAAATATGTAATATACAATAACGAAAAAAAAATTGCAATTTCATTAGATATAAAGTTCAATTTCCATAATAAAATTACATTTTAAAGTTCACTTCTTCGATCTTTCATTTTACGAAAATGAGTAATTACATTTTCAGTCTTAACATTCTCTAGTGCTTCTTTTTCTACACTACAAATCAAAGCACCGTTCATAAAATCGTCACCTATTCTATTACGCAAATCGGTCTTCAAGAACTTCATTGAAGAAAAACACCGTTCAACGGTTGCGGTTGCGACGGGCAAAACCAAAGCTAGTTTTAATAATCTATAAACCAAAGGAAAAGAGAGGTGCTTCCCGGATTCCACCAACAAACGAGATAGGTCGGCAATTCCCTTCAAGTTGAAAAATCTTTCATCATGGAGCAAAGAGTGATAATAGATATCAAGTTGTCCATTAAGTTGCGCCCTTTCTGAATCGTCAAAATCATTTTTGTATATATCACTTAGTTTTAACAAGTTTGTTTTATCAAAACTAGAAAATGAGTCACAAGGACTCAATGCCGCCATGTTCTCCATCAACTCCGTGCCAACTTCACTAAATCTATCCCCAAATTCTTGAATTTTCATATCTAAAATTGTGTTAGAAGTCACAACTTCAAAATGATGTTGATAGTCTTATTGGTCCTACGCTTGCATGGGGTAACATAATATCCCGACATGTCCACAATTTCAATACTATGTTTTTCACAAAAAACACATACCTTCTTCCAAATTTGTGGAAACCCATCTTTTCTAAAAACTAGCAATGCTTTCTTTATCCCTTTTACTAACGAAGCGGCTTCCAAAATAGTTTCATCTTTTTATTGAAGATTCTATGACAAGGTATCCGTGAGATATAGAATTTCCAACATCAAGTGTAAAAGAAAAACAAAATCAAGTGTCTTGAAATATGACAAAATACCCTTTGCCTGATTACGGTTAGATAAAGTAGACCCCTCCTCTTTGACATAGTTAAGTACCGTAACAACTTCTGCAAACAAATTCACAAAACTTACAATTGTTCTAAAATGTGAACCACGTCTAGTATCTCCAGCTCGAACAAGAGAAATCTCTTGATTCAACCCTTTTTCTGTTTCTGTTTCACTAATACCAATTTCAGCTGCCAATCTTTCTTTTTGCATCTCTCGTATCATATCTTTTCTCTTACAAGAACCACAAACGACAGTAACCACCAAAACTAGTTGTTCAAAGAATTCATCAACATCATCATGTTTCTTTGCAACCGCCACAACCACTAATTGAAGTTGGTGTGCAAAACAATGTATATAATGTACAAAACTGTTTTTATTTAAAATCAAAGATTTCAAACCGTTGAATGCACCACTCATATTACTTGATCTATCATAACCTTGTCCCCTCAAGTTTCAACAACAAATAATAATTAAGTATTAACCCTAGTCCCTAATTTAACAAAGTTATTGTTAATTTCTAATTTTTCAAACATAATAACAAAAAAAATTGAATTTTAATTAACCAAAAAACATAATAGGGATGAGTATTTTGATTATTCTACCTTCTTTCATTGTGATGGAATATCCGAGGAGCGGAAGAGGTGCCTGGAATTTTGCAATTGATATTTGAGAATTGAGAATGCTTGTTGCGTTCACGTCACACGTCTCCAGATTCCAAGACACTTGCACGAAGCAAAAATTCTATTGTTTGGATTGTTCTCTCTGTCTGACCAAGTGTATGGGGATGATAAGCTGTATTGAGAGCAACTTGAGATCGCAATTCACGTTGCCTACTTACCCAAAAATGAGATGTGAAGTGAGTATCACGATCGGAAATGATATTTAGTGGCACACCATGTCTCGCGACAATTTCATCCAAGTATACTTGTGCGTATTTCTCCAATGGAGTTGTTTCACACATGGCGAGAAAAATATGCACTCTTAGTCAGGCGGTCGAAAATTACCCAAATGCTATCATGATGTCTAGTAGTCGTTGGCAATTTAGCAATAAAATCCATGGATAGATCTTCCTAATTCCATACAGGAACACTAAGACTTTTTGGAGTTCCATAACGCTTTTGGTGTTCTGCTTTGATTTGTTAGCATACTAGACATTCCTGCACATATCTTCCAATGCCTCTCTTTAACCCAGGCCACCAATAATATGCCCGTACATCATAGTACATTTTACTTGTACCAGGATGTATTTACAGTTTAGGTTTATGGGCCTCATCCAAAATCTTCTATCTTAATCCACCAATCTTTGGAATCCATAGCCGATTCTTAAATACCTTCAGTCTTCATGGATCATCAAGTAAAACATTAGTATAATGTATCATCCCTTCTTTCTTCACATTTTCTTGCTTTAACCCATCTACTTGCCATTTCTCTAGTTCATCAAGAATAATGAACTTTACTGTAGTGTGAGTAATAGTATAACACACACTATTATGATAAACCTTTCTTCTAAGTGCATCGGCAACTACATTGGCATTTCCAGGATGATACAGGATTTCACTGTCATAGTCTTTGACCAGTTCCATGTCTCATTGTTGTCTCATATTCAAAGTTTGCTGACTGAATATGTACTTGAGACTTTTGTGGTCGGTAAATAATTCGCATTTTGTACCAAAAAGATAATGTCTCCAAAGTTATAGGGAAAATACCATTGCAGCAAGTTCAAGGTAATGAGTGGGATAATTCTTTTCATAATCTTTCAGTTGTCTTGAGGCATAGGCTATCACTTTACCATGTTGCATCAACACATAACCGAGTCCCAATCTTGAAGCATAACTATATACGGAGAATTCATTAAAACCTTCTGGGAGTGATAATATTGGAGCATGAGTCAAAAGATCTTCTAAAGTTGAGAAAGCTTTTTCTTGGCTTCACTCCATTCGAAATTCACTTCCTTCTTTGTAAGACTTGTGAGGGGTACAACTATACAAGAAAAGTCTTTAATGAATCTTCGGTAGTATCCCGCGAGACCCAAGAAAATACGAATTTCATAAGCATTACGAGGTGCTTCACAATTCTGAATGGCGTCAATTTTGGTAGAATCTACATACATACCTTCACCAGAAATCACATGGCCGAGATATTGAACTTGGCAAAGCCAAAATTCATATTTTGAGAATCTAGCATATAATTTGTCCTTTCGAAGAATTTCTAATACTTCACAAATATGAATGGCATGATCAGCTTCATACTTGGAATACATTAGAATATCATCAATGAATATGATGACAGATTTATCGAGCATTGGATGACACATCCGATTCATCATATTCATGAATACATTAGGAGCATTTGTCAAACCGAACAACATGAAAAGGAATTCATAATTCCCATATCGAGTACAAAAAGCAGTCTTTGGTACATCCTGCTCGTGTACTTTAATTTGATGATAGCCTGATCTCAAATCAATCTTCGAGAAATAGCTAACACCTTGAAGCTGGTCAAACAAATCATCGATGCAAGGTAGTGGGTACTGTAATCAATACACATTCGCATCAAACCGTTTTTCTTCTTGACAAAAAACACTGGAGCACCCCAAGGAGAGGTACTCAGTCGAATGAAGCCTTTGTTAAGTAATTCCTGCAGTTGGATCATCATTTCTTTCGTCTCAGCTGGCGAGAGACGATAAGGAGTCTTTGTAATCAGAGCAGCACTAGGCACAAGGTCAATTCGAAATTCTACTTGCCTGTCCGGAGGAAGTCGATGCAATTTTTCAGGAAAATATCAGGATATTCATTAACAACGGGAACATCGTTTATAGCTTACTTCTCCTCTTTTGAGATATCAACTGTATAGGCCAGATAGATAGAACAACTATTCGATATGAATTTACAAGCTTTGAGGAAAGAGATTATTTTTATGATTTTAAGTCTTTGTTCACCGTAGACATAAATAGGATTATCCCCTTCAATGGGAATACATACTATATTTCATAGCACAAGAGTTCTACACGGTTCTTTGACAACCAATCCATGCCTAGAATAATATCAAAGTTGGGCAAGGAGATAGAAATCAGATTAGCAAGGAAATTATAGCCTTCAATTTCTATGACACAATCTCTATAGACTTTATCAGCAAGTAATTATATAATTCCCATAGTATCTACATGAAATGGTTGCACGAGTTTATAGCAAGAAATTTGAAAGGAATACGCAAATTCACGAGACACAAAAGAATCTGAGGCATCATAATCAAATAAGATGTCAGCATGTCTAGAGTTGACAGGAAATGTACCTCTCACAACATTCGGGTCCTCGCGTGCCTCCTCTGTGGTAATCTGGAATGCTCGACCCTTCACTTTTGGAACCTCCTCCTTTTTAGTTGGAGTATCCTTTGGTAGATGAACATGAGCTTGACTTCTCGTTGGTTGTTGAAAAGAAGCTTGACTTCCCGTTATTTGACTAGTAAGAGTAGGGAAAACACGTTTCATGTGGCCAGCAACACCACAAGAAAAGAATGTAACAGTCTTCATCGGACAAACAGACTTCATGTGGCCTACTTCTCCACATCCATAATAGACCACTGATCCTTTTTCTAATCTACATTCACCCGGATGATTCTTTCCACAATTTCAACATGATGGAAATTGAAGAGAAAAAGATTGTGTCCTACCGCAGCCACGAGGGGTATAATGAGTTTGTACTTGTTTACCAGGTTCAGTTTGAACAGATTGAGCTGGTGCAATAGAGGAAACAGGAGCAATTCGATCAATTCGTGGATGCTTTGGAATAGAAAGAGTATCACCACGTATTTCTAAGTCATGCCCTCGCTTTCGAGCATACTTAACAGATTTTTCAAATGACACAACATCTCGATTACCCACGAAATCACAAATTTCATAACGTAGACCATCCATGAATAACTGAATTTTATCGTCTTCAGTTAGAATATACTTTGCAGCAAACCATGCTTTCTGATTGAATTGAGTTTCATAATCAATCACAGTCACTCCTCCTTGTTTAAGCTCAAGGAATTCTTTCTCCAATCTCTTCCGTAGGTCCAGAGGACAATACTTCCCTAGAAAATGAGTTTTGAACATTTCCCAGGATAAATTATCCTTGTCAAACCCGTTGAGAGCTTCATATGTTGCTTCCCACCAGAGCAAGGCTTCTCCGATGAGCATTGTAGAAGCAGAATTAGCCTTGTCTTTCTTATCCACATAAGAGATAAGAAATACTTTCTCTGTGTTCTGAATCAAATTTAGAACAACTGTGGGATTAAGGACACCAAAAAACTCTGTAGCACCACTACTCTTGAAAGTTTTGAATGAAGGATGTATCATCTCTACTTTTGAAGATTCTCCTGTGACTTTCTGTTTTCCTTTATCACCACTCTTTTTGTGTTCTTCGAGAGTCTGCCGAATAACACCAGTAAGTTTACCCAAGAGTCGCTCCTCACGAGGGGATACAGGAGTATCCATATATTACCTAATATTTTACTTACGTCTTTCCTAAGGTTTGTATCTATATATTTACAATAAATATGTTCATATATTGAACTTCTAACAGTTTAAGTCTAAATACCAATCTGTGGAATTTAGTTCACTTAAACTACTACTCTGATACCATGATTGAAAGACCCACTCTTTCATATGATTGAGAGAATCCCCTCTCTAAAATTTCCATCTACATCATATTACTCCAAAACATGCAACATGCATATTTATAAACAATAATTTTTACATTTATAATTTGATTACAAAGAATGGATACAAACCGACTATTTCAAAGTGTTATATATCACATAACTACCCAGGATACTATAATTTTACACATACATGAGCACTAAATACAAAAGTAATAGTCTTAAATTATTCAAAATCTTCTATCAGTATATGACTATACTGGATCCTTACGACCTGCATTGGTTAAACACTGAGAGGGATAAGCGGTGACGCTTAGTGATTTCAATAATATATACAATATAATGTAATGCCATATATATATATATATATATATATATATATATATATATATATATATCACGTGACAAGCTTTCCATATCAATCAATGATTTGATTCAAAGATATACAATCAATGAGACATAACAATTTCCATATTTGATATACATCAATAAAGCTTCGGCCCAAATAGCACAGAAGACATACACTTTCTAATTAAACATTTTTGTAGATTTCAAGCTTTCAGCCCTATCTAACCTTCTGCCAATTCCATAAGGTAGAAGTCATTCTCTTACAAGACATGCTCTACACGGCTAGAGGCTACCTACCAATACCATTGTGAATCTAAGTCCTTCCACTGATCACATGGTTAAAGGTAAAACTTTGCTACCATAATAACACAAAAAATAATAACACGGGAAAAGCACATAACACATATAACACATAACATACAGATCTTCTTATATATTGAACTAACTGTGAATTAACTGGAGGTTAAAATAGTAATTGGGTAGCACTTCCTTACTATAATTAACTTTCTTCGATGAAAACTGGGAGCTTTCTTGAAAACTGTGCCTTGCAAGGGTTGAACTTCAAATCGAAAATGTAAATTTCTTGGGCTCTTCGGGCACATCGGAACGTATTTCGGGTGTCGGGTATGATCTCGAGGCTTCAAGGGAAGTTGGAATGGTAAAAATATGAATTTAGGGGTGAAAGAGGTGAATTTTCCAAACTTACCCGGGAGGTCTCACACCCCCTTTATATAGAGTGCAAGGCTAGGATCCGGAGGGAGGGGGAAGCACGTGGCAGCAGTGCTGGCAGGTGACGCGCATGCAAGATTGGAAGGTAGCACGTCCGAGACCGAGACACGGGGGACACGCAGCATCGGATGCGAGGGGCACGTGTCAGACGCTACTTGGGCCGCGGCTTCGGTGCGAGGGGGCTGCGACACGAGTGGGACACGCGGCATGCTGCGAGCGAGGGTGACGTGGATGAAGGCTTACCATGCGAAATTCCTCAAATTTTGGGATTTTTCTTGAATTGTGTTTCCCGGACTTCAAAAATCCATAACTTTCGCTCTGACCATGTGGAATTCCTCAGATTTTGGGATTTTTCTCGAATTTTGTTCCCCGAACTTTAAAAATCCATAACTTTCATGTACGAGCTCCGTTTTTTACGTTCTTTATATGCACACATAGGGAAAATTATGTTCTACAACATTCGTTTAGACTCCATCGGCAAATTTTGAAATTATTTTATTATTATATTTTTAACAAGGTGTGATAGGAAAACTACGTTAAAAATTCATAAGTTCTTTATTCGATATCCGTTGTCGTCTGTCTCTTTACTATTGTACTACTATTGACGAGACCTTCGATTTTCGTTTAGGTTGCATTGGATAAAAATCACTCGATCTTTATTTCGAGGTTTTAGCTGTCTAATACTATTCCGAAACAAAGAAAAATCATAACTTCCTCATACGAAGTCATATTTCGATGTTCTTTTTATAAAAATTCTCGATTTAACGAATACTACGACTTTCATTTAGATCATTAAGTATAAAAATTCTCGGTTTAACGAATACTACGACTTTCATTTAGATCATTAAGGTTAAAAAGTAGTTTATCAAAAACTCACTTTTTACGATAAATAGTGTTTTTGCAGGTTTTGTCGCGGATCTTCGTTTGGTCATAACTTCTTCGTAATAACTCGGATTTCGATGAGGTTTTCGTATAAATTTTTCTAACAATATTCTTTACAAATTTCAATATTAAATTTTATATTTTACTTTCAGTATTTGACTTTTTTATCGGAATCTCATAAGACTTCCAAAAAATTCTGAGTGATTCTAACATAGTTTTACTTCAATTCAAGTAAAAGCTGTTTGTTAGAACTCAATACTCAAATTTAATATAATATTTAACAATATTATTCATTACAAGACACGAAAACTAAATGTGTATGTTACATGAATTGAAGTTGTAACGAAAAACTTATGGCTTTCAGAGTACTTTAGGCTTTGATAAGGAACCCTATTACGTAGGGTGTACATAGGGAGTCCGCAGGGCATACTGATGCGAAGGGTGTTACGCCATGCGTAGTGGGGTGTACGTGTAGCTTAGAGCGAAGTTTGGATCGGGGTGCGAGACCTCGTATCCTGGGCGTATGAGGGTGAGTATGAAAACCTAATATTTCTTGTTATACCCTATATAATCTTTATGTTAGCCTCTTTTTTTTCGTTTTTAAGTCAGCCTTCATACGCTAAAAACCCTAGATCGACCCTTTTAGCCTCTTGGTGGTGTTCTTAAACTATTTGAAGGTTTTGGTGCAGATTTTGCCCTTAGGAAGGAAATAAGGGAAGCTTGAAGTTGTTTGGTTGGGTGGAAAGGCTTGCATCCAAAATTATCATCTTGTGGGGAAGCTTTTTACGGTATCAAGTTTACATCTTGGCTATTTAATGTCTAGATCTCTTCATGGTTGGTTTCTTATGATTTTTGGCCTGCTTTTGGGTCTTTGGCTGAGTTACGTTGTTTATGGGCTTCTTATTTCAAATCCGAATTTGTTTTGGTATCCTTAAGCATAAAGGTGCAAACTTTATGTGAATTTTAGTCTTATGCATACTATAAATCATCTATTAAGTCTCTTTTATGCTTAAGAGCTTCAGTTAGCCATGTATAAATGTAAAGTTCACAACATTACATGATAATCCAGCTCAGGGAGGTCATATCTATGTTTTGGAGCTTTGTCTTAATGGTTTAAGTGAATAAATCAAGTTTGGTCTGAATAGGGTGAGTATGATAGGCATGCAAGTAGGTACGCTTATCGTACAAGCCTCCAAGTGAGTATCGTGTGCGTACGTGCTTATATGCCCTGCATACTCGGTCTGATTGGACCTTGTATATTTGGACTTTGGTTTGGGCTTGGCTGCTTGGGGCTTTGTTGGGCCATCTGAAAATATGTGTTTTGAATTATTGAAAAGTTAATGGGTATTAGGTTAAGGCCCATGTAAGGTTTGGGCCCAAATTGGAAAATTGGGCCATAAGTGGGCTTTGGATGATTATTGGTTTGTGGGCCTTTATGATTGGGAGTTTGGGCCTTAACCTTGGACCAAACTAGGTGAGGGGTAAAATGGTATTTTTACCCTATATATGGATTGTTGGATTTGGATTGGAACCTAATTGTTAATTGGGTGCTATTTGTTTGATAGCATGGGAATTTTAGCGGATATGCAATCAGAGATTTATCTGTGGGTTCAGCTATCAAGGTGAGTCTCGACACTGTACTGTGGGTCGAATTTATCAATGCGGACCCATTTGGTCTTTGTATTATAGGAGGACCTAGGGTTGGCCCTTGGCATTTGCATGAAAGACCAGGATGTGGCTACTAGCATAACTGTATGCAAGACTAGAGTTCAGATTCTGGCAGTAAAGTAGATAAGTAATTATAGATTATGTGTTAGTTGTCTTTGTGATGCTTGCATAGAAGACCAGGAGGTGGCTCCTTGAACTTGTTTGTAAGACCCATGGTTTTTGCCCCTGAATTGGCAAGGGAAGACCATGGTACGGATAGTGGCATAATGGCAAGACTATGGTTGGCACATAGCACCTCCTATTGCATGTTTGATATGTATGACACATATGTTATGGTTGGTTTGTAGTATTTGGGGAAGTCACTATGTTTGTGCTTACCGTTTTTGGTTCATGATTTTGGGAATCTACTCTGATAATTGTTTTGTTTCGAAATACATTAAATGTTTGAATAAAGGATATTTGAGTGTTTTTATTATATTAAAAATGATAATTTTTCCTCTGATTTTTGGTACGTTACATGATGGAGGTTGGAAGATCATGAAACCCTAGCCATAATGTCCTTTAAATAGGGCTCAAAGCCTAAGAATTAGGGTTTTCTTCAAAACTATTTGTCTCGCCGTGGCAGGTCATTAAAATCCCACAATCAAAAAGTTACTGCCACGCCGTGGTGAAGCTCCACCACAATGTGTCCATTCAACATGAAAATTTAAAAATTAAAAGTTAAACCATCGGCCAGATGCTTCCGTAGCTGAGAGACGAGGAACATGGTTTAAATCTGGCTAAGCTTGGTGGTAGATCTAACTTGTATGCAACCTTGCCAACTCGGGAGATGATCTGATAGGGCCTAATGAACTTGTGGCCCAAATTGCCCCACTTCTTGAATCAGGTGCTTCCTTTCGAAGGCGACACCTTAAGGAGAATGAAATCCCCAACCTAAAACTCAAGGTTCAAATAACGTCTGTCTACATAAATATGCTAATGCCTTTATGTGGTGTGTGGTATCCCGCATATCTACTGAATCAACTTGGTAGGCTTAAGTACCATTTCGGTACTCCTCATGACTCGTTACCAAAACCTCTCCCCCGACAAATACGGTTCCTACATTTCCTCCCACAAAGCATCTCAAAAGGAAGTCAGTTGATGCTGGCATGATGACTATTATTTTAGGAGAACTCCACCATCAGAAGATACATATCCTATCTCCCTCCAAAATCTAGCATGCATGTATGAAGCATATCCTATAGTGTCTGGATAGTTCTCTCGTTCTGACTGTCGGTCTGTTGATGGTAAGTGGTGCTTAATTGTATTTGAGTGAATTGAATCTCCCTATTTAAAACCACCAATATTGAACCTCCATGACGTGCCATAACCTCTCGGATATAAATATCTGCCAATTTCTCTACGTGGATGCTCTCCCGCATGGGCATACAATACGCACCCTTAGTCAATAAATCCATGATAACTGAAATCAAATCGAACCCTCGTGATACCCGTGGTAACTTCATCATGAAGTTCGTCGTAGTCTCTTCCCATTTCCAAACGCGAATACCCAATGGCCCTATTTTGTCGTGAGATTGCTGATGCTCGACCTTGATTTTCTTTCAAGTCAAACACCTCTCCACAGACCAAGCCACATCCAGCTTCATCCATGGCCACCAATAATCACGTCGAAGGTCTCTATACATCTTTTTTGCATCCAGACGAATATAAAACTTTGACTTATGTGCCTCCTCCCTGAGTATCCGTCATACACCTCCCTAATATGGAACCTAAACCCTCTGATGCAAGGTCAACAATCCCCTGCTATTGTAATCAAAGGAGACACCTGACCCACGATGCGTTCACTCTTACGATGCTCTTCTTTCATAGCCTTGACCCAAGCCTCACGAATCTGCTCTAGTAATGGGTAACCACTATTATCCTCAAACATAGATCCAACATAGGTGCGCAAGTCGCCTTGAGACTTAACGCTTCGGCCACCACATTGGCCTTCTTGGGGTGATATAAGATCACACAGTCGTATTCCTTCACCACATCAAGCCACCTATGCAACCTTATATTTGAATTTGGCTGATCCATCAAGTACCTCAAGCTCTTTTAATCCATATAAATGGTGAAACAGACCCCATAAAGGTAATGTTGCCAAATCTTGAGGATGAAAACCACAAACCCCTAGCTATAGATCATGCATGGGATAATTCGCCTCATGAGGCTTCAGCTACCTCAACGCATAAGTGATCACATGACCCTGATGTATAAGCACTGCACCTAACCCCATGATCGAAGCATCACAATAAAACTCGAAGTAATCAACATCCTCATGTATGGTCAAAATCAGAGCCTCGCACAATCTCTATTTAGAGTCTCAAATGCCGCCTTCTGCTCAGACCCCCAATTAAAAGAAATTGTCTTAATCGTGAATCTAGTTAATGGAACAGCAATCCCAGATAAATTCTCAATAAACCTATGGTAATACCCTTCTAGGCCAAGGAAACACCAAATACAAGATGGAGAGATCAGAATATTACAGTGCATTACGACCTTGATCTTTACTGGATCGACCAATATACCCTTCTGGTTGACAAGATGCCCCATAAGAACTGCACCTCGCATAACTAGAACTCACATTTGGAGAACTTGGCATAAATCCTCTCCTTCCTCAAAGTCTCCAGAACTTCTCGTAAGTGATCCTTATGTTGCTCCTTGGTCTTAGAATAGACCAATATATTATTAATGAAGATGATCACCGACCTATCTAGCATCGGCCTACTAATCTAATTCAAAAGATCCATGAACATTGCTCGTAC
This sequence comes from Lactuca saligna, assembly GCF_052625555.1. Classification (NCBI taxonomy): domain Eukaryota; kingdom Viridiplantae; phylum Streptophyta; class Magnoliopsida; order Asterales; family Asteraceae; genus Lactuca; species Lactuca saligna. The sequence continues at coordinate 93,138,737 of NC_136420.1, forward strand.
ATTGGTGAGCCCAAAAAGTATCACCACGAAGTTGTAATGACCATAACACATTCTTAAAGTTGTATTTTGATCATCTTCATCTAAAATCCTCATTTGATGGTAGCTTGATCGCAAATCAATTTTGGAAAACCAAGATGCTCCCTGCAGCTGATCGAACAAATCATCAATCCTCCAAAGTAGATAACAGTTCTTTACTGTTAACTTGTTCAACTCATAATAACCAATGCACGTTCTGTGAGAGCCATACTTCTTTTTCACAAACAGAATTGGTGCTCCCCAAGGTGAAATTACTAGGCCAGATAAACCCCTTGTTCAACAGCTTCTGCAGTTGTGTATACAACTCCTGCATCTTAGGTAACCGATAGGGTTCCTTGGATTTCAGAGCCGCATCTGGTACCAAATCAATCTAGAACTCGACTTGCCTTACCGGAGGAAATCTAGGAAAATTCTCAGGAAACACATTAGAATACTCCTGGAAGACCGACACATCATCAACCATCTTATTTCCCTCCTCTCGAGTATCCAACATATAAGACATAAAACTAGAACAACCCTGTTGAAGATACCTTGTATGTTTTGCAACTAAAAGGAGAATTGGTGCACACTGAGCACCCTTTCCATGATTAACTAGTTCTCCCCTAGTTGGGTTTCTAACCCACAATAGTTGGTACTCCTAGTCAATCATCTCCCCATTATGGCTCAACCACTCCATCAACATGATGACCTTGCTCTTGCGTAAGGGAATAGGAACCAAATCAATTGGATACCACTCTCGAAATAGCTCAAGGGTACAATCCCGAAGAACCCTCGATACTCTCACTGGACGATTGTCAGCAACTTCCACCTCTAACAGATAATCAAGCTCCATAGGAGCATCACTCAACCTCTTTTAGAGTGTAAGAGATATAAAAAATCAGGTGGTTCTTGAATCGAAAAGAACCAACTTCGAAACACCATTCACTAAGAACGTACCTAAACAATCCTATACAAATCAAGCATAAACAATAAAAAAAAATAATAAACTAGATAGGGATAAGATACATACCAGTAACCACATCTGGTGTTGCACGAGCCTCCTCAACTAACAGCTTGAAAGCTCGACTCCTCATGAATGGTGTGTGCGCATTGCCCTAGAAGCTGTTAGTGATCCTTAATAACATTGGAGCGGGCACTGTAACCACTCCTAAAGCCAAACTCGGGCAATCGGCCTTCTTAAGGACCCTCTGATTGAAATCAAATCAAATTAGACTTGAAACCTGGATAGTAGTGGTACAACACCTTTTATAGTGACCAGTCTTACCACACTTATAGCAATCCAAACCACCCACCCTACAAGCCCCATCATGCATCTTTCCAAACTTTCCACAATGGCCTAGGCCTTGCAGGCCCCTCGATCTAGAATCAAAAGCTTTGGGATTCTTCATTGATTCCCCGACTGTCTGCACCTCCTCTTCCTTCCTCTTCCCGAGGTGCTCCAAGTCAATTTCCTATTCCTGTTCCTGGACCCTGGCTATCATATCCTCTAATGTATGGCAAGTTTAAAATCTAATAAACTACCTAATATCAGCTCTCAACATACCATGGTATGACGTATTCTTCATCTCCTCATCTGCTGTATATTGTGGGACAAGTATAGCTCTCTCCCTAAACTTAGCAGTGATATCTGCCACAGTCTCATTCGTCTACCATAGGTCCTGAAACTCCCTCGGCAGCTCTTTCATGTCGAAATCTGATGCAAACTCCGCTCAAAATCTGGTCACAAAATTTGACCAAGCCATGGCCTTAATATTTGGTTCTCCGAAAGCATACCCAACCTTCTCCTACCAATCATGAGCCCTCTCCCTCAAACAGCATGCAATGAACCTCACCTTTGACCCCTCAGGGTAGAAGCTCGTCATCTATGCACGTTCCATATCCGATATCCACTACATTGCGACAATGAGGTCTTTCACCCTAAAGAACCGTGGTGCCTCATATCCCTATAAATCCTTGAACGTGAAGGTACGGGTTTCATATTTCCCTTTGGACATCTCAGCTCGAAAGACCCAGAATCTCTCCTCCAATATATCAATGATCCATTCCTTTATCATCCCGAGCACCACCTGGGCTACATCAAGGATACATCGCATAATCTCCGACACGATGAACTCGCATAATCCCTCATTAATTGGTTAGGTACCATAGGCTAAACCGGATCCAGATCCTGAACCTCCTGCTCCACCACTCATCATCACCATACTAAAACACAACATGCACATAATTAGTATAAATACAAAGAGGTTCTCACACTATAAGTAAATCAAAATCATCATGAATTTCATTGACTCGGGTATAAATCATGTGTTTTAGTAGTACGTGCCCAATACTACCGTCCACACCTATCTATACCTTCCTTAAGGATCACCTCAGATTGTCTAAGTCACTTCCTTACTATCAAGATACTTTATTTGCACTCAGAGCACCGTATATGCTAAAATACCACCTATGCTCTCCTAGGTTTCCCTTCCCACCACGCTCCGCCATTAGTTGCAAAAATGACTCCTTCTAATACCTTCTAACTACCTCACGAATACACATGCACTAGATAATTCTTTGACAACTAGGTCTCACCCTACAACAGTTGGACTTAAACAAGGGCTATGCAACAGAGTTAAACCTAACCCTCTAAAGTTATCTAATCTATGCAACATTTAACTTAACGTATTCGCTTAATAGTTAACTGGTATCATTGAGGTCTCTAAAAGCACAAAACAACAAGCATTCGAGCATTAAGTAATCCAAACCTATGCATCACCTAATCAGGTCGTTCTATCCAACATTTGAAATCCATACTAGCATGCAGTTCTAAAAGCTCAATCAATAGGCATATACAGGCATTTCTCCTAGCATTTTGTCTTAAAATATTGAATAGATCCTTAGCCCTAATTTAGCATGCTATTTTCATATACTCATACCAGAACAATAAATGTAATACATGTCATGGTATTTTGTGAAACACTTACTTAAGATCAGCCAATTACACGTATTGCACCCTTTTCTTTGTAGAAATATTTTAAGAAAAGTTGTTAATTTCAAAAAGTTTGCCAATTCCTCAGTCTGAATTCAGATACACCCGAGATTGTGCCTGAATCCCCCAAACCAAGGCTCTGATAACAACTTGTAACATACTTACACACCTAAAATACTAAGTGAAAATTTTTCTTTAGATCAGTAAAAAACAACCATTCATTCAGTACAAAATCCCATCAGAGTACAAAAACATGTCATATAGTCATCAGAGTACAAGTCAAATAATGTGGATCCCTGGTGGATGCGGTGTAATCATGTTGAGCTCTTCCCCTTCGAACTATAAGTAACTGAAATCATAAAATTGAAACCGTAAGCACAAATTTTAGTGAGTTCCCCAAAATACCACATACCATACATACATATCAACTCGAAGCTATATGGGTCTATTATACCCCCGAGTCTATTTCAACTCGATTCGGTATTTTCCATCCGTATGGGTCTATTTCACCACCGAGTCTATTTCAACTTTATCAATATTTTTCAACCGAATGGGCCTATTTCACCCCCACATACAATCAATATACATTAATATTAGCAAGAGTCACAAAGACAACAAGCATATGCAGACATATCATTAACGGTCATAAAGACCATTATTATTTTATAAACATAGTCAAGTCGGTCGACATTAGTTGCTTCGACCCATGAGTACAATGAAGAAACTCATCTCGATCAGTAAATGAATATCTCACACATGAGCTGCCATCAATACAGATGATATACGCCACTTAGATAGTCACATAAGGTAAACCCTTAACCCTTCTTCTAAAACTAGGAGTTTGACCAAAAGTCAACTCAAGTAAAAAGACAACGATCAAAGTTGACTTTAGTCAACTACCACGTTGTGGCCATCCACGACAACATCATGGTCCATAAAAGACAGCACTGATGGCGATTTCCCAGACGCCACGTTGTGCCAACCAAAGGTCATACCGTGGGCACTGGGTTCCTAACATCTTAATGGGTTAATCCATTTTATGTAATTCTAACGGCTCGAAAGCTCAAATAGTCCTTCCTCTGGTCTAGATGGATAAACTTTCCAACTTTATCCCTTCAGATCCTCCAAGAGATCAAGATCTCAAACCCTACGTCCAAAAAAGGTGAAACATAGCATGGACTTAATCATTAAGCACTTAATCCTGAAAGTTCCTTGTACATTAATTCCATAAGAGTTTCTAGCGCTAACACCATCTTAAAAATTCATTCTTTACAGACATGCATGTCCAATGCATGTATTGAACTCATATTAGGTTAAAATGAGGGTTTTATGACCAAGATTTCATACATGAAACCAAAACTCATTCGTACTTCAGATCCAAGGCATCAAACACCCCATATAACCTATAGATTCATAAACTGCAAACTTTATGAGATCTCACCACCCTAAACCACCAAGACATGATGAATAAGGGACAAATCTAGAGATATAGCAACTTAGTATTATAAATATTGAGTCTTGGCACTCACCAAGGTCCAAGAGATTTCTTAGAAGATGAATATGATGCTTGTAAGGTTAATCATTAGACCCAAAAGGCAGCTTTCTCCTTAAAATATCCCAAATGTACCAAAGTGAGCTCACAATATGCGAAGGAGGCTAGAGTTAGGGTTTTTGAGATTAGGAGGGCGATGGAGGCTGGATAATCACGAAACGCTAGCCATAATGTCCTTTAAATAGGGTCCAAAGCCAAAGTATTAGGGTTTTCTCCAAAAATACTTGCACACTGTGGCACCTATGGCCACATCGTGGAGGGTCATTGAAATCCCACGATTAGAAAGTTATTGTCACGTCATGGTGAAGCTCCATCAGGATGTGGCCACCCAACATGAAAGTTTAAAAATTATAAATTAACTCATACCTAAAACGGGTCTTACAAATCTAAAGTAGAACCTTTCTAATGAAGTTATATGGAGAGAGGGGAAGAGAGGTTGGATGAATTTTATAAGGGGAATTAACACTCTATGGTTTACCCCTAACATTCTTTTTATGGGGTGCAGATAGAATTCTAGAAGGATTCAAACTCTTTAGGTTAATCCTTATCTGATTTAAACTTGCCTTATCCTTATTAGGGAGCCTATCAAATTCATCCATATATGTATCTCCACAAGCTTCTAGAATATTCTAATTAATCTCATGGATTAATTAATATTGAATCTCTTTGATTAACTAAAATGTTTTAATTAATTACCAAAATAATTTCTAATTAATTTATTAATTCCTTAATAAATAAACAACTTATTTATTTTCATTTCCTTATTACTATTTAGATTATGAGGCCAACCCAAAAGTAGTATGTTATTATTAGAAATATTACCAAAATAGCTAATAGGATTGGACACTATTTCAAACATACCATTTGCGACTATTTAATACTATGGAATCGTTATATTATTGTAGGGTGACATAGTTAAAAACTTTTGGTCACATGGGTTGGGGTGACATTACCAAACTCTTGATATATTCAAGTTTAAACCTTAGTTAATTGATAAGTGATACCTTTGGTCTAGATATTTGTATGGACTTGAGTCAAGGATAACCTTCGATCTCAGATTTCAAAATTTTGTTTCCAGATAAAGATTTATGATAACTACATCTGAACGCTAAATTGAACACATCAAATTTAGTTAGGACCCGGCCATGCACATTAGATTTTAGTACTAAATCATCGAGGAGCCCAAGGATATCGTTTCCCCTGTTACGGCAGAAGGAATGGATAAAGTTGGACTACGTAGTTTATGTCTACTAGTCATATCATACATGGACATACCCTTTATGACTACCAGTTCTGGATAATGTTAGAGTAGACCAATGCACGATAGTTTTCATAAAGCAAAACCCCATATACATCTTATTTTGAAGAATAAAAAATATTATCATCTTAGAATTACATATGAAAAGATCCAAGCAGTAATCTATAAGTCTGGGTTGTTTTAACATTTAAAATCCTCATTTGTTAGTACTCATGCATTCTTAGTACAATCTTTTATGCAATGTCCAATCTCATATGGTCCAATTAACTAACACTCATAAAAGTATTAAATCCCAATACTCACTCCCAATAGTATGGCCGACTCTGGATTTTTGTACATAAATAAATATTCTAGAAGTGGGATCAAAACATGAAAAATTAAAATACAGTCTTTAATAACACAACTTTGATAGTAACAAGTGCTTTTTATTAAGATTCCACAAAATAAACATCAAAACAGTTACAATTTATACTTTTATATGTTTATAAAGTAAAACAAAGTATTCCAAGTGTGCTTAAGTGTAACACATGCTTTTTTCGGAACAAGTATTGTTCGGAGAGATGTATCTTGATATGAGATGAGTAGATGAAATAGAGCATAGAGTTGCTTTAAATTGCGTAATGCTATTTATAAAAATATAATTAAGCAAAGTTGTATATTTTCCTGAGAAACTTTTGTGGATAAAAAGATTGTCCAAAACGGAGTTCGTATGAAAAATTTATGGCTGTTTGAAGTTGAGATGAAAGTATGTTGCTATTTTGAAAAAGTCAACGATCAACTCTTGGATCACCAATTGAGAGATTAATCACGATTGAAGGATAAATAATGATTGAGAGATGGATCACGATTTGTAACAACGTAAATTTTCAAACAAATTTTTTCATTTTAAATTACCAACATCACATATCATAATTCTCAAATCTCGAGTGTCAATGTCATAACATATTTCAAAATAGTTTCCAAAAGCATTTATCACAATCCAAGATCCATAAAACATATAACTCCATCTCTATGTGTATGTGTGTGTACAATCAAGCCGGTGCCTTCCTACGATCCTCGGAAGTACCTGAAACACATAAACACATAACACGGTAAGCATGAATGCTTAGTGAGTTCCCTAAAATACCACGCACATATAATCAGCCACTTGAGGCTATAGCTATGTATGACCCTCTAGTCAATGTGTCTCAGTGGGACCCTCCGGTCCCACAGCTCGTTGGACCCTTTGGTCTAGTCTAGTTGGGACCCTACAGTCCCATGGTTCGTTGGACCCTCTGGTTCGGTCTGGTTAAGAACCCTCCAGCCTCATAGTACGTTGGACCCTCTGGTCCGGTCTAAGTAACACATCATATATCATACAACACATATTACAAAAACACGCATAATTCACGCAATTTCATAAGACCCTCTAGTCACACATAGTTACAACTCTAGGTAAGGTATAGTAAGAAGACGCACCTCGAAGCTAGTAGGAATAATTATGCACTTGGCACTCCCGAAATATCCTCTGCCTAAATACATTAGACAAGCGTATAATCAATATATATATATCTTTTACTCATTTAACTCCAAAGTTCTCTTATTCCCTTTAACCCCCCCTGGGATGGGTAAAAGGCCACTTTACCCTTCCGAGGTTCCAGAAGCTCCTAATTGACCCACTCACAAAGTCAACAGAAGTCCAAACGAGTCAATAGTCCAAATCGACCAAACTCGCCGAGTGCACTTGAAACACCCATAAAGATTAAACCAAAATTTAACTTTTCAACACATTTAAAATCCAAGAGTTATTACAAATCTTTGTTTTCAAAATAGTCATTCTCAAAGTTTTTTCAAAAATATAAACAAAATGTGAGGAGCTTTACGATCACGCATTTGCCTTGCCGCGATCCCCTGATGTACCTGAAACAATAAGCTGAAACTATAAGCTCGAAAGCTTAGTGTGATCCCCCAAAATACCCATACTCACACAATACAAAAACAATCATAAAGTCCATTTCTTTTTTTCATTCCAAGGCCCAACACCAAGTCCTTACCTTGAAGGTCCATACTCTAAAGTCCATTATTGGCCCAATCTACCAAATTGGGCCTAACGTCCTTATTGGGCCTAACCCCATGATCCACTATCAGAACATGGCCCAAAATATCCTATTTACGGTATCAAACAAAGGCCCAATCCATTTAGCCCGTAAACCCTAAGCCCATTTAACATGAGCTCAACAGAGAGCGTACGTGGGGCGTACCTCTCTGGTTACGCTGGGTGTAATGTCGTTTTATGCTGACTGTCATCAGGATAGTTGACCCTGTACGCTAGGCATACAGAATTTACGCTGAGTGTACGCGGGGTTTACTAAAACTCTAATAAGTGCTTAATGGCTTAAGCTCGTAAGCCTAAATTACAGATCCATCGACCAAATATGCCATGGGACTATAAAGTTCCATACTTTATCACTTTGGACGTCTAGAAAGTCCTTACTTATGGTCTTAACCCATAAAGAACTTCTCACTTCATGCATGGCACAAGCCTAATTGTTGCGAACTGATTTTTATTATTTAAGACCTCTCCTAAGGTCTAAACGGACAACTCATTTCGTCTAAGACATCACATGCACCATCTTGGGGATCCTTGGGACAATAAGACTTTCATAAAGCTAGATGTCTAGATCTATAACTAGTAAGCACAAAGTTTCAAGCTTTTTACCTTCAGGAGATTCAATGGCACAAAACAACCTCAAATCTATAGCCTTGCTTTCCTCCTCTAGCTCCTTAGTGCGACGTCTTCACTTCCCAAGGTTAAAAATGCATACCAACTCGCACTGCTCACACACACACACACACACTAGGGTTTGGGACGTTTTTCTGAGGTATGGAGGCTGCGGGTAAGCAAAAGAATGAGCCATAAGGATGCTTATATAGTCCCCAACCCCGAATATTAGGGGTTTTCATCGGACATAAGTATGCCCGACATACAAGAGTGTACGCCCAACGTACTAGGGTGCGCCTAGTACTCTTAGCATACCCTTATGTACGATCAACGTACTCCTTCCAGTCCTAAAGTTGCAACTTTAGTCTTTTTACTCCTCGCAACCCAACACAACCAACTCCACAGACCAACAGTGACAACTAATAAAAGGAAGAAGGGGTTTTTCAAGATATACCTGCAAGGTTCGGGGCGTTACAACTCTCCCCCACTTGACCTAGACTACATCCCCGAAGTCGGATGCAGCGAAAAGATTTGGATAGTTTTCTCTCATTTCGAACTCTATCTCCCAAGTCCACTCAGATCCCCTCCGATGCTCCCATTGTACCTTTACCAAAGGCACTTCCTTGTTTCGTAGGATCTTCGCCTTCCTCTCGAGAATGGCCACCGGTATCTCCACATAGTTTAAGAGCTCATCGACCTGAATGTTATCCAACGAAACTATAGCATCCTCATCCAGGAGGCACTTCCGCAATTGTGAAACGTGGAAAGTGTTGTGGATCTAACTCAGCTCTTCTGGAAGCTCCAACCTATATGCCACCTTCCCAACTCTGGCAATAACCCTGAATGGCCCAATGTAGCGGAGACCCAATTTCCCCCTCTTTCTGAAGCAAATGGCACCCTTCCAGGGTGAAACCTTCATGAGTACCATATCACCAACCTGAAATTCCAACTCAGATCGGCACTGGTCAGCGTAGCTCTTCTGCTGACTTTGTGCGATCTACAGCCGCTGTCTAATATGCTGAATCCTTATAGTAGTCCGTAGAACCATCTCGGTTCGGCCTATCACCATGTGACCCACTTCACCCCAACAAACTGGGGTGCGATATTTTTTTCCATATAACAGCTCGAAGGGTGGGGCACCTATGCTGGAGTGGAAGTTGTTGTTGTGAGAAAACTCTGCAAGCGGTAGGTAGGAATCCCAGCTCCCACCAAAGTTAATAACGCAGGCCCTCAGCATACCCTCGAGAATCTGTATAGTCCGTTCACTCTGGCCATCAGTCTGCGGATGATAGAAACTAGTACCCCATGGTGATCAACGATCTCACAGGTGTATACCTCGGCCAATTTCTCTGTTGACGAAGTCTCCCGTATAGCTAAAACGTGGGCACTCTTGGTCAATCGATCCAAGATGACCAAGATAACGTCAAAACCCCTGGACATCCTTGGCAACTTGGAGATGAAATCCATCGAGATCTACTCCCATTTCCATATGGGAACCTCCATAGGCTGCAACCTGCCATGCGGCCTTTGGTGCTTGGCCTTGACCATCCTGCAGGTCAAGCACCTCTCAACATACCATGCGATGTCTCGCTTCATAATGGGCCACCAATAACTCAACCTCAAATCTTGATACATCTTGGTGGCTCCCGGGTGAATGGAGAAACGAGACTTATGACAACCCTCCAGAACAACCTGTCTGACCCCGCCGGACATTGGAACCCAGACCCAACCGCAACGGGTTAACAACCCCCGGCTATCCTGCACGAATCGGGTGTTCTCACCCTTAATCCTTTCCAACTTCCAATTTTCCTGACGCATGCCCTCTGCCTGAGCTTCCCTAATCAAACTCACAAGTGGGGAATACACTTATATCCTCATACACGCCACCACAGAAGAAGGTCCTGCTAATTTGCGGCTCTGAGCGTCCACAACCACATTTGCTTTACCTGGGTGGAAAATGATCTCACAATCGTAGTCCTTAACTTCATCCAGCCACCTATGCTGCCTCATATTTAGGTTGGGCAGATCCATAATGTGTCTCAAACTCTTGTGTTTCGTGTATAAGCTATAGCGAACCCCATAAAGGTAATGCCTCCAGATCTTGAGAGCGAATACCATTGCTCCTAACTCTAAATCATGAGTAGGGTATCCCATCTCGTGCGGCTTCAACTGCCGTGAGGCATACGCTATAATTCATCCCCTCTGCATAAGAATGGCTCACATTCCCGTGATGGATGCATCACAGAAGACCACAAAATCCTCCACTCCCTCCGGGAGGGTCAAGACTAGAGCATCGCATAATCGCTGTCAGTGGGTCTTGAATGCCCTCTACTGCTTGGGGGCCTACCGAAAATCCACCCCCTTCCTCGTTAGACGAGTGAGGGGTACTGCAATCTTGGAGAAATCTCAAATGAATCTTGGGTAGTACCCTTCTAATCCAATGAAACGCTTGATATCTTAAGGAGATCTCGACACCTTCCAATGCATAACTGCCTCGATTTTGGTCGGGTTGACCAAAATCCCCTCTTGGTTGATGAGGTGTCCGAGGAATTGAACCTCTCATAACCAAAACTGACATTTCAAGAACTTGGAATACAGTTGTTCTCGTCTCAAAACTCCCAACAACTCCCTAAGGTGCTCCTAGTGCTGCTCTTGGGTATTGGAATATACCAAGATATCATCAATAAACACAATGACCAAGCGATCTAGCATCGGTCTGCATACTCAATTCATCAGATCCATAAATACTGATGGCACGTTGGTGATTCCGAATGGCATCACCACAAACTCGTAATGACCATAACGAGTCTGAAATGTGGTCTTCTCCACGTTCTCCTCTCTAACCCGGACCTGATGACACCTTGATCTCAAATCAATCTTGGAAAACCAAGATCCACCCTGAAACTGATCAAAGAGATTGTCTATCCTAGGAAGTGGATAACGGTTCTTCACCGTTAACTTCTTCAACTCCCTATAATCAATGCACATCCAGTGCGTACCATCCTCCTTCCCGACGAAGAGGATCGGTGTTCCCCATGGAGAACTGCTCGGACGAATGAACGGTATGCCTAGCAGTTCCTGTAGCTGAGACGAAAGCTCCTGCATTCCAGGCAGCGCCAAACAATATGGCGCCATGGAAATAAGAGCTGCACCTAGAACCAGGTCGATTCGGAAATCGACCTGCCGCTCCAGAGGCACCCCTGGAAATTCCTCCAGAAATGCATCCGTAAACTCCCGAACCACTGGAACCTCTGATACTGAAGTCTGATCCTTGACCCATGTATCCACCACATACGCTAGATAACCCGCACACCCGTGCTGAATGTACTGTTGAGCCCTGGCAGCTAAACAAAATCCTAATCCCACTCTGGTGCCCTCGCCATAAATAACCAATTATCCCCACTTGGGGTTCAAACCACTATCCACTGGCCCTCGCAATCAATCATGGCACCGAACTGACTGAGCTAATCCATTGCCACAATCACACATCCATCCCTCATAGGAATCGAAATCAAGTCTATCGGGAAGGATATCCTAAAGATCTCAATCTCACGTCCTTGGTAAACGGAAGAAGAAGAAATTCCGTGTTCGTTAGCGATAGAGACTCGCAACGGACACTCTAGCTCGCCCATAGGCACTCTGAACTACCTACTGAATTTCTGAGACACGAACGACCGACTCGCCCCCGAGTCGAATAAAACCAACGCAGGAAAGGAGTTTACTAAGAACGTACCAATTCATAGGTATTACGGATAAGCATAAGACAGATATAATAAATGAGATAAAAGATAGAAACATACCAACTACCACATGTGGTGCTGCCTTGGCCTCCTAAGTTGTAAGCTGGAAAGCATGCCCCTCAGCCTTTGCAGGCTCCACCCTAACTGGCCTCCCATCCGTGATCCTCAAAGTAGTCGGCGCTGGAGTCTGCACTGGCATGGCAGCTAATAAAGGACAATGGGCCTTAATATGGCCCACCTGCTCACAATGATAACAAAGTCTGACCCAGGAAGTCGGAGCTTGTTGCCTATAATCCTTGGCTAGATGTCCTTGCATGCCACAATGGTGGCACCCATTTCCTTCTCAACATGTCCCTGAATGAGCCTTCCCGAACTTCCCACAAGTGCGGCCTGGTTGTCCCCAAATCTTGGTATCAGATTTCTTAGGTCGTTTTGGTGCCGAATGCAACTGTACCGGGGCCCACTACTACTTCCTCAGCTGCAGCTTAATCTCCAACTCACGCCACCTAGCGGCCTCCTGTAGGTCCAAGAATGTATCACATCTCTGAGTGGCGACAAACTGACGAATGTCAGTCTTGAGCATGCCTAGATAATGCGTCATCAGAGCCTGTTTCGAGGCAAACTCTAGGAAAACCATCACCCTCTCCGTAAACATGCGGGTGATCTCTGTCACCGACTCAGTACCCTGCTTCAGATCTAAGAGCTCCTCTAACAACCGCTCGCGCTAAACCAACGAAATATAGCAAGCCTAGAACATATCCTTAAACTGCTCCCAAGTAACCGCAGCTCTCTGATCATCTGTGTATGACCTAGTCACCAACCTTCACCAATCCTTTGCCCCGGCCCGCAACAAATTCAGGGAACACCTGACCTTCTGGTCAGTATGACACGAGCACGTGAAGAAACATCTCTCCATATCAGAAAGCCACCTTATAGCTACGATAGGATCCTGAACACCATCAAATGTCGGGGGATTCGTATTATCGAAGTCCCGGTACTAGAAGCCCCGACTGGCTCCTCCCCCTCCTGCCGCTGTTACAGCTGAGGTAGCTGAAGCGGCAGCCGTCTCTGCAAGGGCTGCATATTTGTCATCAAAGTACTCTCTCATGGCAGACTTAATAGTCCCAAACAACTCTGGAATCTGACCCCGAACAATATCGACCACCTCCTCGCGGATGATCACCCTAACCCGATCCTCTATCATCACTGGCTCCTCCTGGTCAATAATCTACAGCACCGTTGTGGCCTCCTGATCACCCTGTCCTCATCCCGATCTGGATCCAGCCACGAAACGCCTCATAACCACCATATTGAAATATCAATAGGAAGATATCAGACAATCTGCATAAATAACTCATAACCAACTTCCTACAAAACCCTAGGGGTTGTGACTTCCTTGCTACGCGTATGGGTCCTGTGCTTTCAGTAGTACGGGTCCAATACTACCTTCCACACCTACCCATATTTGTCTCAAGTATCATCATAACACCCTAACATTATACATGCTCATGGTGGTCGCTCAACCTCACTCCTAATGGAACGATAACTATCTCACCACTGACCTATCGGCCTCACACAACCCACCCATCCATGAAACTTCCACCAACCCTGCAGCATTAGTGTATGCTAGCCATACATAACACTAGACCCCATAGACTTTCAAATATCCAATCCTACCCTAAGCTCCTAATCAAACCAGAACCAAACATAAGGCTAAACCAAACATTCTCAGGCTATGAGATCTTAATTATGTATAACAGTGATGCCTACACTAAGCAACTACAATAATGATGTCAATTTCATATAATGAAATCCCTAGGCTATCAAGTATCATATAATTAGGCAATTCTATCATGCAATTCCTGAAGATCCCTAGCCTAGTACTAGCAGGTTGTTCTAACATATTACAATATCAAATAATTGTATGGTATTTTAGGGTCTATTTACTGGCTCTGACTGATCGTACACCCTGCATCCTCCTTTACTTATTTTGAAAACCATTTTAGAAATCATTTCCTTGATTTGATACTGGATTCACATGAATGTTCCTCCAATTCACTCAAACCAAGGCTTTGATACCAACTTGTAACACCCATAAAATTTAAACCAAATTTTAACTTTTCAACACATTTAAAATCCAAGAGTTATTATAAATCTTTGTTTTCAAAATAGTCTTTGTCAGAGTTTTCCCAGAAACATAAACAAAATGTGAGGAGCTGTACGATCACGCCTTTGCCTTGTCGCGATCCCCTGATGTACCTGAAACAATAAAATAAAACTGTAAGCCCAAAAGCTTAGTGAGATCCCCCAAAATACTCATACTCACACAATACAAAAATAATCATAAAGTCCATTTCTTTTTGTAGGGCCAAGGGCCAACACCAAGTCCTTATCTTGAAGGTCCATACTCTAAAGTCCATTATTGGCCCAATTTACCAAATTGGTCCCAACCTCCTTATTAGACCTAACCCCATGATCCACTATCATAACCTGGCCCAAAATATCCTATTTTCTGCATCCAACAAAGGCCCAATCCATTTAGCCCATAAACCCTAAGCCCATTTAACATGAGCCCAACAGAGAGCGTACGCGAAGCGTACCTCCCTGGTTACGTTGGGCGTAATGTCGTTATATGCTGACTACCATCGGGAGAGTTGAACCCGTACATTGGGTGTACAGAATTTACGCTAAGCGTATGCGGGGTTTTACCAAAACCCTAATAAGTGCTTAATGGCTTAAGCTCTTAAGCCCAAATTACAGATCCATCAACCAAATATGCCATGGGACCAAAAAGTTCCAGACTTTGTCTCTTTGGACGTCTAAAAAGTCCTTACTCATGGTCTTAACCCATTAAGACCTTCTCACTTCATGCATGGGACAAGCCTAGCTGTTGGGAACTGATTTTTATCACTTACGACCTCTCCTAAGGTCTAAAAGGACAACTCATTTCGTCTAAGACATCACATGCACCATCTTGGGGGTTCTTAGGACAATAAGACTTTTATAAAGCTAGGTGTTTGGATCTATAACTAGTAAGCACAAAGTTTCAAACTTTTTACCTTCAGGAGCTTCAATGGCACAAAACAACCTCAGATCTATAGCCTTGCTTTCCTCCTCTAGCTCCTTGGTGCAACGTCTTCACTTCCCAAGGTTCAAAATGCACACCAACTCACAATAATAAAAGGAAGAAGGGTTTTTCAAGATATACTTGCAAGGTTTGGGGCGTTACAGCACTCCTGCGACTCGTTGATTCCCATCGTATCTCAGAGATCCTCAGAAAGTCCAACTCGACGAGCTAACCTTAACTCGCCGGGTCATCGCATGACTCAGCTAAATCGGGATAAACCCTAAACTACTCGTCGAGTCGACCCATCAACTCGGCGAGTCTATTCAGACTCCCATGCATTCAAACGATTTTAGAGAGGGATTCTTTCCCAAGCTTCATATCTATAGTCTTAGGGCTCATAAGTCATGTAAAGTCATAGACTTTATGTCCATGCATGGCATCTAGAGCAAGAAATACCAAAAAACATAAACAAAAGGGGTTATACACACTTAAAGCATCAGCAAAGCTGGATAATGCAAGGACCTCAAGGTGTTTGGGACCTCTTAGGGTCCAGATCTGGGGTTTTAACTTCCTCATGACCCCCAATTCACAGAAACCCCAAAAATAAAGAAGAAGAAGAGCCCTAATCTAGTAAAATGAGAGATCTACATCAATGAAAGGTAAAAGTCGAGTTCAATACCTCCAACTAAAGCTTGAGTGTGAAAACCAGCAGATCCAACACCCTTTTTTGATCCTCTAGCTTGAAACCCTCTTCTTCCTTGCAAAAACACCCACTAAAAGCTCACAATAGCTCTCTCTCTCTCTCTCCCTCTCTCTCTCTTTCTCTTTCTCTCTCTCTCTCTCTCTCTCACTCACTCACTCTAAGCACTCAAGACTCATCTAGGGTTTTCTCTCCTGAAGGGTAGCCACAATAGGACGCCGTAAGTGCCTTTAATTAGGCCACATGCCCGTAAAATTAGGGCTTTCCTCAGCAGTGCTGACTCGGAGAGTCGACTAATGGACTTGTCGAGTCCACTCATTAATCCACGTCACCAGCCACGACTCTACTCGACAAGTTGAGGCACCAACTCATCGAGTCACTCCACATATTTCAAAAATAAATACTTAAAATACATATACCTTGAAATCAGGATGTTACAATTCTCTCCCACTAAAATCAGACTTCACCCTCGAAGTCATGCTCCGCAAATAGCTCAGGGTGCTTCTCCTGTATTTCCGACTCTGGCTCCCAAGTCAAATCAGACCCCCTCTGACACTGCCACTGGACTTGAACCAGGGGCACTTCCTTATTCCTCAAAACCTTCACCGTCTGATCTAAAATCATGATCACCCTCTCAATATAGTTCAGCATCAACCTGAATGTCCTCTAGTGGAACTATTACCATCTCATTGGCCACACACTTCCTCAACTAGGAGATGTGGAAGGTGTTATGGATCTAGCTCAACTCCACAAGTAGCTCCAATTGGTACGCTACCTTTCCCACTTTGGCAATCACTTTGAAAGGTCCAATATATCGAGGCCCCAAATTGCCCCGCCTCCTGAACCGGATCATCCCTTTCCATGGGGAAACCTTCAGTTGTACAAAATCTCCAACCGGAAACTCTAGGTCATATCGTCAATAATCTCTGTCTGACCTGCTGAATCTGCTCGGTCGTCTTTAGCACTATCTCGGTGCCACCCATCACTCTCTCTCCCACTTCTCCCCAGCAAATGGGAGTCTGACACCTTCTCCCGTAAATAAGCTCATAGGGATGCATACCAATGCTTGAGTGGTGTCTATTGTTGTAGGAAAACGAAGCCAGTGGTATGTAGGTTTCCCAACTTCCTCCGAAGTCCATGACACATGCATGTAGCATGTCCTCGAGTGTCTGTATCATCCGCTCACTCCGCCCATCTGTATACAGGTTATACGCAGTGTTGAAATGTAGACACATGCCCAACTCTGCATGGAGTTTATTCCAAAATCTGGAAGTAAATCGCACGTCGTGATCTGACACTACCGATATATGCACTATGTATCATGCTACCACCTCTCTCACATAAATCTCAGCCAACCTCTCTGCAGAAGAGTTCTCACTAATATCAAGGAGGTGAGCACTCTTAGTCAGTCGGTCCACAATCACCCAGATCGCATTAACACCACGTGCCGTCCTCGGTAGTTTGTTTATAAAATCCATGGAAATATGTTCCTACTTCCATTGGGGAATCTCTAGTGGCTGCAAGGGACCATGCGGTTGCTGATGTTTCTCCTTGACCCGATGGCAGGTCAAGCACCTCTCGACTACCCATACAACATCCCTCTTCATACAGGGCTACCAGTAGTCTCTCTTCAAGTCCAAGTACATCTTAGTGGCCCCGACGTGGATTGAGAATATCGATCTGTTCGCCCCCTCCATCAGTATACCCTGAGCTCCGCCCGTATAGGGGACGCAAATACGTCCTCGGAAAGTCATAATCCCTTGACTATCCGTCACAAACTCTGAAAATTTTCCTATCACCAGCTCCCTCTTGAGGTTCTTTAGCTTCACGGCCTCCGCCTGGGCCCCTCGGATGGTATCCAAAACCGGAGTCATCACCATCATCCTCATACACATGTCTCGAATCGGGGTACTCTCTGCCCGACGGCTCAGGGCGTCGGCTACCACATTAGCCTTGCCCAGATGATATAGAATCTCGCAGTCATAGTCCTTCACCACGTCCAACCACCTCCTCTAGTGCATATTCAGTTTGGGCTGGTCCATAAGATACTTCAGGCCCTTGTGGTCCGTGTATATGGTACACTGAACCCCATATATGTGACAACCCGAAGTTCGTTCCGTTGTCGTAACCCGTTCCATCGTTAACTATAATTGGTATATACTTGAATTAATAGAAGCACAAGTCCTTTTGGGTTGCCTTCACTCTTGCAACTAGACAGAATGACTTTTGGAGAGAAGTTGAATTTGTTGTTTGGAATAATAAATTCATATAATGATTTATTAATATGTTCTGAAAATAATATATTAATTGGAATTCATGCAATTTAATTATTGTTTAATCAAAAATTAATATAGAGATTAAAGGAATAATTAAAAGTATAAGGGCTGTTTTGCAAATCATTCATAGTTGTGAAACTGGGCTCTTGGAATCCTTGGATAGGAGTGGAAAGAAAATGATAGGGTGGTCCTATAAGTTTTCGTCTAAGGCCTCCTAGAAGTGGAGTTCATGGGTTGCTTAGGCCTTAAGCGGAGAATAAGGGTTTCCACCTGAAAACCCTAGCTTTTGGACTAAGCCACCTCATGTATAAAAGGGATCTAACCCCTTGGATTTTTGACCCAATGCTTCTAACCCTAGAAGATCCAAATTTCTATGAGTAATCCCTACTTGGTCCTTCTCACCCTCTTGCAAAGAGTGCTTGTAAGCCATTAGAGGTGTCACACTTGAGACATTTGCTTTTAAGTGTCAAAGATCTTCAAGGTGTTCTTGTTATTACTTCATAACAAGTAAGGTAACCATCTAAACCCTATTCTTGTGAAAATTTTGAATGATGTACTAGTTTCTAGGGTTTTGCATTGGTATTCAAGTTTGCATGTTCAAATAGTGAAAAACCTAGATCCAAAGCAATAGGGTTGCATGAACACATAGGATTTGTAGTTTCGCTCAAAACCTATAAACTAGCTCATAGGTTTGAACTAACTGAATTGATTTATATTCAATTGTTTGCCAAATGAATCTATCATTTATGCCATATTATGCATAAGACCTGGTATATGATCATGCTATGAGCATATCATAATATACCACTTGAATACATGGTTAAGTCACAAGATGACTACTGGAACATTCTAAGAGTACTTTAGAATAATTAAGAGAAAGTATATAAGACAATTATTTTAAAATAAAATCTTCATGTAAAATGCGACATAATATTTTTGATTTCTAAACATATATATATATATATATATATATATATATATATATATATATATATATATATATATATATATATATATATATACTTATGAATTATAATTGGATTATGACTTCATTATGGGATAAAGAGTAGGTTTAGTTGGAATGATGTCCAACCAAAACATAATGACATAATCTACTACAAAATAAGAATACACTACTTCAAAAGTTAAAATCTAATATGATTGGATGAATGAGTTCATTGAAAAACTATATTAATCTCTACCATTCAAGGATCACATAGAAATCTTTGTGACTTTGAGAGTATACTTAATCGAGCTAAGAGCCTCTATGTAATGAAAGAACAACAATCATATTCTCCAAAATATTTAACTATACCAAGAGTAAAGTCAAATATGGAGATGATAGTATTCACAAAATTCACACAAATTGAGTTTAGTTGAACCTATTAATAAATTCCTTATTTTAAGCTAAGTATGAATGGACACACATTAGCTATAAGACTTTATTAATCTAGACATGGAATTTTGAGTTGGATTTAGTATTTGGATATTGGAACATTGTGACAAAAACTATTATATAATGTTTTGATATACTGAGATATGATCATAACAACATTACTTGTTTTGTTCTATATTAACATGTTTAATCATTAAATAATCTTATTATTCTAATAGTTCATAGTCGGTTATAATTGTAGAGGTAATTATGAATCAAGACTAATATGAATTGGATTGGTTGACTTTCACCAAATGAAGGTAGGCAATGGGTTGTAACCAAGTTTCATATGTACTTGTTAGAGAAATGGTATTGAACTCACATGCTTCAAGATCATCTTATGGATCTCTATCATGAATGACACTTAATTAAAACGTACTATCTTTGTATCCTTAACACCAGAGATACATAGTGGGACTTAAGGGTAGGGAGTGTTATGCTTTGATATGGTCAAATGTTGGTCCTAAATCGGGCAGTTATAAAAGAAATTTCCAGGAATGGTGTGGTTTATGAAAGAGTCTTATGTAGTTAAGATGAGATTTGTGATGCTTATGTTTTGAGAGTTAAACATCTAAGACGCCTTACCATAAGTTGAGCACCTAATGAGATTGATTGTGATCCATATCTCATATTTCAACATGATGTTTGTGAAAAAGGGATAACTGATAAACTTACCTTATACACCAATTATAGATTTGGGATTTTTGGGAATTGGGCGTTGATTGAATGCCACAAAGTTGTATGTTGATTGGTGCAATGAAGTATTGCTAGATGTTCACCATTCTCTATATTAGTTTAATATGAATCTTAAGCAAGTTGGAGATTAAAGGATCTTGTGTGCTTAAGAATCATATTAAAATGATATTGCTAATTAACATATGATACTAATGGGTTGCACTAACAACAATTTGATATAATTGATTATTTATTAGAAATTGATTTTAATAAATATTCAATAAACTCATATAACTCATTAAAAATAATTTATTTCATGGAAATATTAATTTTCAATGTCAAGTAACATATTATTTCATATGGTATGAATTAATAAGTCATGTATAATTTTTTTTGGACTAAATAAATTTGTTTGTCTTTTACCTAAAAGGCAGAGTTTATATTTTATAAACTTGTTTGTGTAAAATTTGAAACTCTTTCATTCTTTTTCTTCTTATTGCCAAATCTTGCATGGATTAGAGGAAGTATGGTGTTTGCATTTGTTTAATGTAAGAAAGCACCCTAAGAGACATGTTCATTACATAGGGACATGGTTGTCTTAAAGTGTAAAGGCCTAATGGGTAAGGACTTCACATTATGCTTAAAGACTTAAGCCTTGCATTCTTGTTTACTCACTTGCTTGCAATTGCCAAAAGTGTCTGCCTCTCACTCTCTTTTCTCTCTTGCAAAGAATATAAGTATTGAAAGTTACTTGGATTTGCTCTCTTGGATCAAATACTTGTATATTTGACTCCAAGCTTAAGAGTTCATCAAAAGGACTAGCATCCTACACCAAATTGGCAACTTGTTAGTGTCTCTAAAGTTTATCATTATTCATCAACTTCAAAACCTCCCAACAGGACCCAAAGAATTACAATGGTTGACATTTTTTCCATCCCTTCTTTGGTTGGTGATTTAATCTTTCTACAACTTGAAAGATGATAATTGGTGGGTATAACTTGTTATGTTATTTTCAAAATATTGAAGACTTCTGTTTTCCATTTTACTAGTTTTTGAAACTCATTTTGAAATAAAACCCAAAATGATATACGGCAAGGCATTTCATATAAAATAGAGAGAGAGAGAGAGAGAGAGAGAGAGAGTCTTCTACTTAGGAGGCGTTCTCGGGAGATTATAATAGAAAAGTTATGTCGTTGTACGGGAGATATGTGGTCAAGTTACTAGATACATGAGGTATCATTTACCTCGTTAAATTGTAATTATGATATGTGATTATTATTGAGATTTCATAGACCTGAGTATATTATGGGAATTCGTGATATAGAGCTATTATGAACGTGTTGGTAAGATTATGAGTAAATCTTATGATTAAAGATTTACTCGAGACTGTGAGGGTTATAAACCCTAATATTTGAGAATTACCCGTTATGAGAGATTTAGCTACTGGCATACAGGTTAAGCCTAATACGATTATATTATGAGGTTTGATTATTATTGTGACAATAGGTCATAGAAAATTACCAACTATGAGATTATTATTGTGACAATAGGTCGTAGAAAATTACCAACTATGAGAGATTTAGCCACCAACCATTAATTGAAATTAGCATAAAAAGATTAACACAAAACAAAACAAAACAAAAAAAATATAAAAACAGAAAAACCTAAAAAAACTACTGTAAAATCATTAAATAAGTACTCCAAAATCTAGGGTTTTCTTTCGAATGACATGTGCCGGATAAATTGTGCATTTTACCAAAAAAGCAAAATTGATTATTTTGTTAAAATAAACATTTATATTGGTTAGTTTACTCTATTTTTTTAACTAACTTATGAAGCTTATGCAAACTATGCAACCACAAGGACCGGTCCTGAAAATTAAATATTTTCAAAGATCCAGGACGAATAAGAAAAAAAGAACATTCATCTTTATTATGATTTTTTTTATTTTTAAATAAAAATATATAATGAAAAAAATTGGGCCTATGTAATTGCCCATTTTGCCCCCCTCCCCCATGGCAACCACCCTTGAGATTGTTAAACAATTAAAATATGAAACAACATGGTTGTATATTTAGTAAACGTTCTTATATAAACAAACGTTTATCTCTTTTAGCTATTAAACATTGTTTTGTTATTAGCCATATTTATATAAAAGACGAACTAATAAAGATGTGATTAATTCTCTAAAAGACCCTAGAAAAACAAGACTCCGAGCGGATGAAGTCATGAAACCTTGTTTTGAACCGTTTTATGAGTCCCAACATTTTTAGTAAACTCGCTTCAAAATATAGATATAGTCATATATCTGATTTAAATATAAAATAAAATGGTATAAATGGGGAAAATGGTGATAGTGGCTCATAAGGTGGAGAACAAAAGACGAAAGATAAGAACATGACATTTCCCATTATATTGGTGAGGCTACACAATAAAGACATATGGAAAATGACAACACAATCACTTGTTTCTCCTCAAATTTATTGGACAAAATAAGATAAAATAATTTGAAATTAAATTCAAATATGCAATAAAAAATGAAATCCAAACACTTGTGAGTGTGACAAAACTCATAAAAAAGAAAAAAATCTGAAGGCATCATTCATAAATTTTTTATTTTAAAACTTAGAGAAAAAAAAAAAAAAAAAAAAAAAAAACAACGTGTCTTCATTCTCAAATGATAGTTTTATAAGATATTTAATAATTGTTATTGAAATAAAATTTTGGTTCTTGTTGTTATAACTTGTAGTACTTGCATTTGCATAACAATGGAAAACTGAAGTGGCTACCAGTTTAGATCATGAATATGATCATCTCAAAATTACAGAGATTATCTTGGAATTGAGTTCTGACTTGGGGATTGTGCGAGGTTTTTTTGGTATGTAAACAACAATTCAATTAAATGCATTTTTACAAGTTCAATAAATTTCTAAACCGTATTTTATGAAAGTTTTAGACCATGATATTTATGCAGTTTGTACATTTATACAAGCATTTGAACGTTATTACAATGACAAAACAAGTTAAATTATGATATATAAATTCGTTAAATAGTATTATATATATATATATATATATATATATATATATATATATATATATATATATATATATATATATATATAGAGAGAGAGAGAGAGAGAGTCAATATCAAATAAGAAAATTTTTTTAGTAGGAATGTAAGAAGTTTTTTTTTCTACATATTTTTTTCGCGAACAAATAAAATGATTCACTTGTAAGATGATTCACAAGAAAAAAATTCTTAAAAAAACATCTCGATGATTCATTTATACAATGATTTTGTTGTTATTCACTAAAATTATCATAAAAATGAATTTTTTCTTAATTTACTTAAAAATGAATCATAAAGTTGTTTTTTTGAGAATTTGTTTCTTGTGAATCATCTTACAAATGAATAATCTAGTGATTCATTTATTTTGTTCGTCAAAAAAATATGTAGAAAAAAAACTTCTTACCTACTATCAAAAAAGATTTTACCGGATCTATATCCGATATATATATATATATATATATATATATATATATATATATATATATATATATATATATATATATATATATATATACATATATATATATATATATATATATATATATATATATATATATATATATATATATAATATTTTGGAGTAGATATTTTTAACTAAGACAATGATTTTGTGATAGATACATAGGAGAAACATGTGAGGATTTGGTTGAATACGAATGACAACATGCGTGATGTAGGTTGGATTAATATATATTATCTCTAAAGTCTAAACCCTAAATTGCTCAAAAACCAATTAAGGTGAGGCCTCAATCCCAGGGAGAGTTAGGGTGATAATATTTAATTAATAAATATAATAATAATAAATTATATATGAATTATTTCGTAAACCATTAATAAAGATTTCTTTAGATACCCTACAAAATTAAATCATTAACCTTTTAAATCACAGTTTAAACTATCATATTCGATGAATAAATAACTCAGTTTTTTAATTTATCAGTTTTGGTCCATGGATAGTTCTTTGCTTAATTGAGGCCTTTAAGTTTATAATTTTATCTTAATACTTTAAAGGATTATCCATCGGTTAATGTAAAGATGTTTGACATTTTTTATTTTTTCAATTTATGCGAAGAGTTTTTTTAAAAAGATGTTTATGCGAAGAGTTTTTTTTTTAAAAGATGACCGCATATTTTGGAGTAATCACCATTTTGTGGCCCAAAATATGCAAGCAAATAATCAATAAACCTTTGTTTTTTTAGTACAATAGTGGTGACTATTACTCGAACACTTTGAAGCGGGTTTGAGCATTTAGGTTATTTTGTTTAGTTAGCTAGGTTTACAATTTTTACTAATGATTCAAGTACTGTCATAATTATTTTCTGTAAATGATCTTCTACATTAATGAAAAGTTGCTCAGTTATATGTTTCAACTAAACGAAGTGTAGAATACAATTATTTAGTAAAATATTGACATATATGTTATTAAAATAAGTGTATCATTTTCATCTATGAAATATATTTTTTAGACTAAAAGGCTTTAAAACATTGTAATTATTTCAAATTTACAATGTGTTATTATTAAAAACTTATCATTTTATTTGCCAAGATTGTTGCAATGCCACCTATTTTATTTTATACACATGTAGTTGTAAATATAGCCAACCTTGCAAAATGATATTTAACATTAAATAATGATTTTTTTTTCTTTTAATATTTTATTTATCCAAACTATATTTTGCGAAAACTTAAAAACAAGAAAAACCTATTAGATTTTGTCACCCAAGATTATATTTTGGACAAAAATCTATCCAAACTTTGAACTATATGATATAAACGATAATACATGAGAAATTGTTACATATTAGCAAAACATGTTTTTTTGATACTTTTATTATAAAAACTTGAATTTAAAAGTGCTTAAGGATGTGAAAAAAAAAAACGATCGTTAAAACCACATTTAAATCTATACTATCATAACAACCTTCAATATAAACTTAACATCTTTAATTTATTGCTAATAAATTTAATTTTTAAAGTACATATGTTTGATTTTTATAACATAAAATATAATTTCGCATTTTCACAAATTATTTATGTTTTCGTATGATCCTCTCTCTCTCTCTCTCTCTGTCTCTCTCTCTCTCTCTCTCTCTCTCTCTCTCTCTTTCTCTCTCTTTGTCACACCCCCAGACCAGAACGGCGGAAACGTTCAGAGGCTGGTGACTTCATTGTGTAGTATCATAACAATCGTATATAACTGAAACATAGCAAATCCAAACAACATACATAAATATGACAAGCTTACATTGTTTTACATCATGTTTTTGTTTTCAAGTGTACACAAAAGAAACATCAGTAAGCAAATTTCCCAAAATACAACAAAATAAGCTTGAGTCCGCAATCCATAACTTGTTTATTGATTTCCTGAGAATACAAGTCATTTGAAAAGCATCAACATAAAATATGTTGGTAAGTTCATAAGCATTTGAGTATAAAAACTTTGATGATAGTTTAAAAATCCAGAAAACCCAATATTTTCTTATCAAATGGTTGTAATTCTTGTTTCAAATCGAGTATAGTTGCATGTGTGTCTTAATTCATTGTTTTCCAAAATCGTACGAATTGTTTCTCCAGAAAATCCTATATTTTCTGATGTATAAAATAGTAATTTTGGTAATAACATAACACAGGTGCGAAAAGGTCTCAGTGAGGTAGTCAGAATAGTTGACTTTTAACCGAAGATGAAATCTGTATAATAACATTTTTGATATATTCTAGTGACTCGTTATAACCATACTAATATGACGGAGTGCTTGTTATGACGTTCTTCAGGCGTCAGTTTTGTTCAAGATATTTGTCACCCTAGACTAGCCGATCTAGCTATAGCGAACAACGAAGGTGCAGGGTGTCAACCCCGTATAGATCTATACATAAATTCCCGCTCTCCTTCCATGAGACTCTAGTTATAACTCTTACAGGACTTAAGGTGTACAATATTTTATATAATATATGTACTGTGAAGATTTTGTCTGACTAGAATACTAATAGTTTCACGCAAAGTGTTGAAATTCATTATTTACCAAATAATTAATACTAGTTGTACTTGTTGACTAGATATTCCGTTTCGTTTCATTTATTGAAAATGATCCGCTCTAAGTATTTATCAAATCAATTCAATATTATCGATGTCGGATAAAATGGCTCTCCTCTTTATATATTACTGAGTGAGACCCCATTTACCGGGAAAATGTCAAGTTATGATTTGTGTAAAGCTTATGACTTCTCTGAAATTATGACAGTAGCTTTATGACATGCAAAATTTCATGTCATAAAGGTTCTATTTGCATATTTTCCAGGTGAGATTACTTATATCCAATTTTTATAAATAACCTCTTAATCAGTTTGCAAAAAGTCATTTATGGAACACCAAGTTCAAATTTTGAAGTTCTAGACTTAGTGTCAACCTTTCAAGGTCTATTTCAACAACTTTTATCTCTAAATATGAAGAGCATGGATACAAGGATGCATGTTAAACACCCCCAAAAACTTGGGAGGTTCCTTTTGTAAGTTGTATTACTCATATAATGATTAAAATATTATTTATTTTTCATGGGTTCTGTGAGACTTCACGTTCACAGAGAGTTATACATAAAAAAAATGATAATATCTTAACACACATATTAAACACACGTACACATGCAATCATTCAAGAATTTAGAACAAGAGGTGACTTGTACTCTCCCCCCAAAACAACAAAAACTAAGGAAAAAGGTGGGGTATGAAGCTCACCTTGGTTTAGTTCGTGGGAGATTGGAAGAGATGATTAGAAGCTTCCAAGTTTCCCAACACTTAAAGGTTCTTGGGACTTCAGAATGATTCTAAGAATAATTTATGTGTGAGTATAGTGAAATCTTAGGAATGGTGAGGAAAAATCACTATTCAAGGAGGATGAACACTTACCAAAGATTCTGTAAATTTTCCTTGAAGGAATGAAGCTTGAGTCTTGAAGGAATTTGAGAGGAATCTTAGGAGTTTACTAATCAGAAAGTGGGAAGTGGGATGAGGGAGGAAAAGAGATTCACGTATATAAAGGGAAGGATAAGGAATGACTTGACATTTGCATGGAATTATGGTGGGTAGGGCTTATTTTCTAAGGTTAATGTGTGTTTAACCGGGACTTGCATGGGAAAATGGAGGATTGAGCATCACATCACAAGGTCAAACCCCTTTATCTTCTTAGGATCCTTTTAAAATCTTGGGTTTTTATTTTATATAAATATATTTAAAATATTTAATTTTGGCATAAAATAGGAGTTTCAGGGGTTTAGGACATGAAAATTATGAACTTGGTGTGATTTCCATCGTCAAAATACCTTAAAATAGTGAAAAAGTCCGAAAATGATGAAAATCTGAAGTGGGATGATGCTCCTGCGAGGGTCTGAAGGGCTTGAGAAGGATTCCGGAGTCGCTTGCTCAAATCCGGAACCGCCAAGCGAAATCCGAAGCTAAATTTGAAATTCCGGAGTTAGATGCGAGGTTTCGAAGCTGCCTGCTCCCTTACGGAGCATCTCCCTCAATCCGGAGTCAGGCGCGTGTTCAGTAGCAAAGCCAGCAGTCCGGACCAGCTAGAAATTCCGGAGTTGCGAGAATGTCCGAAGTAAGAGGAGTTCCGAAGTGATTAGGGCATTCCGGACCAGTAGGGTTCTGGGGTGAGAACCTTCTTGGTTCCTTAGGAGGGTTCCGGACTAAGAGGGTCATTTTGGGTTCTATCCTCCGGTTTTGGGCTGTTTTCGACTAAGGAAGATATTTAGGGAGGTTTGGGAGAGATTTCTCGTACTTCGAGAGATTTAGGAGAGATTTCACATACTTGGAGAGATTTAGGAGAGATTTGATATTCTTGGAGAGATTTGGGAGAGATTTGATATTCTTGGAGAGATTTGAGAAAAGACTTCATTTTCTTAGAGAGATTTGAGAAAAGACTTCATTTTCTTGGAGAGATTTGGGAGAGAGAGAGAGAGAGAGAGTGGGAGATACTTTATCGGGAGCCATTATTAGTGTTTTCTTCGTAGTGCAAGGTCCTTAGACTTAGATACATTCTATTTTAAGTGTTATACACCCCCGAAGGGCACTCAATAGTGCTTTAAAGAGCCGTTACTTCGCTAAATCAAATTAGGGTTTTAAATTTTGAACTTTTCAGACTTTTAAGTGTTACTTTTCAATAGGAATTATAGTTGAACATTAGGAAACATAAAGAATCTCCTAACATATGGGCACTAGTTGAGTTGACCAGATGGTTCGTTGACCTTGACTTGACTTTGACTTTGACCAGAAGTTTGTCGGTTGTCACACACACACACTCTCTCTCTCTCTCTCTCTCTCTCTCTCTCTATATATATATATATATATATATATATATATATATATATATATATATATATATATATATATATATATATATATATTAGAAGCTTGGAGATTCTTTGTGTAATGACCCAAAATATAAGACTAAAAATTTCTTTTAATAAAACATTACTTAAAGCAAAGTCATCATTCCAAAACATAATCAGAGTATAAATTTTACCAACACATGTTCGTTATCAGAGTAAACATTCCCAGCTTGTCTAATCTATAGAGTATGCCATGCGATCACCCCGAGCTCTTCCCTCCGCTACCGGAAGTACCTGAAACCAAAACTGAAAACTATAAGCACAAAGCTTAGTGAGTTCCCCACCCTACCACATACCATGCATAACCACATACTGCACATACTGGGCCACGCCCGCTATCTTGAGCCTCGCCCCCTGCCTCGGGCCTCGCCCGCTACAACGGCCCCGCCTGGCTTCGAGCCCCGCTCGGACACAAATATGTTTCACTTAAGCCTCGCCTATCATAGGGCCTCGCCCGCCAACAAATAATAACACATAAACATGTCACAACACATAAGCTAAACTCATACGATTGATCCTGTCCTAAGGCCTCGCCTATCCTGGGCCTCGCCCTTGTCCTGCTACTGATGAGTCATGGAACCCCATCCACGCTCCAACTGGTAGTGAGATATGGGCCTAGCCCACTCTCACTCCTTCCCTAACTTGGGCCTCGTCCCTGTTTTGTTACTAATGAGATGCGGAACACCATCCACACTCTGCTATTGGTGAGATACGGGACCTCGCCCACACTCACCTCCCTACCAGGCACATACATGTATCACACAGACAACAAGTATAAACTAACATATAACAAATCCTTGGGCACCCGCCTGCTATTAATGGACCTCGTCGTGAGTATCATACTAGCATATCATGCCTAGGGCTAACCCCCGGGCCTTCTACTCATAACTACATGGACCATCATTGTGGCCTTAGGCCCATTCACACAAAGGGAAACTCACTTGCACTAGCTGAACTTGCTGAAGATCTCACTAGCTGTTGCCCGACAACTCTCTGAACTCCTGGTCACCTTGCTCCCCAAACTACCAATATCAATGCAACACTGAGTCTAACTGACCCCCGAGAGACAACCAAGTCAACTCTGGTCAAAGTCAAAGTCCTAGTCAAAGTCAACCTTCTAGGTCAACCCTACTCGCCGAGTCACCCTACTAACTCGCCGAGTTCAAATGTTCAGAGTCCTTCCTTTTGCGTCTCGGCTTGCCGAGTCAGTCCATCAGTCGCCGAGTCTACCGATTTCCGAGTCCTGACTTGTCCAACTCACCGAGTCTCCACTCAACTCACTGATTCGAGTCTCAATTCGAAGGGTTTGGGTTTTCGTGACCTGACTCGCCGAGTCCAAGAGCAGACTCGCCGAGTACAAGGCAATCTTCATCTGACTCGACGAGCTGTTCATCCCATTCATCGAGTTGCTCCTAATCTTCATGCTACTCACCGAGTCCACTCAAAGGACTCGCCGAGTCCATTCAGATCTCCTTACATGCAGAGGACTTTTGTGTCATGCATGGACTCCGAACTGTAGATCTACCCTTCCCAAGCCTATTCCTCACGTAAAGTTGCAAACTTTACGTGTAGAGAAGGAGATCTAGGCAAAATACACCATAAACTAGGGTTTAAGGCAAAGAGGCTCCATAATCAACTCCAGGGCAGATACTTTATGCTTCTCAAGACCATAATATGCTTAGATCCGAAGTAGAAACTTCAGATCTGGCTTCTAACTCAAATGGATACCATTATGGCTAAAAAGCCCCAACACCCACACATAGATCTAGGTGCAAAAGAGTCCAAGAACTATTTTATTATCTCCAAATGCTCAGAAATATCTTCCCAATCCTAAATCTATAGCCCCTTCTTCCTTCTCCAAGCTTTAATGCACTCTTCAAGGAAACAATTGGCTCAAACAATGGATATGGCGGCTAGGGTTTGGTGTTCTGGGTTAGAGAGGCAGTAAACGAACCCTAGGGAAGAGAATGAGGTGCTTAAATAGGCTCCAAGTCCTGAATTTAGGGTTTTCCTCGCACAGACCAGACTCGCCGAGTCCCCTTGGCCGACTCACTGAGTCGGTCACTAACTCCTCGACCCGGATCCCGCTCGTACTCGCCGAGTTCCTCCTTGGACTCGTCGAGTCGCCCCTTAAAATTAGGGTTTTCTTTCCTTTCTTGGCCTTCCAGACTTTGAGTGTTACAACTCTCCCCCACTTAAACTAAACTTCGTCCTCGAAGTTTACTATGATCCACCGCCTGCGATCTGCCTCCAATACCCCACCAATTATTCTAAAACCAGTTGCCTACCTTCTTTGGCCTTCCGCTCAATCATTCAAACTAACATCAATCCTTACGGATAATAATCTCGGGTCCACCCTGAACCTGAACATTCTGGAAACACAACTTACTCAACCGGCAATCCTTCTGGTACTCTCCGAGTACTGCAACTGAACCCCTAGGGGTCCACCCCTTCTTTCCGTGTGCGATTTCCTTGCCTTCCCAAGGCAATGCTCCATAACCATCTATTTCCTCTGCCACTGTGAAGACCCTATCTTCACCAAATCTATTACTCCCAAAACTTCCAGTACGGGTCATTATCGCCAGTATCCACTGGGCATTCTTTTTACTATCATTTGGTGTCGAGCACCCCACGATCAATTAACTGAATTCCATCATACGCTGCATACTTGCACTACTACTGACTGGAAATTCTGCTATTCCTCATCTGACTTCCGGATGAACTAACACCACCCTGGTCCCTACCCACCTATCAATATCTGGATTACCGGCTCCTACCGATCGCTGACCCCATACAACTACTAGTTGCTCCTAGCGACTTTTGAAGAAACTTCGACCACCTAAAACTGTTCAATCTATCCTGCCATTCGGGCACTACAATCCTGGAACCCTCGATCCTTATGCAGACACTAAGATCCTTACCAGCTCCCACCTGTGCTGCTAAAACTCACTGGCTTCGCCCACGGGTCTCACCCGCCTCTATCCCTCTATTCCTATTTGTCTAGCCATTCTTGCTCGGGCCTCACCCACGAGTCTCACCCAACCATACTACTGAGCAACCCCACTCTCAGGTCTCACCTATACTGTTATTCTCATACGAGCCTCGCCTACGGGTCTCACCCAACTATATCCTAGAGCGGCCCCTCCCATGGTCTCACCTCTCTAGGGCTATAAAGGCAAACTCCCCATCATTCTCATCCACTACCCATTCTGGATCCCTATCTGATCACTAGGAGATAAGGGCCTCGCCCCAACTCCGCCAACGAAGCTACTATGGAATGCTACGGCTTACCCGCAGTCTTACATCACCTTCTATCGTCGTCTGCTAGTGAATGCTACGGATGCCCCGTAGTATGACAACACTTTCCACCACTGACTGCTAGTGAATGCTACGGCTGCCCCGTAGTCTTACAACACCTTCCACCACTGACTGCTAGTGAATGCTACGGCTGCCCCGTAGTCTTACAACACTTTCCACCGCTGACTGCTACGGCTTCCCCGTAGTCTTACAACACTTTCCACTTTTGACTGCTAGTGAATGCTACGGTTACCCCGTAGTCTTACAACACTTTCCACTTCTGACTGCTAGTGAATGCTATGGTTTCCCCGTAGTCTTACAACACTTTCCACCGCTGACTGCTAGTGAATGCTACGGCTGCCCTGTAGTCTTACAACACTTTCCACTGCTGACTGCTAGTGCGAAAGCACCCCATGCTATCATTTCTCAATATCTTCCTTCTGACTCACTCGAGCCCTACAGGCGATCCTTCGACCTGAATTCCCAACCACATACTAACTAACCATCACCAATTCAAACAATGACTGAGGGGGAGTTTCTCAAACTCCCAACCCTGAACTCCTCAATCCATCAAACGTTGTACCACTTATTTTCCTTCTCGGAGGCTGTGCACTCATTCGGGATCTACGTACTCTTACCTTTGCACGCTCTGAGGATTCTTCCCCACTTCGATCCTGCTTAACCCTTGCTTCTCAATGCTCGAAAATAAATCCCAATCATCCTTACCATTCTATAATCAACCCGCTGAGGAATATCAAGCTTACCATAGATAGGGATCTAATCACTCCACTTCTAAAATCATATGGCTCCGAAATAGGGAGACATACCAAGTCCCTCGCATGCATGCTATAGATACTGTTGTTGGGTTTTGAGCAATCTAACACTTCCTAAGTGTGCATGAAACCCAAATAAACCTTGGATCTATGTTTGTCTAAATACATGCAAAATAATAATTTTTCCAAGGTTCATAACCTATCTAACATGGCATGGGGTACTTTTAAACATAAAAGAATTAGATGAGATTACATACCTTTTGATGATGAGTTTGATTCCTAAGGAGTTTTAGAGCCAAGCACCAATAGTGTGAATGCCTCAAATGGAATCACAAATCACCACAAACTCTTGGAAAACTTTGAGAGAGTGTATACACACTTATAAAATCGGCCACACACAAACACACATACTTTAGTGACACTAGTGGCTATTTCATGCAACATAAGCATGCTTATATAGTGTACATGATTAGGGTGAAACCC
Source organism: Lactuca saligna (assembly GCF_052625555.1). Taxonomy (NCBI): domain Eukaryota; kingdom Viridiplantae; phylum Streptophyta; class Magnoliopsida; order Asterales; family Asteraceae; genus Lactuca; species Lactuca saligna. The sequence continues at coordinate 93,172,161 of NC_136420.1, forward strand.
TAATAACCCATGACCTTTCCTTTTCCAAGGATCCATGGGTTAAAAGCCCCATGGATCATCCATGGACTTCCATATAAGCCTAGCCCATTAACTAATGAGTGTTAGCCCACACCATATAAAACAATAGCCCACAATTTAATTAGTCTTCCTTTTAATCTCTAAATTAATTCATAATTAATTTAAGACTAAGACTAATTAAATAACTTCATATTAATATATTATAACTTACAATATATTAATAAACATATGTGTATAACTCTCATAAAATTATCCATAAATATTTTGGATGAAATGCAACCCAAATGGACCATGCCGGGTCGGGTCAAGTATGTACCAAATAAGTTATGGACTTAGACACCTTATCCAACAGACTCCCACTTGGACAAGTCTAATAACTATATTTGCGTATGTTACTTCAGGAACCAACCAACAATTGTAGCTCTCGAAAACTCTGTTGAACTATGAAGTGCCATTTTAGATAAGTGATCGTAGAATCCTCTATTCTCATGATATCAGCCGGACAAATACATGGAACAACGTCGTACTTATTGTCCAGCAGTTTGTTTCCCGATTTTCGATTTGTTTGACAAAGAACTTAATCGAACACATCAATTTAGTTCTGACCGGCCGGTACATAGGTCACAACAAAATCATCGAGGGGCCCAGATATCGCTTCTATTTCTAGAAGCAACAGATAAACTTCGACTCTTATACTTGTTCTACTACTTGTTGAATTGTACACAAAGGCACGTTTTATAACATCAAATTACTGATGCGTTTACGTGCAATCAATGCACAACCAACTCATAGGTAACAACTCATATCTCTAGGTTTGAAGATTTATATGATATTACCGTCTCACGATCACTCGAGATAAATTCCATGAAGTGATACAAGTGAGCGTGGGTTTATTCCAATACTCATAACTTATGAGCACTCATGAATGTTGTAGCAACCATTGCTATGACTAAACCCATTTAGCCATCTACAAACTCGATTCATGACATTCTTGATTCATACCTACTTCCAACATATGAACGACTGTGGAGTGTTTAAATAACTTAGTCATTCGGAAAGAATAACCTAGCTATTTTGTAAGTCAAAACATGCAAAGTGAAACACAATAATAATCGAATCCAATATGGTCTCAGAACCCTTTTGAATATAAAAATAGAACCACCTTTTATTTATCACCATATTGATTACACATTATTCATTGTACAATGTTTCAAACAATCAACTTAAGACTTGAATAAAAACAACAGTCGTCCCATGCTCCTAGCATGTACACTTGTTTTTCTAAACAATAGTTATGCCATACTCCAAGTATGCACGTTATGTTTGTCTATGATCCTTACATTGTGATGTAGATCAATTGAACATGATTCCAATGATACTCATTTCACAATCCCAAATCCTTATTGTAAATGTAAGAATTTCTAATTCCTACCATTTACCAAAAAAACTGTTAGATTTTAAACTTTTATGCAATGTTCCTCTTGTAATGATTATACACAAATTCACAACACTTGTCAACAGTCATTACAGAGTATTCCAAAGGAGATCAACTTCTATGGAACGGAAGTCTCATATGCAAAGTACATTGCTTTGAACAACCTTCTTGCATTAAGGTTTTCTAATATTACATAGATTGAATAACTTCCACCTATGGAGACATTTCCATAGTCCCATTTTAACTATCACTTCCAAACAAGAGTTACTTCTTTTCAGAACATGTCAATATGGTCCTTTCCGACAACTTATATTATACTTCCAACTTTCCCTGAGCAACCAATCTTTGGCGAACCTCATATTTGTCCTCGACAATTGCTTAATCACTTTAGTCATATCCAGTTCTAGACTTTTCCTTTCTCAATGCCTTAAACATTTGGAAAATTTAGAAAAGATGAATATTATAGCACATGCAATCGATCCTATATCCGAAGAATATGGGACATGATTCATGATGTTTGACATAAAGACATGATACTAGACCAGTCTTTTGCTACAATATTTTTTTATTTGCCATGTTTTCAAAATTTAACTATGAAGAGGGATGTCGTAATCATAATCAAATTTTGAGAATGCAATATATATATATATATATATAGAATTTCTTCAAGTCGAACCATTCAGACATAAAATTCATATATATGTCCTTGACTAAGGATGATTAAAATCTCAATCTAAGCTTTAGAATTGAAATGAAGTATAATTTCCTCTCCCTTAATTATAGCAAAACAACTTTTCAACCCCTGCAACTTCACGAATTGAAACTTTATTTTCTATAATTAACATTGCTAACTTGCAACACTAAACATAGTAATCATGCTCCCGCTAACATGATGATTATCAGCATAACACTTATGCTCCCACTAGCTCTCACTACTAGAAAAAAGGCCTTTTACGACGCTCATTGCGCGTCGTAAAACGCTCAGACGACGCGCAAATGCGTGTCAAGGAAGGCCCTGTCATAAAGAGAGACGACGCGCATTTACGACGCGCAATGCGTATCAAGGAAGGCCCTGTCATAAAGGAAGACGACACGCATTCGCGTGTCGTAACCTTACGACGCGCGTGTTTATGACACGCAATGCGTATCAAGAAAGCCCATGTCAAGAAAGACCATGTCATAAATAAAGATGACACACATTTTTGCGTATCATAATTTTAAATGTTAAAAAAAATTATTTATGGATTTACTAATTTTCAAATTAAATTTGCATTTAATGTCCAATAATAGAAAATAATATATCATATACAAAAAATATAATCCATTACATAAAATTTAATGTCATACAAATAATTGTTCCATAGAAAAATAAAACAAATTAATAAAAGTTGTAACAAAAATCTACAAACTAATAGCTCTAATAACCTAATGTGTGGCTCACTGTAAACAAGATTTGTGTTGATTTTTTTAAATGTGTGCCTCACTTGTCTCCACTCTTCCTTAATAACACCACTTAAGGACTCTAAATCTATGAACTTGCTCACAGTATCTATATTGCCTGCACAAAAAACATAAGTACAAAATAAATGTGAAGATGGGTTAAATAACTACAAAATAACAAGAAAAGGATGAAAAGTTTTTAGGAAATCATATGGACGTATCGAGCTGAAGGATCATCCATGTGCTGTTCATTTTGCAAATTACACCACATATTTCCGAAATAAATAAGACAGTAAGGTGACTGACTATGCTACAAAAAATGCAAAATTTACTCCTTTTTATCTTTATCACAAACTATTATGTGAATCTGATATGGTTGTATTTTTTTTTATTCCATATGCACAAATAAGAAACCAACAAGTTAAATAAACCTCATCTTTTCAGAAAGTTTTATGTGAAACTGGCATGAGGCTTTTACCTTTTACCATGAAAAGATCACCGAATTAAGGATTTGCAAAAGAAGTCACAATAGAAAAAAGGTCCAATCCAGACCTAACATCAAGAAAACAAGACAAAAAAGTTTTCATCATGACGCAAACTGATCCAGGATGTCAAGATATAGACAAGAAAAAAAAAGCAATTATGCAACTAAAAGTCTTATAGATGTAATAAAACTTCTTCTTATCACACATTATCATGTGGACTTTTACCATAAAAGAAGATCACAGAAAAGCCACGAAAGAGAGACAAAGGTCCATTCTACGTACAAGATTTCTTGGACCTATCAGCAAGAGAAGAAGACAAAATATTGACATCATGATGGAACTATTTCTTCCATTTCCACATTAATTCCAAAGACATTATTACTCTTGGATAATTAAATACGAACACCACAGGTCATATATATAAAAATTTCTAAAAATACGCACACAATATTATTAACATTTTCAATAAAACCAACAACCCATAATTAACTCATAATTTCTAAAAATACGCACACAATATTATTAACATTTTCAACAAATGGGATTTAGACATTTAGTTACCTCCAAGGCATATTAGCCATACCTTGTGGATTACTGTTGTTACTGTGGACTAGCGGGCTCCCGATCCCTCCACCTGAAGATCCGCTTGTGGTCCCCACATTGACGGGAGTAGTGTTGACTATTTTCGCCTCTATTTTTCTTTGTTTCTGACTTGCAGGAACAAAGCTACCAACAATCATCTGTAAAAGTTACCAAGATAAAAACAAAGTTTCTTAGGGTTTGGAATCAGGAGACAGGAATCAGGAATCAGGAATGGAATGGTTGATTCCATTCCATATTTATGGAAAGAAAGAAAAAAACCTGAACGGGTGATGCAGCAGTGAGAAGGCCAGCCACATTACCACCTAAAACACGACCATTTGGCCCTGAAAGTGACACGCTTAAACCACCAGTCCTGCTTCTTTGCCCATCACTCTCACAAACCATAAATGAACCACAAAGAGATAAGATCTCAAATCATCCCTGTATTTTTTATAAATAAATTAAATATTTTTTATACATCAAAAATAAATAAATAATGAATTTTCAAGAAAAAAACCTCGTATGTGACAGTTCCACCAGATGTTGCAGACTGCTGAAGTGTAACATTAGATATGGCGCCATTAGCTGATAGAATGCACACAACTCGAGTGCTGTTTTGAGAAAACCACATCAATTTTCCCAACACATCCTGCATTTAGATAAGAAATTATGAATTTTGGTAAATTAAAAATTTTCATAAACATAAAAAGAATAATGATTGCACCTCTCCAGCTTTAACATCAAGGATATGCGGCATGAACCCCACTCCTGGTGAACCTGAAAATGGTTTATGTTTGAATGAAATGTGGAAAAAGTTGTAAGAAATTTCATGTTTTGTATGTTTTTATGGATTATGATATAACGAATTGAGTAAAGATAAACTGGGGAATGGAAATCCCAAGATAGAATGCTAATCTTATTATACAGGTTTAAAATTGTAAATTCTCACCAGTATAAGCAACTGAGGCTGCTTTCTTTACGCATATGCAAGAAGATCAGATAGTGGCTCAAAGAATAAGTTGTCAGTCGTGGTGTAAGGGCCTAAAGCAATAATCTTCTCAAAGATGGCATGGATAGAATCAGAGAGAATCCAGATAGTAAACTTAAAGGTGTACTTTAGTAAAATGAAGAACAAGCTTTACACACCAATGATAAATCCGATGTTATATCAAATAAATTAGCAGGCCTGTTATCTTCATCCAGATGAAATCTGTTTGGTAACTTATTATAAAAGATCAAAAATTTAGACATAATAGATTTATTCATAACTTATTATGTTTTCTAACATTTGATATGCATGAAACATCTTTTGTTTATAATTACATATTACCATTTGGAGAATAGATACTGAGATACATAGGAACATATGAAATATGTTTGGTATGACTTGTCACTCTGTCAGTTGCATCAGCAAACTCCTTCCTCAAAGCAACTACAAAAGTATATAATATATAAGAAGATTATGCAGAGAGATCGAGAATTACAAAAGGATCATAAGCTTTTTAGTCATAATACCAAAATCAGTGAACCACTTTCATAGAATGTGAGCAAACTCTGCATATTCTTTTCCTTCTTTAATCTTATAAAGAAGTAGAACAAGAGGACGAGTGACAATTCCTACAAAATAGATGTTAATTAATCAAATTTTATATTCAAAATTTTGAATCAGAAAATTTTGAAGATACAATAATTACCAGAACCACAAGGCAAAAAATCCATGTGTAAGGTATAGATGGATTCATAAGAGCACGAACAGGTTGTTGAGTCTGTGATTGTGATTGGTAGATTGGTATGGAAGGATGAGCAAGATTGGCTATTACAGAAGCAGCTGGTTTTGTAGGGAATCGGATTGGCATTGAATGATGAGTAGTTGTTGGATGTGACATCTTCTGGCGTTGAACCCAATGGGCGCCTGAAGGTGGGGCCACTGCACTTCTCTTGTGATATGGTCTCGCATAATACTCAGAATTATTAGAGAGACCATCAACAGAAGTTGTAGGAGCTTGTCCTCTAGGATTGTTAGGAAGCTCAACCATTTGAGATTGGCCTACATAAGACCAAACAAAAAAAAATATCAAATATGTATGCAATATATCCAACTGTATACATACACTTCTTAGGTTTTTATTTACCATGACTAAAACGGGGACCTTGAGGATTCATCAGATAACTCACAGGTGCTGCATCAATTCGATCTGATTGTCATAAAAACGATCTCAAGAAATTAAAAAGAGAGCAAGTAGTCATACCAATAGAAGGTCGAACAACATTATCTGGATACTGACGTGTTTGACTTTGACCTGAAAATAAAAAAATTAATCTGACATGATAAGTAAGACTTAACTTGTTGTCTATAACTGTATAAAAACAGTCTTATGCCACTCAGGATACCTGCACTAGTTGTCTGCAAGCTTATTTGTCTCTTAGCAGATTGAGGGCTATCTATCCCATTAAACTCAACTCCCACCCTTTTTGGGAATGGGAGATCTGTTACACCTTGACCACTACTGACCCAAGATACTTGAGGAATTGCTGTCCTCTGGTTTTGTGAAAGCAGACCACCCCCAGGACCTTGGGTAGGCATGTGATTCTGTAAATAGGGATGTTTTCCTACAAGAAAACATATTGATTCAATAAGGATAACCTTAATGTAAAGTGAAAACAATCACCTTGCTTACCTGCATAATTCTGTCTCGTAGAAGTAGAACCACTTCCAAGTTTGAGAGAGGAATTCATGGAACTCTCTGATGGTGACAAATCTATATTACTTGGATAACGAACCTGAGATACATATAAGAGTATAAGCACTCCATGTTACTGAATCAAGTAAGCTTACATGAACAAATAAAAACGTACTTTTAAATTTATTTGTTACTTTCCTTTTCCTATTATAACATCGTAGCACCCAATTATAGTAATGTCATGCAAAGACATGATATTTACTGCTATGATTGAGTAGATTTTTCATGCAATAATAGGAAGAAAAAAAATGAAAGTAAGATGCTAATGCTATGCATTTAGATGAATCCAAAAAGAAAATGAAGTTACCGCAACATTCAAGGTAGGAGCTGGGTGTTGTCCACGAATTCCATTTGGGCCCAAAATAAAATGTCTGGAGAGAGTTTCTTCCCTTGCACGAGGAATATTTAGAGAATTAAAGCAGCAAGAAAACCAAAATCACTAGTTTGTGTTCTGAGATTGAAAAGCAATCGGAAAAAGGTGAATTCAACATTGATACTTACATGGATCCTGAAATCACTAAAGAAGGGCATTGGTCCTTCAAAAAAAAGATGCAAAAGCTGACTACTGAAGAAGGGCTTCGTGGAGAAAATTGCAATCAAGCCCTAAATTGAATAGTTCTCCATTTAAAGAAAACACAGTATAGGGCTAGAGTTGATAATTTGGAAGAAAAAAGATGAAGAACAGAAGAATATGAGGTCAAAGTAACAGGATCGAATAAATAAAGGAAAATTCTTACCTTTTTCTTCGAACGGAGGGTCAATTGACTTTCAATTTTCGATGTTAGGGCTTAGCGATTGTAAGAGGAAGAAGACAAACGTACTCTCATAGATGATGGTTGTATGCGCTTGATTTTGCAAAGACGAGTTAAAGGAAAGAACTAGGGTTTTCTTGTTGTAAGTCAGGGGAGAAGCCAAGAAAGTAATTAGAGGAGAAGGGGGGAATCGCTCAAGAAGAAAAATAGAATGTCTTCGTAAGATGGAAGGGAAAATTGGTTTAGAAGCTGGTCAAATGTAATGAAATGTTGAAACGTTTGGAAACAACTTCTCCCAAATGGTTGGAGAAGATGGTCGGAGACAGTTGGCGGTCCGAGATCGGAGGTTGGGTGGTGGTGCGATGCTACTATGAAGACCAACGCCCTAGGGCTTTTTCTTGCTAATCGGAAGAGGCGGGGGAGTTTAATTTTTGGGATCCAGTATAGGCGGGTGAAATCCCGCTTAAAACGCGTGTTTCATTAAAAAATTATAAAGTGACACTCTTAGATGACAGACGTTTTATGAAAGGTGCCCTCCGCTTTTTCTTTTTTTTCTTTTCTGACACTAATTTTAGGGCACGCACAAATGCGGTGCCCTCTATCCTTCATATTTTGCAAAACTAACATTATTTTTTAGGGCACGCACAAATGCGTATCGTTTATCAGCGCGCGTCATTGTTTGCGCGTCATTAAAGGTCTTTTTTCTAGTAGTGTCTGACATATTTCCAGAAATTTGCTGGACTTCTGAAATTTAGATTCATACACCCTTTCTTAGATAGCTCACATGTGTGTCTAAAAAATTTTCAGAACTATGAAAAGGGATACCATAATCATAGTCATAATTGTTTAGACCGTTTCCATTTCTCACAAGTCCATGTTAGTGTTCCGGTGAACCACACACACTCCACTAACGACTTTTGAAAATGCAAATAACACAATTGCTATCTACTTAAAATCTACTTAGTGAAAGCGTTTCCTCACCGTCATTCTCATGAATCGGAGAGCAATCTTATGACACTTACACTTTATGGTGTATGAGTTCCTATCCATGTGAATTTGTCAAAACCATAATCACAAGATAAGGTTAGTGACAATTCAGCCTTACATGGATTAAACTTGTTCAATCTTAGTTTCTTGTCACCTTGGTAGCACAAGGCCCACCAATGCTTCCAAGTTGAACTCTGATAACTCACATGCAAATTCAACTTATTTGAAGTAGGTACAGAAATAAGAATTATGTCAACACGATAGGTTGCAAACCTTAAGTCGTGTGCTAGTGATAAATTACATGTTTTACTCTTGATTAAATCTTGAAACTCTTTCAGGCTCTTTAAGGCTCCCACTGTCCCCTTGACATATAAGTTTCCCCAGTCAAGAACCATTCTTTGACAAAACAAATATTCAAGGGATAGTGCGGATTCTTATCAAGACTAACACTTCACACAATTGGTCTTAGTTGGTCTTTGTCTCATCCAAGACATAACAACTTACCAATCTCAAATGTACAAGAGTAGAAAACATTTTACTCTTACATTTGACTAGTGTTAATAAATCTTCCTTTATGTCACTCAAGGTTACAATCTTCGAGTATGACTCTAAGAATTGTTTTGGAACGAAGTATGACTCATCTTCTTGATTTTAACCAATCCAAAGATTCATGACCTCTCTTCTTAGCCGTAACAATGCACTAAGACGTCCTTAGAGTATGAATTTGTTATATGGTTTCATGATCATTAAGATGATCATGAAAAACGATACTAAAGTACTCTCCCATCCTTTCAGATTTGAGAAACTTTTATCTTTCTGCCTAATTTGATTCTTCTCATTTGTTTTGTCATACATTGTAACCTTTCCAATGTTATAGAATTATACTTAACCTCATAAGTATCTTTAGTAAATCATGACAAATCAATCTTTGTGGTGGACCTTGACCAGTGCACACCCAGTGTACCTAATTTCTTAGTCCTTCAATTGACTCACATATACATGTGATCAAAGAATTAGTCTTAATTTTCAAAGATGAAAATTCTCATTCATCATACAATACAACTTGTATGATTCCAAGTTTCTGTCCAATTGAAACTTGGGTGATGAAAAACTTTCTACATTTGGTAAATTCAGACACTACCACAAAAGAAAGAATCAAATCCACCTTCCAATATTGCTATTACTGGAAACATATAAGCAACAATTTTCCACAGATGCCATTGTAAGGATATTTTTGAAATAAATAAAAATTAAAACCTTTTTTTTCTTTTTTTTTTTTTAAAAAAAACTTTGCGGAAAAACTTATCCTTACAATCCACATGAAAACCTTGTTGTTATCTATTCATAAGCAATATATTATAACTCTTAAGCAACAGCTCAAAATTCTGATTACCGAACCATGCGATCGAAACTCACCTTCGCAATCAGAATCAAAATATACTTACTTTAAGCTTCCTATCTTTTCTTTGATTCTTAAAAACATCAACATGTGACCCATTCACATTATGTAATAAGAATCTCCAAATAGGAACTTAATAGAGTTAGTCAGTGGACTTTAACTGAAGTAGAGTCAAACATTTTGACTTGATCAATATTATGATCTTTCAGGTAAATATGGCAGCTTCGTAATCAGTGCCCCTTCCTTTGGCAACAAAACACATGGACCCTTTGGTAATGGCACATGGGACTATCTTAGACTTAGCCTTTCTCTTTACCATTTGGTCAACTGAGTTGACTATAGCCGATCCCTTTCCATTGGGAAGAGAAATCTTTTTCTAGATATCCAATGCTACCATTGTCAATGTCCATTTAAGACTTGGAAAGTTGTTCTTTAAATCAAATTTGCTTTACTGGTGTTCCAAATCGTTGTTGATTCCACAACACCAAGCAAATAGATAACATCATTAAGGGTCATGTCATAGTCTGTCTCATAGTAGTCCCAAAGAGACTCACTATGTTACTAAGAAAGTGATTGAACATCCAACTTTCACGAGACTTTGACACCCAACTCTCCCGGCTTGTCAATATGTGACTTTATCTCCAAGATGTGAGCACACATAGACTATGCTTGCCAATAGGGATTGAGTGATTTTAAACTTTTCAAGAACTTGTGGGTGAGGGAGAATAATTGGAGGAGGTGGAGGAAGTGAAGCATGATGTTGAGGGACACCATCTTCAAGAGATTTGGGAAGATCATAGTTGTCTGAACCAGGCATCTATAATGGGAGAAAATCAAGTTAGTTGATTCAAAATCCTTAATATAACACCCAATATGAAATATTAAGGCTAGGACCCAACACAATATTTTATAACTTGGAAGAGTGATGCTGTAATCCAAGCTATAAAATATTTGAAGGTAGGCGAATGACGCTTCACCAATTTCCACCATGAAAAACGAAATAATTTATTAGGTTTTAATTTGATTTGAAATTCCTAGATCTTTTGAGATTCATTGAACTTTTCAATGGCATGTTTCAATCTCGAGTGTGCCCTCTCAAATTTTGTGACTGGGATGCCGAGAATCACAAAACAAGGTGTGAATAACCATACCAATTCACTTGGTACCCTTAATATTATCACCTAATCAATGTGTTGGTTAACCACACACGTTCCATTGATCTATGAAAAACATTAAGTCACCCTTCGTGGTCCTTACTAGTCCAAGTTAGTGTGCCGGTTAACCACACACGCTCCACCAACGACTTGGTAAGGTACAAAGTGTGAATTCCATGGGCTAGCACCAAATTCACATTTTTCCTAAAGTAACTAAAATTGGGAATTAAATAAAATAAAATATTTAGTTACTTTATAATAATCATTATATTTTTAATGAGAATTTAAAGTCATTGTCCTACCCGTTCGGCTAACGACCCTCCACCGATCAAGCAAGCGGTGGGTGAAAGTGGACACCCATTAAGTTGCCATTTTATAGGCAACAACTTTATACCCACCTTATAGACCGGCTTCGTGAATGAGGCCTACTAACGGTAAAACGACTTGTTCTTATACATACATATATATATATATATATATATATATATATATATATATATATATATAATTAACCATTAATGTTATAAATAGTATAAGTGTTGAATTTTAACTTTTAACATTCTAAGTGTTGGAATTAAATTTTCTTAAAGTGTGTGAAACTTTTCCAAATTCCAAAACTTGAGGGCAAGTTTTGTAACTCTTCAAAACTATTCATTTCATAACTTATGAATTAAAGGTTCATAAAATGAAGACTCTTCATTTTATGTAACTTATGTGTTTTTAATGTGTCTTAAAGAAAAGTGACCTTTGGATATCCATAACTTGAGGACAAATTATGGACTCCATTAAAACACATAAATGATCAAGAATTAATCCTAAACAATTCAGCAAATAATTCCTATCATCTTCTAAATTCATAAGAACATGAACATGATTATCAAAGTTTCAAGAATTATATGAACACATACAAAGCATGAAATTTTGATATATGCTATTGTAAATGGATTAGAACAACCATTACACCAACTAAAATAAGTTTTAAAACATCAAAACAGTTTAGGGTAAAGTTTCTAGTCCATTTCCAGCAACAAAAGTCGAAAATCTGCATTCTGAACCTTCTACTCGCCGAGTGCACGAACCTACTCGGCGAGTAGGATGAATTTTGCCTTGGACTCGGTGAGTCCCCCCATGGACTCAGTGAGTCCATCATGCAGACAGCAAAAATTTCAACTTTTTTCACTATTTTGCATCAAGTATCAAACAAGCAAGCCTAGGCTCTAATACCACTGTTGGGTTTTGAGCAATCTAACACTTCCTAAGTGTGCATGCAACCCTAATAAACCTTGGATCTATGTTTGTCTAAATACATGCAAAATAATAATTTTTCCAAGGTTCATAACCTATCTAACATGGCATGGGGTACTTTTAAACATAAAAGAATTAGATGAGATTACATACCTTTTGATGATGAGTTTGATTCCTAAGGAGTTTTAGAGCCAAGCACCAATAGTGTGAATGCCTCAAATGGAATCACAAATCACCACAAACTCTTGGAAAACTTTGAGAGAGTGTATACACACTTATAAAATCGACCACACACAAACACACATACTCTAGTGACACTAGTGGTTATTTCATGCAGCATAAGCATGTTTATATAGTGTACATGATTAGGGTGAAACCCTAATAACCCATGACCTTTCCTTTTCCAAGGATCCATGGGTTAAAAGCCCCATGGATCATCCATGGACTTCCATACAAGCCTAACCCATTAACTAATGAGTGTTAGCCCACACCATATAAAACAATAGCCCACAATTTAATTAGTCTTCCTTTTAATCTCTAAATTAATTCATAATTAATTTAAGACTAAGACTAATTAAATAACTTCATATTAATATAACTCTCATAAAATTATCCATAAATAGTTTGGATGAAATGCAACCCAAATGGACTATGCCGGGTCGGGTCAAGTATGTACCAAATAAGTTATGGACTTAGACACCTTATCCAACAACTGCATCCTAGGTAACCTTCTCTGTGACATCCCCATTTTCACGGCCAGAAAAGACCGATTTTTGTTTATGCTTTATAAAAATCAGAGTTCTTCTTTTAATAAAAATGTTGCGGAATTTGTTCCCAGAAAAACATGATAAATACGTTATTAAAACATTTCCGAAGAAACGTACTTTATTCATTTTAAAACGTTTGGGATGTCATCGTCAATACAGGAACATAAGCATAAACAGAACTTACATTTATTTACACTAGTGATCTACATCTCTTTAAATCTCTCAGTGTAAAGTGACTTCGTATCAACACCTGTGATATAACTAAACTAAGTGGGTCAGGTTGGGAAACCTGGTGAGTACATAGGGTTTTCAACCCACAATAATATAATTATTATATTTAAACAATCAAACAATCAACCCAATTACCCATCCCCATTATCTTCTTTAGTCTTAAGGATCTACCCTAAGAATCAGCTATTCCTCGTTTATTTAGTCCTAAGGATCATCCTAAGGCATCGACACGAAGTCCATCATTACCATGGCTTATAGAATATATCTGGTGAACACGTAGTCCGAAACATCTGGTAAACACTTAGTTCAAAAGTAACTAGTGAACACACTTAGTTCAAAATACCTAGTGAACACACTCAGTTCAAAGATACGTAGTGAACACACTCAGTTCAAAAATACCTAATGAGCACCTAGTTCAAAAATACCTACATGTTAGGAAACTGCTATCGTTCCAATGGACCGTCTAGTATCGTCTATATTCGTCATCTATATTCCACTAGATGACTGGATCACTGACAACACTGATGTCTCCCATCGTGTTATCACAATACAACTATTTCATCTACCCATGTTTTTCCCAACACGTTTTGTAGATATAAAATACGTATACAGTTTAAATCATTTAAAACATGTATAAAAATCTTTCACTCAGCATAGACAGCAAGTATTCATACAATATGTACACATAGCACGTAATTTATATTAAAATACTTCATATCTATGTGTAAGATAAAAGGGACCATGCACTCACAACACGTAAATTATATAATAAATACTTCATATCTATGTGTAAGATGAAAGGGACCATGCACTCACAACACGTAAATTATATAATAAATACTTCATATCTATGTGTAAGATGAAAGGGACCATGCACTCACCTGAGAAGGTGGTGACTCGGTACTCGGACAGCGCTTCGTTTACTTTAAAATAATTTCCTTTGACGAAACCTAGTATTATCACCAATAGATTTTAGTCTATTATTCGCCGAGACTAATTAATAGTCTAGCTATTATTACTATTATATAAGCGTTAAAAAATACTTATATAACCCATAATAATATCCCAAGTATTTATTATATGTTCTTAATAACGTTAATATAATTAAATAAAAACTATATTAAAAATAGCGTAGGCGTAGCTCACTTACAGCAGATTTTATAGAAAACCAGGCTTTGCTTGGAACAGCGTTTCCGAGCCGAAAAGCTCTTCTTCTCGGAGCCGTCGAGCACTCCGGGGCTTCCGCCTCGTGCTAGGGAGGTTCCCTAGGCTTTTCGGGGGATTTCGGGGTTAGAGAGAGGTTCTAGAGAGAGAGTAAAGAGAAGAAAGAATGGGAAAGGTGTGAAGAAAATGAGGGTGGGAGAGGTGGTATTTATAGGGTGAAAATGGCTGAACTTGGTGCCACATGTCACCATCTAGTGGCAAGACTTGGGGAGAAAGCAATGGCCAAGATTGTGCCACATCACCCATTTTCGCACAGCACACTTCTGACTTCTAAAATCCGTAACTTTCACATACGACCTCCGTTTTTGACGTTCTTTATATCCACGCATAGGTAAAAATAATATTTACAACTTTCATTTTGACTCCGTCGGCTAATTCTCGACCGATCTTAAATTTAACAGTACGAGGCGTTTAGACTGTTAAATGACCGCGGGGAATTCGTAACTCCTTCATACGGACTCCGTTTTCGTCTGTCTTTTTACCGCTGAGTTCCTATTAATGAGATCTTCAACTCTCATTTAGGTCGCATAAGCCAAAAACCGCTCGAACTAAAATTCGAGTTTCGGGTTGTACACTGCTAAGCCGAATCTTAGAAAAATCATAACTTCTTCATACGAAGTCAGATTTGGGCGTTCTTTTTATGGATTTTCTCGGTTTAACGTATTCTATGACTTTTTTTTAGATCACTAAGGCTAAATCTCGCTCTATCGTAAATTCACTTTTTACGCTTCCCGGTACCGTGCCGGTTCCGTCGCGAAACTTCGACGAGTCATAACTTCTTCGTTATAACTCGGATTTTGGCGTTCTTTATACGTATGGACACCTTGTGACATATACTACAATTTGGTTCAAATTATTTATTCTAAATAATATTTTGTTGAAAAGTCATTTTCGACCCCTATTATCTTTAAATTGACTAGCCAGGATCTACGGGCGTTTCATTCTCCATTAGAGCACATCCCCTAACTACCATTCAAATATCCAAGGTATGCAGGTGGCACATAACTCGATCACAATCAAGCCACTCAAAAATAAAATACTCATACCGATAATGATGCAAAACCATAACATTATAATCATACACAAATAAAAGAACTGAAAACGGAAGTTGCATACCTGCAACGTCCGGCGCTGATCGCGTCTCCAAGGTAGCCATCTGAAAAGCCCTGCCTTCTACCGCAGGCACCTCTGCACGGCCCTGACGGCCGTCTATGATCCTCAAAGTTGCAGGGGCAGGTGCCATCACCCGTCGTGCTGAAAGCAAATTGGGGCACTGGGCCTTCTTGTGGCCCCGCTGATTTCAGTGAAAACATATCAAGTCGGATCCCTGAGTGGTGGTAACAGTATAATCCCTGCTAAAATGACCAGTCCGACTGCACTTGAAGCAGCCAGACACACCACCGCTACCACTCCTGCACGCGCCCCCGTGCACCCTGCCACACTTCCCGCATCGGCTGCGGTCCTGATAATCCCTCAATCTCGAATCCGGTCCCTTGGGCCTTTTGCCCGAACTCGCGGCTACCTTAACCTCATCTGGCTTCCTCTTCCGGATCTGCTCTAAATCAATTTCCCTCTCCCTGGCTTGAGAAATCATATCTTCCAGCATCTTACAGCCGGACCTGCTCACGAACTCCCTGATGTCAGCCCTCAACATTTCGTGATATCGGGCCTTCTTCATCTCCTCATCCGCGACATATTGCGGTACGAGAAGAGCCCTCTCCCTGAACTTGGTGGTGATCTCTTCCACAGTCTCAGTGGTCTGCGTCAAATCCTGAAACTCCCGTGCCAACTGTTGCACCTCAATAATTGGCGAAAAATCCGCCTTGAACCTGGTTGAGAAATCGCTCCAAGTCATCGCGTCCAACGCGGCATCATCACCTAAAGCATGACCAATCTCTCGCTCTGTCCTTCAGAACACAGGAAGCGAGTCTGACCTTGTCGTCCTCAGGACACCGGCTCGTACGGAACGTATTGGCAACATCAGCCAACCATCTGCTGCTAGCAATGGGGTCCCTAGCTCCATGATAATTTGGTGCCCCGCAAGCCCTGAACTCTCGAAATGTCAAAGTATGCGCTCCCATCAAAGCCATCATCTCGGTACGGAAGGCTCCCAGCCTCTCATCCAAAATCTCCAGTATACCCTCCTTGACCGTGCCAAAGATCACAGGAGTCTGGTCTAGTATGTTGCGCGTAACCTCAGCTGATATCAACTCCCTCATCCGCTCCTCGAGCTGCTCGGCTCCTAAACCCGAGCCTGATCCCTCTCCGGCGCCCGATCCGCCAACTGGTCTCTCTCGCAACGTCACCATGCTGAAACACATATCATAACCACTATCAGAATACTCATCACTACTGCGAGACCAAACACACGCACTATCAGGTTCCCGGTCTTGCCTCGGCCTTTCCCGAATCAAGTACGGATCCTCTGCTTTCAGTAGTACGGGACCATACTACCTTCCACATCTATCCGTACTTTCCTCAAGAACTGCTTCGACTCCACCAGGTCCCTGTTCTACTACTACTGCTCCCAGCACTACCTCATCCTAGGCTTACCCTAGGGAACCCTCGGACTCAACTCAAACCAGTCCTCAGCTGCTGAAGGTCTCCTTGTAATGCCAATTAGCCATTACCTGGATACCATCACATGTGATGAGGCTCAGATAATCCTTCAAGTAAAAGACTCGTCCCTATAACGGTTGGACTCAAACAAGAGCGGCGCAATAAGACCAAATCCAGCACTCTGAGATAATTCAACCCTGATCACATGTGACGTGTTGTATCCACCTAATGGCTAACTCCCATCACTCAGAATCCCACAATGCACAAAGCAAGCAGCATTTAGACAAGGGAAAATCTAACCATAACATACTCAAACAATCATATCAACATAGCAAGAATCTGAACTAGCATGCAACACAAACTCATAAACTCAGGCATAACCTAAACAGGCTATCCTACTACTATCTAGTCAACACTATTATGAACCTCAGAGCACATATAACATGCACATAAGGCATCCTCCGTAGACCCTTAGTCCTAATCTAGCATGTTGTTCTATTAACCGATATTCATAACATAAAATTGTATGGGTATTTTGGGGTACTTACTTGAGCTCGGTTGATTGCATGCACCACACCTCTTTTCTCTTTTCAAAGTTCTTTTCTTTCTGAATTCTTTTTGCTTTCTAAAACTATTTTCTTTCTCAAAACATTATTTTTACAATCTGTTTTCTCATTTTTGAAAATTTTTTATCCGACCCCTTAGTTTGAGTTCAGGCACACCCGAGAGTATGTCCGAATCCCTCAAACCAAGGCTCTGATACCAACTTGTAACGACCCAAAATTTAAGACTAAAAATTTCTTTTAACAAAACATTACTTAAAGCAAAGTCATCATTCCAAAACATAATCAGAGTATAAATTTTCAAAACACAGGTTGTTATCAGAGTAACCATTCCCAAGCTGTCTAATCTATGGTGTGTGCCATGCGATCACCCCGAGCTCTTCCCTCCGCTACCGGAAGTACCTGAAACCAAAACTGAAAACCGTAAGCACGAAGCTTAGTGAGTTCCCCACCCTACCACATACCATGCATAACCACATACTGCACATACTGGGCCACGCCCGCTATCTTGGGCCTTGCCCCCTGCCTCGGGCCTCGCCCGCTACAACGGCCCCGCCTGGCTTCGAGCCCCGCTCGGATACAAATTTGTTTCACTTAGGCCTCGCCTGTCACAGGGCCTCGTCCGCCAACAAATAATAACACATAAAAATATCACAACACATAAGCTAAACTCATACGATTGATCCTGTCCTAAGGCCTCGCCTATCCTGGGCCTCACCCTTGTCCTGCTACTGTTGAGTCATGGAACCCCGTCCACGCTCCTACTGGTAGTGAGATACGGGCCTAGCCCACTCTCACTCCTTCCCTAACTTGGGCCTCACCCCTGTTCTGTTACTAATGAGATGTGGAACACCATCCACACTCTGCTATTGGTGAGATACGAGACCTCGCCCACACTCACCTCCCTACCAGGCACATACATGTATCACACAGACAACAAGTATAAACTATCATATAACAAATCCTTGGGCACCCGCCTGCTATTAATGGACCTCGTCGTGAGTATCATACTAGCATATCATGCCTAGGGCTAACCCCCGGGCCTTCTACTCATAACTACATGGACCATCATTGTGGCCTTAGGCCCATTCACACAAAGGGAAACTCACTTGCACTAGCTGAACTTGCTGAAGATCTCACTAGCTGTTGCCCGACAACTCTCTGAACTCCTGGTCACCTTGCTCCCCAAACTACCAATATCAATGCAACACTGAGTCTAACTGACCCCCGAGAGACAACCAAGTCAACTCTGGTCAAAGTCAAAGTCCTAGTCAAAGTCAACCTTCCAGGTCAACCCTACTCGCCGAGTCACCCTACTAACTCGCCGAGTTCAAATGTTCAGAGTCCTTCCTTTTGCGTCTCGGCTTGCCGAGTCAGTCCATCAGTCGCCGAGTCTACCGATTTCCGAGTCCTGAGCTGTCCAACTCACCGAGTCTCCACTCGACTCACTGATTCGAGTCTCAATTCGAAGGGTTTGGGGTTTCGCGACCTGACTCGCCGAGTCCAAGAGCAGACTCGCCGAGTACAAGGCAATCTTCATCTAACTCGACGAGCTGTTCATCCCACTCGTCGAGTTGCTCCTAATCTTCATGCTACTCGCTAAGTCCACTCAAAGGACTCGCCAAGTCCATTCAGATCTCCTTACATGCAGAGGACTTTTGAGTCATGCATGGACTCCAAACTGTAGATCTACCCTTCCCAAGCCTATTCCTCACGTAAAGTTGCAAACTTTACGTGTAGAGAAGGAGATCTAGGCAAAATACACCATAAACTAGGTTTTATGGCAAAGAGACTCCATAATCAACTCAAGGGCAGATACTTTATGCTTCTCAAGACCATAATATGCATAGATCCGAAGTAGAAACTTCAGATCTGGCTTCTAACTCAAATGGATACCATTATGGCTAAAAAGCCCCAACACCCACACAAAGATCTAGGTGCAAAAGAGTCCAAGAACTAGTTTATTACCTCCAAATGCTCAGAAATATCTTCCCAATCCCAGATCTATAGCCCTTTCTTGCACCTCCAAGATCCTTCTTCCTTCTCCAAGATTTAATCCACTCTTCAAGGCAACAATTGGCTCAAACGATGGATATGATGGCTAGCGTTTGGTGTTTTGGGTTAGAGATGCAGTAAAGGAACCCTAGGGAAGAGAATGAGGCGCTTAAATAGGCTCCAAGTCCTGAATTTAGGGTTTTCCTCGCATAGACGAGACTTGCCGAGTCCCCTTGGCCGACTCGCCGAGTCGGTCACTTACTCCTCGACCCGGATCCCGCTCGGACTCGCCGAGTTCCTCCTTAGACTCGCCGAGTTGCCCCTTAAAATTAGGGTTTTCTTTCCTTTTCTTGGCCTTCCAGACTTTGGGTGTTACACTTTGATTTATGTTTAGCATATCACTTCAATTTTGATTTTAATTATTATTTAATTAAAAATATTGGGAACTATTATTTAGTTAGAATATATATGATAATCAAATTTATGTTTCATAAAGTAATATTAATTGAATATTTATTATTAGTTTGTTAATATATATATATATATATATATATATATAAGCTCGTGTTGCGTGTTTGAAAGATGAGTAACATTTCATTGATATGGATGATCGTATGTGCTGGTTGTGCATTGATAAAATCACATAATTTTTTTGGTATTAGACCGTCTGCAATGCTTGTAACGAACAAAAAAACCACAACGACCATTACAAACTACGAATTGATGTTAGTGTAGACGACCACAAACGGGGAGAGAGAGAGAGAGAGAGAGAGAGAGAGAGAGAGAGAGGGAGAGAGAGAAGAAGAAGAAGAAGAAGAAGAAGAAGAAGAAGAATGTTGGTCTGAGAGAGGTAATGGTTGTGGTCCTCTATCCTTCCCATCACAAATCACCACGACTACAAACCCCTTCATTGTTGGTGCATCAGACAGCCTTATATTTTATTATTATTATTGTTACTTAGTTTAAAAATCATTTGCTTTCTATTTTTTATATTTTAATTATGATTATTATTTGAAATAACAACAATTGTTTCATGATAACGTAATCTAACTTAAAGGAAAAAAAAAATTGTTATTTATATAGAGAAAAAAATACTTCTTTGAAAATTTTAGAATTCTTTTAACTTTGTTTAACATTTATTTAGGATTTTTATTGAAATACAATATTTAATTAAAAATCTCATGTTAACGATTCAACTTAGAATAAATAAAAGTTAATTCTAAATATAACTTGCTTGTTAAAGTTTCAACTTTAATCGTGATTAAAATTTTAATATCTATCATTGTTTTAAAATGATAAATACTTTTTTATGTTTTTTATTTTTATAATTTATTATTTTTATATAATTAAAAACTACATCTTTGGGAGTTTACTTAACATATTTTGTGTTTAGCATAATGTTATATCATTCTAACGGAGTCAATTTAAAAGTATTAGTAAAATGAATTGGAAAATTATGAATATTTCAAATTAATCTGGTATTAAATTATCTAACTAAGTTAGAAAAATATAACTGAATCATTGATATTAACAATTAAATAATAATTTTTTAATAAATAAAAAAATGATTTTATATAACTTGTTGAAATATATCATAAGAGATAATGTTGGAACTTACAATTATTGTGCATATAGAAAGTTGTGTAGTTAAAATAGAAAAAATATAAGTTGTTGGAAATAACTAAGTCATTATTATTATCTTTTAATAATAATTTCATTATTATTATCTTTTAATAATAATTTCATACTGAATAAAACATATATATAAAATATCATCATTTTATATAACATGGTTTACAAAAAAACAACTTTTATAATGTTAGAACTTGAAACTGTATTATTAAAACTTGGCTAACTCTGCAAAATGTTAAATCGCTTATTAGACTTGGCTTCAAACTAGGGGTGAGTTTAGCCATATAGTCAGAAGACAAAAATATTAATCAAACTCGGACCATCTCGAACAAAATCAATCAAACTCAAACTATTTCAACTCAATAAAACCAACAACTAATGCTTTTATTAAAAACCAGGTCGAACTAGAAAAAATTCGTACAAAAAACCATTGTTCTAAGGTAATATTACATAAAAACTTATGTTACTATTAATTATTGTTATAATCAATTGACATTAAAACTATTTATTATTATTAAAATGTTATAGAAGACTTTTAGAAAACCATTATCATTAAAAATGTTATTGATAGTCCCAAACACTAATACTTATGTATGAATGTAAAAGAAATGCGGAATAATAACACAAGTATTTGACAAATAATAAACAATATTATTTATGGATTTTTCATAAAGAATAGTGATCTTACAAAGAGAACAAGTACAATTTAAGAACCCACTAGAACTCTCAAATCTATCTCTACTGAAACTATAACTCTCATAATACAATACAAATCATCAAGCCTCAAATAATGAGAGATGCTAGTATATATACTAGTCTAAACCTAGGAGATAAAAATTTTATAGATGCACCAAATCTTTGGTTATATCAAATCCTTTATTTTATGGGATTGATTCTTCAATGATAAATGCATATTTGGTATATAAGGAATGGATCGGATCAGATCAGATCTTTAGAATACTTCTTCACCAAGTAAATCTAATATGCTCCATATTCAGATATCAGCACTAGCATATCATATGCTGATCAGGGGCATCAACATTAGGAAGACACACTGATCAACTTCAGCTTCAGCATCAACATCAAGGAGTCACGTTAATCAACTTCAACTTTAGCTAGAGAGAATGACCATCACCGTGTGTCATCAGTGTGTCATCAATGTGATGCCTTCAGTGTATGGACACACTAATCAATCATTAGTGAATGGTTTCTTCGTGCATTTGGTGCTGATAGAATCTTCAGGATCTTTTTCTCATCAAGGGATGATCTTCAATCTTCGACACATGAACTTCCATCAACATATCTTCATATCATCTAACTAAACAAACTCTGACATATCAGCTTGTCTAAGTTGTATTATTTACACTTACTTAGCCAAGGCTAATTGTCTACAATGAGCAGTACACCTATAACTATAATGTATATATTTTGCATCATCAAATCTATACAAATAAGTAATCTAACAGTTATAGATACTAAAGTCTAGGTATATTTTTTTTGGAAGTTATTATAGATTAACAAACCAATTTAGAATCATTACTAAAAAATATTTGAAATTTTTTGTCGGAATTTCAACTTCCGCCTATCAATGATCATGTCACATGCCTTTCTGTTAGTGGTGTATTTGAGAAATAGATTATTTCGGGAATCATGTTATCATAATAAACTTCAAAGGGGGAGGGGGTTTCAAGACATGTTGAATCATTAATATTTTTGTGGGATTCCCCATAGTACTTTGTCTTCTTTAACGTCATTATTGAGATTGTTTAGATCATATATGGGTGATTTATCCCTCTTTGAGAACAGTAAAATAACTTGATTTTGGTCTATCACGAGTAGAGTGCGTGTCACACCCCGAAACCGAACGCAGAAACGTTCTGGGGCAGAGGTGACTTCATGTTAAGTATCACAACCAATGTACATAGTAAGCAAAGTAAACAACCATTACATTACATATTAAAATTTAGACTTGTTCAAAAGTAAAGTATTACAAGTGTTATACATATGTATATATGAACAAAAGTAAAGACGAGTCTTCTACGTACTCCGTCTTCACCAAAAGGATCTCTGGGTACTTGTCTAATATGCACCTGAGAATACAAGCAGTTTGAAAATCAACATAAAGCTGGTGAGCTCATAAGATGTTTGTTTTCTGAAAATGTACAAGTTTCCTTTGGTTTTCCGAAAAAGTTTGTTATCCAAGAAAATCCCATATTTTCTTATATGTAAAGTTTAGTAAACTGTTTTGTTACACGATTCTGGTTATGTACAATTGTTATCCCAGGAAAAACCCTTATTTTCCTAAAAGTAAAGTTTAGTTATTGAATCCCAATGTAATGTTTGATTATCTATCATACTTGCTATATTAGCTAGGTATTCTGATATCCTAGTTATGTTACACTTGAATGTACCTAGATGCGTGCCTTCGTATTCGTATTCCTATTCTTAATCATATTCATATTCGTATTTTATATTTGTATTTGTATTCATATTTATATTTGTATTCGTATTCATATTCGCATTTTCATTCGTATTCCTATTCCTATTCCTACTCCTATTCCTATTCCTATTCGTGTTCGTATTCGTATTCACATTCGCATTCGCATTTGTATTCGTATTCGTATTCCTATTCCTATTCCTAATCCTATTTTTATTCGTATTCGTATTCGCATTCGCATTCGTATTCCTATTCCTATTCCTATTCCTAATCCTATTCATGTTCGTATTTGTATTCGTATTCGTGTTCGCATTATTACTTTAGTATTTGTTCTGTTTCGAGCTGTAATTCCGTATTCGTTCTGTTCCTTGTTGTATTCTCGTATTCGTTCTGTTCCTAGTTATACTTTCGTATTCGTTCTGTTCCTAGTTGTATTTTCGTATTCGTTTTGTTCCTAGTTATACTTTCGTATTCGTTCTGTTCCTAGTTGTATTTTCGTATTCGTATTCGTATTAGTTCTAATTGATGATTAGTATGAATCATTCATAGATTATGAAATATAATATAGATTGTAACACTTTATCAAGAAATCTATGATTAGTCTAAAAGCTAACTCCGTAATTCGAACTATTTGGTTAACACAGTTTTCGATATTAAAAACATACAGAATATAAATATTTGAACTGAAATAATAAGTTTGAGTACAAGATTTCCTTGTACTTTTGCTTGTATTCCCCCATGAAAACATTTGAAAAACATTTGAAAAAGGATAGGGGTGTGAACTCACCGGTCGAGAAGCGTGTCGGATTGGATGCTAAGTGTCGGTTCGGGGCTTGATAACGCGTGAGGTTCCTATGTAATATGAAATGATATACAAATGTATCTAATTAGACTTTAAATCACTAATTAGATATGATTATACACTCCAAGACGCAAAAACACTTCAAATCAAGTGTTTGGAGTGACTCGGGTGCCATCTAAGAACGTATATGGCTTGGATAATGTGTTTACTCTTCAAGAGTAAATTCCTTATGCAGTTTTCGGCCCAAAGACCAACTCCACATGAGTTCATGGCCATGAACTCATGGATGAGGGGTTTTGTGGTGCTAAATGGTCAAATATCACTTGGGGAAATTAGCTAGGATCAAATCTAGGGCATAGGAGTGGATTAAACTCACATATGGACCATTTAATGGAGTTTACGGCAACAAACTAGGATTTTACGACCGTAAACTCCCCCACACACATTCCTTTGATGTTTTGGTGGTCGTAGGTCATTTACAAGTGTTCATAGCTAAATCTACAACCATAGAATGAATTTAGGGCACCATTTGACTAAGTTATAGGAGTTTACGGCCCAGGAACCCATCCTTGGGGGGTTTACGGCCGTAAGCTCCTATGGGAGTGGTTTTCATTAAGCTTAAGGCCTCTAACTCATTTGTGGATGTTTTTGTTGGATTAGTGTCTAAGTCCATAACTATTTTGGTATGTACTTGACCCGATGGTGCATGGTCCTTTTGGGTTGCCTTCACCAAAGCAACTTGATTGGAGAAATATATATAGAGAGAGAGGATAATATGATTTATTAATATGTTATAAGAATAATATATTAAAGGAGAAATCATATTTGTTTAATTAATATTGGTCAATAATTAATTAGGAATTAATTTTGTGATCAAGTGTAATTAATTAAACTAGAGGGGCTGATTTGTAATTATGTGATAGTTACAAAATAAGGTAAGGATTATCTTATTATTAGGTTGGACGAATTTAAGGTGATAAGGCCTTAGAATTCGACTATGATAAGGATTCAAGGATTATCTTATGGGTTGCTTTGTGGATAAGCAACTAAATAAGGATAATGACTAAAACCCTATCTCTACACCTATATAAAGACCATAAGGCTCATGAATTCGTGTATCCCTTCCCAAGAAGTCTTAAGGACGAATTCTAACCTCTCTCCTCTCTCTTTATACCTTCTCCATTTGCTCTTGGTGTTTGTAAGCCATTAGAGGAGTGACACTTGTGACTCTAAGCCTTCCAAAGTCAATTCAAGGAGGAATTGGGATTGTTATTGCTACACAACAATCAAGGTAACATCATAAACTTATTCTCATGTTAGTATGATTACGTGAATGCTAGAATTAGGGTTTATAGTCTTGGATTCAAAGCATGTACAATAGAGAAACCTAGATCCAAGCATTAGGGTTTATATGAGCACATAGGATGTCTTATGACCAAAACCCATCAGTGGTATCAGATCCTAGGATGGTTTCAATTGTATTGATGCATTGTATATCTAAAAAATTCAATTTTTTGGTGTTATGGAGGCTGGACTCGCCGAGTCCATAGCTGAACTCGCCGAGTCCAGGCTTGACTCGACGAGTCAACTCGTCAGATAATGCTTATCTCGGGATTTCTTGCTATTTTTGCATATGGATAGTTACCTTATCATGTTAGATCAATATTAATCTGATTATATGATATATTTGACTATATTTTTGATCTAAATGAAGATATTTATCAATTAATAAGATAATTGATTAATTATTTTGAGTAAATTGATAAATTGTTTTGCAAGAAATCATTAAATAAATCAAATATGGATAATTATGTGATTAAATGTTAATTTAAAATTATTTGATCCTCGTTGTTATGAAAAGTTTCATATTTTCCCCTTTAGGTTTTATAGTTTAAATTTGAACCCAAAAGTTTTGAAGTTTTGAAATTTAAATAGTTAAAACCCTAATGTTTTGAAAAAGGTTTCAAAACTTGCCCTCAAGTTTTGGAATTTAAAAGTTGATTAAAAGTTAATTAGGAATGTTAAATTCTAAAACCCTAGTAATATTTTGAAAAGTTCAAATACACCCTTATGGTTTTATTAATTAATTAAGGAGTGTAATTAAAAGGGATTTAATAAATCCATAAAAATTTAGGTTAACCATTTAATTGAATTAAAAGTGTAATTGTTAAAGTTAACCACATAGTATTTTAAAAGTGTAAAATGTGCCCTATACTATATATAACATTAAAAGTCTAACATTATATATATATGTATAAGTAAAAGTCAGTCTTACCGTTAGTAGGCCTCATTCACGAAGCTGGTCTATAAGGGGTGTTTAAGGAAATTGCCTATAATATGGCGATTGAATGGGTATCCAGTCTTACCCACCGCACTCTTGACTAGTGGAGGGTCGTTAGCCGAACGGGTAGGATAGGACGGAACCTTCCATTATAAGTATAATGAATTACTAAAGTAACTAAATGTTTTTCTAATTCCCAATCTTAGTTACTTAGGCAAAAGTGAATTGATGCAATTCCATGAAATTACACTTTGTGCCCTTGCGAAGACGTTAGTGGAGCGTGTATGGTTTACCGACACACTAAATGGTTCTAAGCAAAGGTAGTAAAGGTTGACTCAATGTTTGTCATAGTTCGGTGGAGCGTGTGTGGTTTACCGGCACATCGAATAGGTGATTGTAACATGTGAGGGCACCATGTAAGTTTGCATGGTTATTCACACCCGCTTTGTGATCCTCGGCATCCCAGTCACAAACAAGAGGGGCATATCGAGATTTAAACATTCCATTGAAATGTTCAATGAATCTCAAAGGATCTAGGAGTTTTCATAGATTTAAAACTTAAATTTCTTTTTCGTTTTCATGGTGGAAATTAGTGAATCGTCATTCACTTACGTTCAAATATT
The DNA here is from genome assembly GCF_052625555.1 of Lactuca saligna. Classification (NCBI taxonomy): domain Eukaryota; kingdom Viridiplantae; phylum Streptophyta; class Magnoliopsida; order Asterales; family Asteraceae; genus Lactuca; species Lactuca saligna. Next base: position 93,199,513 of record NC_136420.1, read on the forward strand.
CTGCAACTAGATTACGGCATCCCTCTTCTAGGTTGTAGCGTATTGTGTTTGGTCCTAGCCTTAGTATCTCATTTGGGTGATTTACTAAGGACTCAATCGATCAACTAACTTGAATTTCGTTTTCTCCCGTTTTGTAGATGTCAAAGTTCGACAACTATGGTCTTCCCAAATTCCGTGGAACAAGCATTCCACATGAAGATGATATTCCACGATTCGATTGAGGAACAAGAAATCATGCTTCACTTCGTCCTCCTCCTCCAATTATTCTCCCTAACCTACAAGATTTTAAAATTGAAAGGTTCAATATCACTCAAGCCCTTTTGGCAAGTAAACACAAAGAAGGAAAGTCAGTGTGTGCACACATCTTAAGGATGAAGTCACACATTGATAGGTTAAGAATGATGAGATCCGTTGTCGGTGAAGAGATGGCTGTTGATTGGGTTCTTCAGTCACTTCCTAACTCGTATAGTGAGTTCGTAAGAGAGTAGTATATGATGAACCACGACGTGACCCTTATTGATCTCACCTATAAGCTTATTGCTGCTGAATTAGAAATGGTTTGATCTCTTTAGAGTTAAAACCATTTTATGTTCACTTCGAGAAATGAATATTAAATGACATCTATTTTTCAAAAGCATTATCATACCATATTAAGGGGGTGTTTGGCTAAGTTTTTTTTAAAACAACTTATTAGGTTCCACATCACTATAAGTTAAAAAAGTGTTTGGATTTAAATAACTTATTCCAGTGGGGAACCTCTAATACGTCATTTTTTCATAAGTTACCCTACACTTACTTATTAACTTATAAGCTAATAAACTAATAAGCAATAAGCTTTTTTTGTCAAACACCCCCTAAATGTTATTACTTTCGTTTATACATACCGAAACCACTTGTACTTTTTATCGTCCTCTTTTTTTTTTTTCGTTTTCCTTAATTCCTTTATTAATTTAATGATCTACTAAGTAAAATGCTAAAATATATAAATAATATTTTATAAAAATAAACCTTTAGAATATCAGGTGTTGTAATTCAAAAGTCGATAAATAGGCCTTTGAGAATGCCAAAATACTCAGGTCTCAACTTGTTTATTGTGATTTTAAACTAAGTTTGGTCACAAATTAAAACATTTTCAACGATGGTATGTAATTCAAGGATTCATATTGATTTAGGTTCTCAAAACCTTAAAATATTGAATAAAATCTATATAGAACCTTATAATAAGAACAATAATCACCGTAATCAGAAAGTCCATGTTATGAAACTTGATATTATAATGACCAAAGATGAAAAAGGTTTCATTTTTAGACTAAACAAGATGAAAAATATACAAACTACCTTAATCATGTCAAATCTTGTGTTTAACTGCTCTTTATTGCAAAAGTAAGATGCCAAAATATACAAACTAATGATAATACAATGCTTTAACTATCCCTCTTGGTATAGTTATTTGAACCTGCAAAGTCAACACATTAAAGAAACATAGTAAAAATCTTTTTAGGAACAAACCTGATATAATAAAGCCTTCACCCAATAAATTTATAAGATAAATATACAAAAAGTTAAAAATGATGAAATCAATTACAAGTAAGGATTAAAATAAAAACCTGTTAAGAAAGAGTCATCTGCAGGAGAGATATTTGAATTGACATGTATTTTCTGATGGTTTCAAATTTTGAATTATCCGAAATTCAGGGAATGAGATAGAATTTGTTAAGAAATATAAGGACTCAAAACACAAGTTAAAATTTAATATTATTTTATTGATGACTACTTGTATTATTAGCTTAATAATTTGAACGTCTTAAAAAAATATTATTATTATATTCAATCTATTTTTAAAAATAGTAAGATTTCTTTTATAAGATAGTAAAGATATATATTTATGCCTTCTATGTTTGTATTAGTGGCTATGATTAATTAGCAAGACACCGTGATTGAAGTCATCTGATTCCAAAGTGTTTGTGGCAAACTAATACGCCGTTAAATCCATTGCTAATTTCGTTGATGATCTAATGTTGTTGGCTTTTAGCAACGAGTTTTCAATGGAAATTTCCTTTGTTGATTTCTATGTTTCTATTATGTACACAAAAATTTGGGCCCCCTTATGGCACGAGCATCGTGCGGTTGTATACCATATACCTCCTCAAGGGATGCGCTAATTTGTAAATCAATATATTTGCTTTTCTATTTTAGAGAAAAACAATTGATCAATAATGAAAAAAAGTCAAATAAAAAAGAAAACCTAACAAAACCAGAGTCGAGAACATGCGTATTCTATCGATCATTATTTCAATTTTTAAGCATTCCCGCTAATTCACTCCACTAGATAAATTGCAAAAGAGGCAATTTAAATAATCATCAATCACATATACACAGATGGAATATTTAAGTCAATAATGAGAGGCGTGATGCGGAGGACCGATTTATGTCGCGAAAGTCTTCAATAAATCAAACCTAATCTTGTTCATATTATAATGTGAATTCGAAGCATCTTGGAATAAACTCTTTATTAGTATTTTTTTTTTCTATTAATTGAATATAGATAATTGGTATATTTATCTTATTTTTATTTCAGTAGAGAGCTGGTGCGCAAGTAGTCCTCCCACTTTAGAATGCATGATATAAGTATTTTCTATGCATGAAATAGTACAATGCATAAGGTAAGTTGTATTTTTTTTAGTTATGGTATTATTGGTATACATGGAAAAGTACAATCCATTAATATTCATACATATGCCTAGATTACATACGCACATTTTAAAGGTTACATGATTGTTCACACAAACAATCAAATCCTTTTCCAGCAATAAAATACGTGATGAATAATATAGACATGTATGATGTATCACTATAGGGAAAAAAAAGTAATACAATGTTTTATACGTAACATGTTGAAATATGACATATGGTTTCATAATTCTTGTTAAAGTATTTCATTATTTATAGAGTAAATTACACGAATGGTACCTATGGTTTGGGGTAATTTGCGTGCTTGGTCCCTAACTTATTTTTTTAACTAAGTCTCTAACGTTTGTTTTTATTATGTGTTTGGTCCCTACTGTTTGTTTTTGTTACGTGATTGGTCCCTGTCTTATCTAAAAAAAACTATTATTTAAATAGGAAAAAATTGTAGGATAGGTAGGGTAAAGTGAGGGGATTGGAGTTGGGGTGTGTTTATTTAAATATTATAAATAATCAAGGGAAAAATAGTTTTTTTAGGTAAGACAGGGACCAAGCGTGTAACAAAAACAAACAGTGGGAACCTTCCGAATTAAAAAAATAAGTTAGAGACCAAACGCGTAAATTACTCTAAATCATAGGGACCATTTGTGTAATTTACTCTTATTTATAAATTTAAGGATATAAAATGTTGTTGCATAAACCTAATATGAAACCCAATTTATTATTATCTAAATTTCCAATTTTACTTTTTAATTTGAGTATTTAGAATAATGCTTAATTATTACCAATGACATGTTGAAAGGTCCCCCTTTAATGCACTCAAGTCCAGATGGAAGTATAAAATGGTAAGGTTAGGTACGACTACGTGTATATTTCTTGATTGTCGGGTATGATTCTTTAGGACTTGTGATCATAAATACAAAGTTGGGGTTAGCCGTAACTCGAGTTAGTGTTAGCCGTAACTCAAAATGGGTTATGCTGACAAGCGTCGATCAAATCTGGAGTTCCGGGTCGGGATATGGTGCTCCTAAAGGTGTCCCCTTGGAAAGGCGTCATACAATTCAAGAGACGGGGCAAGCCGGGCCCTAGGTATATTAGACCTTTCAGGGTTATAGCCCGAGTGGGCAAGGTGACATATAGGTTGGATCTATCAGCCGAACTCAGTCAGATTCATAGCACCTTTCACGTCTCTCAGTTGCGAAAATGCTTGGTAGACGAATCGGCAGTGGTGCCTTTAGAGGATATTCAGGTTGATAAGAGCCTAAATTACATCGAGCAAGCAGTGGCAATCCTTGATAGGAAGTCAAGGGAACTGAGGAACAAGAGAGTGGAGCTGGTAAATGTGCAATGGCAGCACCGTAAGGGCTCGGAATGGACCTAGGAGCCGGAGGACGAGATGAGGGAGCATTACCCCGAGCTTTTTCAGGACCCAGCAGCAGACTTCAAGGAAGAAGTCTAAAATGAGTGGGGGAGATTTGTAACACCCGATCCCTAGTATGCTTCCTTTCAAGTATTTCTTATGTTTTTCGTTGGGACTCAACGAGTTGGTGGCCCAACTTGTCGAGTAGAGTCGTGATCCGCGTGGAGTTTAAATAACCTACTCGACAAGTAGGGAGACTGAATCGGCGAGTAGGTGTTGTTTCGGTGAGACCCTAATTTTGAGGGTTTGTGCCCTATTTAAACAATTTATCTCAGCCTCCATAGTCCCTATTACTCCCAGAAAGCATTATCTCGAAATATTAGCCTTGGGTGAGTGTCCTAAGGCCATTTGGTCCATTTTGGTGGATTATGAAGCTTGAAAAGAGGAAGGAAGTTTGAGAGTTCGAGTTGGGGCTTGGAGATCCAGAGATTTTGTTCCATTTCCAGCTCATTCAAGGTAAAATGCCCCTGTCTTGGTCTTCCATGTGTTTATTCATCCTTAGGGCTTGGATTTTGAGTATCTTTAGGGCTTTCTAAGCCATTTTCGGATTTGTAAAGGGTTATATGGAGTTTTGACTTCAGATCTAGGTCATTGGAGGGGTCTCATGGCATAAAGGTGCCAACTCTATGGCCATGAGAGCCTCATGCACTTTGTAGAACATCTTTTATGGCTTTTTGAGCCAAAGACCCCTTGCATGTGCACCAAGCTTGGAACTTTACACGTAAAATGGACATTAGGAGGCTAGATCTATGGTTTTGATGTGTTAAGATCCATTTAAATCGACTGTATAGTAATGATCAAGGATGGACTTGGCGAGTCGTTCTTGAGACTCGATGAGTCGGGGTGTAATGACCACCAAATCCTTTATGTCATTGGACCAGATGATAATGTGGAAGGTCCTTCAGTTGTTCAGAATCATAAGGGACCTGGGAATCATGGGACTTGACAAGTGTTCGAGCAAACTCGGCGAGTCCAAGGCAATCTCCCAATCTTTGAAGATGAACTCGACGAGTTATTCATACAACTCGGCGAGTCTTAGACTGGACGCATTCTTATGAGGGAGATGAGCTCGACGAGTTCAAGGTGGAACTCGACAAGTCGGATGAAGATGGTCCCGATGGGACGATTGAAGGAGAACCCATCGAGTTCTTGCTAGACTCGACGAGTAGAGTCAGGGATTGATTTGGGTTAAAGGAGTATGGACTCGACTAGTTGGTAGACCAACTCGGCGAGTCAGGTCAACTGGATGTTGACTTTGACCAATGTTGACTTGGATTGAATTGAGTTGACCCTGGTTAGGGTTGCATATTCAGATTGATAACTTAGAAGGGTTGTCCTGTAGGGATTGAAGAGTCGAGAATAGTCTATTTGCACGCCGAGGACAGTTCAGACACTACACGACATCGATGTAAGTTACCTTCCAGTAGAAGTGGGTCTAAGGCACCAAGGCCGACCTACTAGTAGTTGAATACAGTTGAGATGATTTTCTTTGTGATAATTGTCTGGTTTTCCATCACTTGATGTATTCTATGTGCCAGTATATTATGTTCTACGTGATAGTGGTAGTAGGAGGGAATAGTCCCCCGATCCGTCGTTAGGACCGAAGGGTATGTCGGACACCCCATATATGTCTGACAACATGTTATGATATGTTATTTTGTGATAGTAGTAGGGGTGAAATAGTCCCCCGAGACCGGGTAGGATAGACCGGAAAGTAGGCAGGCACCCCAGAATGGCCTGACATGGGCAGTCAGCACCATAGAATGGCTTGACACGGGTAGTCAGTACCCCAGAATGGCTTGACATGGGTAGGTCGGGCACCCTATAATTACCCGACAATATCTATGTTATGTGATTGTACAGTATGTGGTATAATGGGGGAACTCACTAAGCTTCGTGCTTACAGTTTGAGTTTTGGTTTCAGGTACCTCTTCATCCAAGGGGAAGGAGCCGACGGTGTAGCAGCGCATAGCACACTCATACACATATATATGGTTTCCGCATGGAGTTTTTTGGGATTGTACTCTCATTTTCATTACTTTTGATGATATGGTTTTCAAACACGTTGTTAGGGTTTTTGTAACTTGATATGACATTGGCAATGTTTGGTAAACTATGTTATGAATCTCTTAATTAAAAATGAAATTTTGGCTTCGAAATTTGGGATGTTACATAATGGTTTACATACAACAACATATTAAATCTAATAAATTATGTATAGTATGTTATAAGTTAAATACATAACTTTATAAGTATAAGTAAAAATATTATTTTAATATTGAAATTTAGTTTATTTATGATTACATTTTGGGTTTAATACTTATTTAACCTTATTAACTAACTTATAATCATTATTTAAAAGACACTATAATTTATCACTTTTAACTATTTACAAAATATTCTTTTGATAGTTTAAGTTGAACTAAAATTTATATTTAAGTTGATCTTATATAGTTATGTTTAAATTAACAATTTAAGTATTTTATACAGATTTTTTAAAAGTTGTAACTTTAAAATGATAATTGTTTACATACTACAACATATTAGACCTAATAAATTAAATATAATATGTTAAAAGTTAAAAACATAAATTTATAAGTAGAATAAAATATATTCTTCTAATATTGAAATTTAATTTATATATGATTATATTTTAGGTTTGATATTTATTTAACCTTATTAACAAATTTATAATCATTATTAGAAAGAAATTGAAAATTCATAGGAGTTTCAAATTAATGTGGTGAAATGAAAACTGAATGGAAGTTTCAAATGAATGTGGTGAAAGAAAAATGTAATATTTATAAGTATATAATGATTTCAATCTAATCGGTAGTTGATCGACTTAATACCGTCTAGCAACTTTTAGTATATTGATTTTGTTTAATTTTTTTTTTTTTAAATAACCTAGAATTTTATTAAGCACTCAAAGTAACGAGAAGCTGAATGGGGGCAGGAAACTGAAAACTTTTGTTTAATTAAATAAGTCTTATTTATAATTATTCAAATTCATAGGTTTAAATTTCAATCTTAAATAGATTCAATAATTTACTAAATTTGTTATCTAGATGCCGTGATAGTTACTTCTTAGGCCCTTTATTTACAAGTTAAGTAAATCGAGGGTTGGCAACATTAAACAAATATTTCCTTTTTTGAAAAACGAACATAATTCATAAAAATACTTCAAGAAGAGATCAAATTTCGATTCCATACAAGAATGTATCAATGTCTCACTAATTTACAAGCGAGACATCAAAATAGGTTAATTCCTAAATATTAATGGATATTAAATTAAAAAGTAGAATCAGAATGGTTGCCCTAATCAGATCTAATTAAATTGATAAATTAATAAAACCTGATTGGGAATATAATCATAAATACGTGAAGCGGAGGCCCGGTTTCGTATACCAATGCCTAGAGTAGTTGGCCAACAAGCTCTCTTAATTAATGCATTTTGAAGTATTTTTAATTACTATTTTCCAATTTCAAAATTAAGTTGTACCAAAAGCAATTTTTTAAAATGAGCTGTACTAGAAGCATCTTGGAATAAACCCTATTGCTATTATATTTTGGGTAAATTAGGAATAATAACATTGTATATTACTTTTGTAATTAAATATAATCGATATATGTAATGTTTTATTCATGACAGTACTATATATGTATATTTTTATCTACATAGCAGCAAATTCGTGTTGGAAAATTCATATCATACCGACTATAGTGACAATCAATACCATTGATGTCAAGTTGGAGTAGGACTACAATTCTTGATATTACCTGCTACACGACACAAAATAAATAGGTTTAGGTTGAGTTTTCAAACCGCCAACCCGTTAACCCACAAATCCGCCAACCCGTTTATTAAACGGGTCATATATAGGTTTCTTAAAAAATAAACGGGTTGACCCCCCAACCCGTTCATATTTTTAATAAAAAAAAATATTTATGTATCAAGTATTAATATTTAATAAGTATTATATAATATATATCATTATTTCATAGACTATTTGACTGTTTTAACATTTTGACTCATGGTGGATCGCCTCAGGTCGTAAGTCGTAACCTGTAAGGCTAAGTCTGTAACCATTTTGCAATTTACCCTATGGCCGTAAGTCGTAACCTGACTCACGAACCCAAATCTAACCCACGAACCCGCCAACCTATGAACCCGTATAAATAAATGGGTTGACGGGGGTTTATGTTTTAAACCGGCCAATCCGTGACCTATATATTTAAATGGATCGTGTTTGGATTTGCATATTTTGACCCGCCAACCCACGACACGCCAAACCGAACACGACACGATTGTCAGGCCTAAGTTGGAGAGTGTTAAATAATAGCAACATTTTTATTCATATAATTATCAAATTATTAACCCTAGAGATATACTGATACAGAGAAGACAAAATGGTTCCAAGCAATGACATAACGGAAATCATCACTTTTATTCAAAAAGAAAGTGACAACTTATTCACATTTCATATGATGGTTTGAGGCAAATCAAAAACTAAGCAGCGCAAGTATTACGTTGGCATGTAATCACTTGTGCCTTGTTCCTTTTTTATAATCCTCACACAGTTGTTGCTTTGGCCGTACCAATAACCGTCATTGTGTGTGTGTGTGTGTGAGGGAAGGGTTTTACGATCAATGATTTCATTTTCATAATTAGAGGATTATGTTTCTTAATTTTTCTCATGTCGGATACGTTTTCTTCCAAATTATTTAATTCTTTTTGTTTCAATTGTATGTGATTGTTAGTATGGTGGACAAGGATTTCAGAGTTCAAGAGATGGATTAGGCTATGGGGTGTACCCTCACCGCATGGTGTAATGAGTTGAGGCTGCACTTTCACTATAGGTAGGAACACCACGCCTTGGGTGTGGTGAGGGTGAAGTGTTTCACCGTGCAACTCTCTCTCTCTCTCTCTCTCTCTCTCTCTCTGTCTCAATACAATATCCTAATGCTTGGGGAAGTGATGGGTGACTGTAACGCCCGTAGATCCGGGCTAGTCAATTTAGAGATAATAGGGGTCGAAAAAAACTTTTCGACAAAAGATTATTTATAATAAATAATCTTAACCAAGTTGTAGAATATGTCTCAAGGTTTTCGTACATATAAGCAACGCCGAAATCCGAGTTATAACGAAGAAGTTATGGCTCGTCGAAGTTTTTTGGCAAAACCAGCACGACACCGGGAGACGTAAATAGTGAATTTAAGATAGAGGACTTTTTAGCCTTAGGGATCTAAATGAAAGTTGTAGAATACGTCTCCACCTACGCATGGATATAAAGAACGTCAAAAACGGAGTTCGTATGCAAAAGTTATGGCATTCCGAAGATTTAGCTTTTAAAAACCCTAAACTAGCTAATTCACGACGTGAAAATTATGACACTTACGACAATCTGTCATAATTCGGAATCTAGAAGCTGCGAGAGGATAAGATCGAATTCACGACGTAAGAGTTATGACGCTCAACATATCCTGTCATAATTTGGAATCTAGAAGCTACGATAGGATAAGATCGAATTCACGACATGAGCTTTATGACACTCACGACATGAGGTGTCATCGGCACCTGACGCAAATGGCAAGTCTACGGAGTGAATCATGAGATTCACGACGTGAGTCTTATGACACGACGTGAGTGTCATAAAAACTTACTGTAAATAGCATGCGAGCCATTCCGAAAATCTCACACCTTTCTTCATTTCTTCTCTCTAAACTTTCTCTCTATAAGGGTTCTAACCCTCCCCTAGCACCCTAAGGAAGCCACGAGGCTCCCGGAGTCCTGAGAAAAAGAGTCTTTCGGTTTCGAAACGCTGCTCCAAATAAAGCCCAGGTTTCTTTAAAATCCGCTGTAAATGAGCTATGCTTACGCAGTTTTTAATATATCTTTCAAATAATTATAGTAATGTTATTTGGTCCTTAAAATAATTATTTGGGCTATTATTATGAGTTATATTGAGTGTTATTTAACGCTTATATGATAATAATAATAATAATAGCTAGACTATTAATTAGTCACCGTTTACATTAGACTAAACCCTAGTGGAATTGATATTAGGTTTTATCGAAGGAAAATTGTTTTGAGAGTATCGAAGCGCTGTCCGAGTGCTGAGTCACCACCTACTCAAGTGAGTGTATAGTCACTTTCACCTTACACATATATATGAAGTATTTTCTTTAAAATACGTGCTATGTGTAATTATATTAATTGTTTAATTAAGGTGACTGTTGAATAGATGTTTTATACAAGTTTTAAACTGTATATGTATTTTTATCTACAAGTATGTTGGGTAAAACATGCGTAGATGAATTAGATGATGTGTGATGAAATAGAAGGTTATGAGAGGCATCAATGTTTAAAATGATCTAGTCATCTAGCAGAGTATAGACAACAGCTACAGACTATTTTAGATAGTCCAGTGGAATGTTAGCAGACTTGTAATCGGTAGGTATGTTTGAACTATATGTTCATAAGGTGTTCTTGAACTATATGTTCATTAGGTGTTTTTGAACTATGTGTTCATCCGTTAGTTCTTCTTTTTGACACTATTACGTGTCGGGGTACGGGAGCGTACTGGAGTACTTTATTAGTATTTTCCCTATACCTTTATTTTGAAGAGATTTGGAGTCTTTGTTTCTTTTATGAAGTGATCGGATGAGCTTCGTGAGTCAGTGTTCCATTCTCGATGCCGGATAGGAGTGAGTCTGTGGGTTATATACCTCATGATATTCAGACCACAGCCTAGGCATTAGTCAGTGTTTCCATTCTCGATGCCGGATAGGAGTAAGTATGGGGTTATATACCTCATGATATTCAGACCACAGCCTAGGCATTAGTCAACGTTTCCATTGCTGGATAGGGTGCGTCTGGGGGTTATATACCTCATGATATTCAGACCACAGCCTAGGCATTAGTCAGTGTTTCCATTGCTGGATAGGGTGCGTCTGGGGGTTATATACCTCATGATATTCAGACCACAGCCTAGGCAATAATAATTACCCCTGACTTAATTGTCTGGTGGTTCTTTCTTTTACGAACAAAGGTTCGTGGTTAAACTTATTCCATTCATTTGATGTCTTCTTCGATCCTCGTTTGCTGCTAGGGAATTTCTGAAGTAGTTTCGTTAGTTGGTTGTTCATATCGATCCTTTAGGCCATATCTAGTAAGATCACTGTATAGGATCAATATGTGGGGATCGACATTGTTAGTGCTTGTAATATAAACCTTGGGCAACAATGGACTTGGTGCCTATTCTTTAGGATGAATCCTTAGTAACGAGTGATAGTTGATTTTTAGGGTAAATCCTTAAGAAATGAATAAGATAATGGGGATTGGGTAATTGGTTTGATTGTTTGATGTTTAATCATAATAAATTTATTTATTGTGAGGTAAAAACCCCTATATGCTCACCAGGCTCCCAAGCCTGACCCACTCAGTTTAATTGTATCACAGGTATCGATATGAAGTTGCTTTACACTGAGAGATTAAGGAGATATAGATCACTAGTGAAATGAATGTAAGTTCTGCTTATGCTTATGTTTCTATATTGACGATGACATCCCAAATGTTTTAAAATGAATAAAATTCGTTTCTTCGGAAATGCTTTGATAACGTATTTATCGTGTTTTTCTGGGAATAAATTCTGCAACATTTTTTATTAAAAGAGGTACTCTGATTTTCATAAAGCATAAACAAAATCGGTCTTTTCTGGTCGTGAAATTGGGGATGTCACAGTGATCATATCTTGGGTTTTGAAGTGTGAGGGGAAAATGAAGTGGCATAGAAAAGGCAAAATATGAAATGTGATCACACCCTCCAGCCTTAGTGGTGAGTAGGTGTTCATGGACATGAGAAAAGACAAGTGGCCTATCGGGGGTAGTGTGTTTGACCAAGTTTTAGAGGTGCACCAAGGAACTTTGACAATTAGACGTTGTACAAAGGTTCTCATACATTATCTATATATACTTATAAAGGATGCATTTTTTTCTTTCACCACATTCACGTGAAACACCCATGCATTTTTCCTTTCACCACATTCATTTGAATCTCCCATGACTTTTCAATTTCTTTCTAATAATGATTATAAGTTGGTTAAAATAGTATCTTTACTTTTACTTATAATGTTATGTCTTTAACTTTAAACATATTATACATAATTTATTAGTTTTAATATGTCGTTATATGTAGATCATTATAATTTTAAAGCTACAACTTTTGATTAGGTTGGATAGATACTTAAATTGTTAATTTAAATATAGTGTCAACTTAAATATAAATTTTAATTCAACTTAAACAACCTAAATAATAGTTTTTAAATAGTTAAAAGTGATAAATTTTAGTGTCTTTCTAATAATGATTATAAGTTGGTTAATAAGGTTAAATAAATATCAAACCTAAAGTGTAATCATAAATAAACTAAATTTCAATATCGAAATAATATATTTACTATTTACAAAGTTATGTTTTTAACTTTTAACATATTATACTTAATTTATTAGAATTAATATGTTGTTATATGTAAACCATTATCAGTTTAAAGCTATAATTTTTAAACAGTTTGGCTAAAACACTTAATAGTTAACTTCAAACATTACATGATCAACTTAAAGATAAATTTCCTTGCCACTTAAAAAATCCAAAAAATATTTTGTGAATAATTATAATTGATAAATTGTAGTGCTAAATACAAAAACTAAATTGTAATATCAGTTTAACTAAAATATTTCCTAAAGATATTTTTATAACCATTAAAAGTTTTCAAATAAGTAGCTTAATATACAATAACAATAGTTAAAAACAACTCTATATAAATGATTATATTGTTATATTTACATACGAAAAAAAATATTTTATTTATAGATAATCTCAATGATAGAAATTAAAACATGAAGAAAATAAATTTTAGAAATTTAATTAACAATAACAGCTATAAATAATATTAAACCATATATTATATTTTTATAATCATTAAAAGTTTTCAAATAAGTAGCTTAATATACAATAACAATAGTTAAAAATAACTCTATATAAATGATTATATTGTTACCTTTACATACAAAAAATATATTTTATTTTTAAATAATCTCAATGATAGAAATTAAAACGTTAAGAAAATAAATTTTAGAAAATTAATCAGCAATAACAACTATAAATAATATTAAACCATATATTATATTTTTTTTATGAGTAACCCGCGGGTAAAGATCATTCAAACGATTGAGATTATGCAGTTTTAATAGATGTATATATTATCATATAATTTAAATTAATCAATATATTATATTAACTTAGTATACAAATTAGTATATAAAATTCAAAAACAATGTTATTGTTATATTTCAGAAAACACATATTTTTAAAGATTTCAACTATATAGATGTTTATGCACAACGCGCGAGAATTCGCCTAGTTTATTACTATTTCCCTCGTATGCTCCATGTTCTAGACATTTGGAATTTTGCAATAAATATTGAGTCATGTCATAACTCATATCTTTACTTTTCTTGTGGATCTCAAAAACCATAAACTTTTGGATTTATAAGGTTCTTGAAAGCGCATTGTGCTTATACTCTTACTCGCAATTGTATGTACCATTTGGGGTAGGCATTTATAAGGTTTTGGCATACAATCATGACGTATCAATGGTGCACCAAAAAATCGCATTCGGTTTCAAGGTAACAATGGTATATAACCGTAGGACACACACAAAAAGTTGTTTCAGGTCATCGAGAACTGGCAATGGATTCCCACTATAAGGTCAATGTTTTAGTGATAAGGTTGAGGTCGAAAGATTATGTTTAAATCATATTTTTCCCTCATGTGTGGTTCTTGGTCATGTTCGAGAAGTTTTTAGCTATTCCAAATCTATATATGTTGTACGAAAACAAAGGTTTTACTAAAGTGTATGTTATAAATAGATTGAGAGGAAACATGGAAAACTTAATGTTGCTAGGTCCTATTATTTCAAACAAATTTTTCTCTAAGGTTTTGGGATGATTGTATATATCTTAACTGCTACATATTTGATCAACAAGATTACATTACTATATTAAAAAGCAAATGTCATTTTCAAATGGTTTATAATTTCGACCCATTTTTGCATCATCCTATAGTCTTTTGATGATTATACTCTGCAACAAATATGACATCATGACAAATTTGGACATAATTTTGAGAAGTGTGTATTGATAGGTTATTCAAATTTAAAGAACAGGTATAATTTTTGGAATATGGATAACAAAATGTTTTTTTTTATAATCCTAGGGATGTTAGTTTTATAAAAACGAATTTCCTTTTAAAAGTTGCTAAACATACTAAATGAATAGTGAGATGCACTGTTTGGAATTTTTATGTTGTTAATCAGACTCCTAATAATGATTGGTACGTTCATCAGGTGATAACTAGTAATCAATGTGTGGCTTGTAGTATACAACCATGTGTTCCCTATAGTTTTGATAATACTATAATAGTAATATTATTGTACATATGAGCTCTAATAGAGAGTCAAGGTTGCCTACGAAGTTTAGTTATTTTGTAATTGAGGACAAGCATAAATGTGGTGTGTGGAAAAAGTAGTTAATTACTCTAGATTAAGTTTAGGTTGTTTTTGTTTTATTTCTAATCTAGATAAAATTGTTGAACCTAATATATACCTACCACGAAGAGTGTTTAGACCATAATTTGATTAGGGTCATGAATGAAGAATTCGAGACCTAAAACATAAATGACACTTGGATAGTAACTGACTTGCCTAGTAAAAGAAAATCCATTAGTTGGAAGTAGGTCTACAAGATGAAATATAAGGCTAATGGTAAGGTAGAAACATACAAAGGCTAGGTTAATAACAAAATGGTTTAATCAAGAAAAATGAATTGATTATGCTTAAAGTTTCCCATAGGTTGAAAAGTTGGTTATAGTAATATGTGTTATAAGTCTTGTTATTTCTAATAGAAGATTGTTTCAATTTGGTGTGAATAAATGCTTTCTTGTATGAGAATAATTTATATATGATTTTACATCATGACTATTTTTCAAAAGGGGATAATAGGGTATGTAATAGTTTTAAATAATTTTATGGGGCTTAAACTGACCCTAAAGAAGCAAAATGAGAAGCTTGCTATGTCACTTATTGATTTTTCTGTAAACATAGTTTGAATGATTATTCTCTTTTATAAGAACGGTCAGAGATAGTGTTGTTACTTTTTTTTTTTGGAAAGGAACTCCTAAACGAGAGTTACTGAATCAACTTTTGCTATTAATAGATTATATACTTGTGATTAGTAATAAATAATATGATGTTAATAACAGATTAAAAACAAAGTTTGAAATGACTTGTTAATACATAAATTCTGGGAACTTCCCTATTAATAGATTATATACTTTTTTTTTTGAAAAAAAAAATAGATAGATTATATACTTGTGATTAGTAATAATGAATACGATGCTAATAATGTAAATTAATTTTTAAAAACAAAGTTCCATATTTAAGATATTGGTATTAAGATATTTACTTAGGAATTGAAGTTGTTAAAAGTTGAAACTAATAAGGGTGTAAGTATGTCTTAATGGATATATTGTCTTGAACTAGTGTATGGGTTTGAAATGATGGGATATAAACATGTTAATACATGGATTTAAAGTTATTGATTAGTGAATATGTTGACTAAGAGCAACTCCAACCATTCCACTAAAAATATCACTAAAGTGATCTATTTTTATCACCAAAACTTTTTTTTACTCCAACCACACACTAAAAATTTGCACTAAAAACATGTTTTCATATTATAATATATAATAGAATAATTATTAAAGTTGTAAAGGTTATAAAACTAACCAAAATAATATTAAACAATTCAAAAAGTTATTTTTGTGTGATGAATAGTATTACACCAAATATAGAGACAACTATTCAATCTTACCAATTTTGTGTTGAGTTTAATGGTCCATTGGAACACATTTTCATACCAAAACACTATTTTTGTGTATTCACTGGAGTTGGTCTAAAAGGATAGTCTTAATTGTTAATATAATGGATATTAGAAATTAATTAGAAATTTGATTTATAATACAGTAATTAGATTTGATATTTCATTTGTAATTCAGATTTTAAGTAAATTAATACATTTTTTTAGGAACTCTCATTTAACGCTTCTTATGAGAGTTGTAAGGTATTTGAAAAACATCCCAATGGAGGTGTTAATATTTGTAGGTCCGATTCATTAAGTCTTCATGTTTATGATGGGTCATACTAGGATAAATGCACTGCTACTAGACGATTTGTGACTGGATGCTTTGTCTTTTTTGGGAACTCTTTACTTTCCTATAAAAGCAATAACAATCATTTGTATGGAATGAACCAAAAATAATAATGTTGTTGGAATGTTATAAGATGCTATTTCATGATCAATTATGGTAGTTTAGTTACTAATCTGTGAAAAAAATGTTATCAGTAGTTAATAAAGCGTTTGTCATTTTGTTATGAAAAGGTTCAACA
Source organism: Lactuca saligna (assembly GCF_052625555.1). Classification (NCBI taxonomy): domain Eukaryota; kingdom Viridiplantae; phylum Streptophyta; class Magnoliopsida; order Asterales; family Asteraceae; genus Lactuca; species Lactuca saligna. The sequence goes on from NC_136420.1 coordinate 93,216,121, forward strand.
ACCTTTATTTTTTGTTACTTTAATTTTAGCGAATGTGTATTAGTAGCATTACATGATATTAGGCCATGGGGTATGGTCACTAGGTATTCGCTAGAAAAATGATGTCACCTATACGCCACATCACCCCACTTACATATTCACTACATGTTTACTAATCATTGAAAATGGTTATCACTCCACATTGTTTTTTTATTTATTTATTATTTTTTTACATTATATTAAATTAAAAACACAATAAAACATTAATAAAAAACACATTAATAAAAATAAAAATAATATTTTTAAATTCAACATATATGCTTACTAATAAAATAAACATTGATAAACATAAAAGTGATATTTTTAAAATTCAACGTACATTTTACTAATAACATAAAAATTAATAAAAAACATTGAAAAAAAACTATTCGTTTGCATCATTGTCCTTATCGTCTCCGTCCTCATCCACTTCGTTTTCGTCTTCAAATTGTCGTTGCCATATGTGTTCAGTCAAATCTTAACGTAAATTGTGATATGTTTCACTATTCTGTATTTCCAAAAGCCTTGTAAAGTATGCTGGGCTGCCGACTTGTATTACTGCAGGAGGATTGAGCATATCATTCGGAGTATACGTACAAATAGCTCTACCCTCTTCTTCTAAGATCATGTTATGTAAAATAACACACGCTTTCATCACCTTCATCAATTTTACCCTTTCCCATGCTCGTGCTGGATATTTGATTATGTGTCACTTCTGTTTGAGGACCCCAAACGCCCGCTCCACATCCTTCCTTGCAGATTCATGTGCTAATTTGAACAATTTCCTTTTTTCATCAGCTGGATATGTGTATGACTTGACAAATGTTGCGTACTCTGGATATATCCCATCAGCAAGGCAATATCCATGATTGTATTCACGTCCATTAATAACGTATGACATGTTTGGTGCTTTACCCTGGAAAATATCGTTAAATAATGGAGATGCTCCAAGCACATTCCACGTCGTTGTTTGACCCTGCCATACCAAAAAATGCATGCCAAAACCAGAGGTCCTGTGAAACAACTGCTTCTAGTATAATAGTAGGCACACCATGATCACCTCGTGTGAATTGCCCTCGCCATGCATTGGGACAATTTTCCCACACCCAATGTGTACAATCAATGCTACCTAGCATTCCTGGAAATCCATGTTTACCCTGATGTGCGGCATACAACTGTTCGACATCATTTCTGGTCGGATTTCGCAAGTATATGTCGCCATAAAGCTCTATTACATACTCACAAAATAAATATGTGCATTCTCGACCGGTCCTCGCAGACATCTTCAAATATTCATCTGAAGCGTCTGCGGCTATGCCATACGCTAATTGTCTAAGAGCTGTTGTGCATTTTTGAAACGTAGTAAACCCACATTTACCCCTAGCATCTCATCTCAGTTGGAAGAACACATAATTGTTTTCCAAATCTCTAGCTATACGTAGAAATAAACTTCTACTAATACGAAAGCGATCCTCAAACTTCGATAGGTCATATAAACTATTAATGTTAAAGTAATCACGTACCAAAAGTTCGTTCGCTGCCTCTCGATCCCGGTTGATGGACTTTCTTCGTTTCTTCTCGACATTTGAAGTTTCACCTCTCTGACGTACAATGTCATGTGCCGCAGACAACAACGTGTGCATAACCAACTCGTCATCATCGGAATCTTCATAAGATGATGAAGACGAAGAAATGGCATCTAAAAAATTATTCATATTCTTGTTGTTGTGTGTTTTTTGTGTAGTTGTTATAAAATATATGGTATGTATTATGTTTGTATATATAGTTGAGGTTTTAGTTTTGATTTTTTTTATTTTATTAATCTTAACGGTCAAAAAGGGAAAGGAGGAAAGGAGGTAACGGTCAAAAAACAAGAATCAACCGATCAAATTGTGCGTGAGGATCCGTGAGAAGTTCCAATCCGCGTCACATTCACCGGTAGGGGGGGGGGGGGGGGTGTTCACGCGTGAATACCCCCTACACGTCATCATTACGCATTAAAAACCCATCCACACCCCATGGCCTTAGAAATGAATGTTTTTTACTTTTTTTTCTTTTGTTAAAAAATTTACATTTTGTTTTTTGAGAAAAAAAAAAAAAAAAAAAAAAAAGTAAATGCCACATTTGTACGCTTCTGTCACTCATGTGCACGCCCAACATGGAGAAGAAAAAACAATGTCGTCGGTGAAGCATTAAATAAGATGATAGTCTCTGTCTAAACATGAGATCTCACTTATCGATTCATAGTTTTTACCATTTTTAGAAGCATGGACAATTAGTCGACATAACGTGACCTTGGATAAACGAATAGGTACATTTAATTGTTTGAAAGGCATATTCTTTGGTACTTGACGTGCAATCCAATTTTCTTTTATTTTATTAACTCAATATTAAATAATAATCGCCATCCATGTTCACGATTGTAATATAATGAAATAAACTACCAACGTTTATTACATTATTTATACTAAATAGCAATTGTCTTGGTCAGTAATTATAGGTTTCTTAAAAGAAATAGTCTATTGGTACTGGTGTTTATATGTGTTAAATAACAACAACCATGCACGTTTACCATTTACGATTGACATTTAAAGAAAAACACCAATATATTCCTGTAGAATATGTATATAATAACAATAGTCTCATACTTAAACATGTATACTTCAAAAAGTCTAGCCTCGATTATATTAAAAATAGAAGTCCTTGATCATGAATTAAAGGGTTAGATCTCAAATTGGAATAATTATGGAATAAACCCTTTGGAAACATGTCTTCCATATTTTATATTATCTTGCAATTGAATATAATATTAAATTTATAAGTAACATGTGCTTATAGATGTAATCCAAATAAGACCAAAAATTTAACTACTGTTATTTCACTTTTGTCACAATTATAATATTCTTTTTTTTATCATACATGTTAATAATATTTAATTTTATGCAATAGTAATACTAAAAACAGATGGGCCTTAGTTAAAGAACTTTATTCTTTATAAAAAAAAAAATGTTTTTATATGGTTTGCGAAAAGCAAAAGGTAAAAAAAAAACGTATTTAATTTGATGTTTGTAATTGAATACATCTAATTTTATAATGTTATCGTTAACAAATGTTACATTTATTATTCATAGTATTACCTGATGTTCTGACAAAAAGATAGGAGGGGTGACAGGGTGGCGTGAAGCTCGTGGGAGATGTTCGGTCCACGTGGAACGACAAGGGGAGTTGACGTGGCAGGAAAAAGTGTCTCTTGGAGTCACGAAGGGTCAGAGTTGAACAGTCAACGGGTTAGGAGAGATGGATGTGGCATCGTGCATAGTGAGTTGTACCTTTATCATCAAGTTTTTAGGTAATTAATTAGGTGCAACACATTTGGTGCTTGCCACGTAAGATCTGCTCATCAAACATGATAACATCGAAGTTTTAGTAATTTATAAAAAGCAAAATACATATAATGAGTTAATCACAATATATTTCTAATGATTATATTAAGGTCCTACTAATTGGACCCTAAGGTTTTTTTTAGCTGATCTTCTCATCAATGATTTTTTAGATATAAATTTATGTGTATTTATAATATCAACTAGTTATGAGACCCGTATATTATACGAGATTATTAAAATAAAATGTTAAATATTAACGATTAAATGAGAAGTTTATTTGAATTTGAAATTTCAAATAACTTAAAATTATGAGAAAAAAATGAAAAAAAATGAAAATAAATTAAGATTATATGTTTAGTTATCAGATCAATGTCCTAAATGGGTAAATTATAACAAAATGTTAAACACAAATGTTTAAACTGTAATTTGTTTTACTCGGCAAATCTAATCTACTCCTAAGCTAACAACACCTATTTCACCTATATCCACAACGAAACTTGAACCCTCGACCTCAAAGAGGGAGGGCACCACCTGATACCGCTGGGCTACAAGCCCTTTTTAACTATAAATTTATTTGAAATTGAAATTTAAATTTAAAATTAAAAATTAAAAATTAATAGTCATTATGGTATGTTTAATTTATGGAAATATTGAGACTATAATGTATATATCCTTATTGAAAATGAAAAATGAAGTAAATGACAAGTGGAAAATAAATATATCTCAAAGTTATGATAAAATGACACGTGGTCAATCGAATAAGAGAATGACATATGACAAAATCATTCTTATTTATTAGGCTAGATAGTTTGTATGATTATTAAAAGCTTTTTTTTTTAAACTCGTACCTATCATTTAATTACTATCAACTTTTTATTTATTATATATTTTATTCTTTTATAATCAAATAATAATACAACCGTCAACGTTTTCTATATATTTTAATATTTTTATATACCATGAACTAAAAATAAAATGATAGTAAATATTTAAATGAAAACTAAGTATTATTAATAGAAAATGTAGCGACGGTACATATACCAATAATGATTATTGTTTTATGTATGTACACAAGCATCCACCAACCTGAAATAAAAATCTACACACACCAAAAACCTCATTCTTCCCTTTTATTTAAAAACAAAAAAAAATAATTACTTTTATTTAAAGTATTCTATTTTATAGATTTGAAAAAAATAAGTATACTTTTTTAACACTTTTTTATAAAAATTATATATTTTTTCTATAAACAAATATTTATATTAAACCATTTTATTATGTAATGATAATTAATAAAAAGATAATTATTTTGTAATGATTAGTTTATTTTAGGAAAAAAGTTAAAGTAATTATTAGGGGGTCCTTTAAGAATATAAAAAGGATCCAAATAGTTGAACCCTTATATAAAAATTTTACTTTTTATTTTTCTGTTTAGAATATATATATATATATATATGTGACATCCCCAAAATCACGGCCAGAAGAGACCGGTTTTGTTTATACTTTATTTCAAAATCAGAGTTATCTTTTAATAAAAGGGTTGCGGAATTTGTCCCAAAACAATAATATGATAAAGATTTATCAAAAGCATTTCCATAGAAATGTATTTCATTAAAAGACTCGGGATGTCATGTTCGTATAGATCAAAAGTATAAACAGTACAATATAAGCCTTACTACATTATTTCATATCTACAGGCCTATATCCGTAATCCCTCGTCCAAAACATCACACCTATGCTCATGCGCCACTACCTGTAATGCATAAAACTGAGTGGGTCAGGCTTGGGAGCCTGGTGAGCACATAGGGTTTTCAACCCACAATAAGTTTATTAATTTCATCAATCAACAATAACCCGATTACCCGTTCCCGTTATCCTCACTTTACGTCCCTAAACACCTATCATAAGGGACCTAGCCTAAGGATCATCATCGGGACGGACACTACTGCTAAGGGGATTCCTCAGCAATAAATGTCCTAATAGGCAACCATGTGGGGGATGGAGTACACCGGTGAACACATCGTTCACAACACCTACAGGTTGCGAACCTGCTAGTGTTCCACTGGACTGTCTAGAAGAGTCCGTGGTCGTCATCTATACTCCGCTAGATGACTGGATCAACAACAACAACATCGAGGCCTCTCATCATTTTATCACACATCACCTATTACATCTACCCATGTTTTACCCCAACATTTTCGTAGATATAAAATACATATACAGTTTAAATCATTGAAAACATGTATAACAACGTTCATCTAGCATAGATAGCAAGTATTCAGATAATATGCACACATAGCACGTAATTTATATAAAATACTTCATATCTATGTGTAAGTTGAAGGTAACTATGCACTCACCGGAAAAGGTGGTGATTCCGAACTCAGACAGCGCTTCGCTTCTTAAAAAGAATTTTTCTTCGACGAAACCTAGTATTATTACCACTAGAGTTTAGTTTATTATTCGTCGAGACTAATTAATAGTCTAGCTATTATTATTATTATTATATAAGCGTCAAAAAAATACTTATATAACCCATAATAATAGCCCAAGTATTTATTATAAGTTCCTAATAACGTTACTATAATTAAATAAAAGTTATATTAAAAATAGCGTAGGCGTAGCTCACTTACAGCGGGTTTTATAGAAAACCGGGCTTTGCTTGGAGCAGCGTTCCCGAGCCGAAAAGCTCTTCTTCTCGGAGCCTTCGAGCACTCCGGGGCTTCCGCCTCGTGCTAGGGAGGTTCCCTAGGCTTTTCGGGGGATTCCGGGGCTAGAGAGAGGTTCTAGAGAGAGAGAGAGAGAGTAAAGAGAAGAAAGAATGAGAAAGGTGTGAAGAAAATGAGGGTGGGAGAGGTGGTATTTATAGGGTGAAATGTGGCTGAACTTGGTGCCACATGTCACCATCTGGTGGCAAGCCTTGGGGAGAAAGCAATGGCCAAGATTGTGCCACATCACCCATTTTCGCACAGCACACTTCCGACTTCTAAAATCCGTAACTTTCACATACGACCTCCGTTTTTGACGTTCTTTATATCCACGCGTAGGTAATAATAAGATCTACAACTTTCATTTTGACACCGTCAGCTAATTCTCGACCGATCTTAAATTTAATAGTACAAGGAGATTATACTGTTAAACGTCTGCGTAAAATTAATAACTTCTACATACGGACTTTGTTTTTGTCTGTCTTTTTACCGTTGATTTCCTATTAATGAGATCTTCAACTCTCATTTACGTTGCGTAAGCCAAAAACCGCTCGAACTAAAATTCGAGTTTCAGGCCGTGCACTGCTAAGCCGAATCTTAGAAAAATCATAACTTCTTCATACGAAGTCAGATTTGGGCGTTCTTTTTATCGATGTTCTTAGTTTAATATATTCTACGACTTTTGTTTAGATTGCTAAGGCTAAAAAGTCTTCTATCGTAAATTCACTATTTACGTCTCCCGGTGTCGTGCCGGTTTTGTCGTAAAACTTCGGCGGGCCATAACTTCTTCGTTATAGCTCGGATTTCGGCATTCTTTATATGCACGGAAACCTTGAGACATATTCTACAACTTTATGTAGAGATATCGGGATTATCTCACACTTTAATTTTGACGCTCATTTTTATTCTTTATTAATTATACATTTATAATTAAATAATAAACACATAAACACACATAATTCACATAATACTCAAATATTTCATATTTATTACTTCAAAAAGAGTTACAATAGTTGACCTAGACTATTATATTGACAAAAATGCTTAGCCCTGAAAACCCGGGCGTTACAATATATATATATATATATATATATATATATATATATATATATATATATATATATATATATTAGTTTATACCCCGTGAGAACTATGATTATAAAATTAATTAAACATTCGTAATAAAAACTTAAAGGTATTAATAAATTATTTAAAATAAATTATTAATTAACAGATATTTTGTTAGTTATATTAAATTATAATCGTTATTTTAAATAAATACATAAAATTATATCACTTTATAATATATATATATATATATATATATATATATATATATATATATATATATATATATATATAATTTTATTTTTTATTCTAATGTTATTAAGTTAATGTAATTAAATTGTGAAATTTGAAATTCGAAATTCGAAATAAAAAATCAATTATTAATTTAATGTAATGTAATTAGAATGAAAAATTTTAAATTAAGAATTAATAGGTTGATACGAAACATGTGACATATAATATTAATGATGATAATATTATAGCACTTATCGATATGAGAATAAAATTATTCCTTTATTAGAAAATGAATATATATATATATATATATATATATATATATATATATATATATATATTAGTTTTTTAATCATTTTATTCTATCTAAATATTTGAAAGAGTTTTATTAGTTGGACCATGTAAATATAATTATTCCGGTTGAATGGTCAATGTCATCTCATGACCTCTTATATCGTAAAATTAAATAGAAATGCTATATAAGAGGTCAAATTAAACGATCCAAGTTATTAGTCGTATCACATTTGTATTCCAATCATTTAAATGAACATGAGTAAAAGAGGCATTTGTTGGAAATTCAAATAAAACTAATGAAAATGTGTAATTTTTTTTCCAAAAAAGAAAGTAATTTATATGATTTCATGGAGGTATATTTCCTTTTGTGTTGTTTATCCGTCAGAATTAAAAAAAAATGAGTTTTGACTTTTATATTCTTATAAAGGATATTAAAGTCAAATTACATTATTTTTAAGCGTATAAATAAAATACATAAGTGTATATATATTACATTTCATTTTTCATATTCAAAATGATAAGCAAAAGCATTTGAAGGCTCACATCAACCGATCCGATGATGCATATAGAAGGTCAATCAGAAAACATTATCAATATTTTAAATGTGTTATGTTTGAACCTTGAACCTGTTGGTCGAATGGGTTGAGACCATGGGCTTAATGTCGTTGGTCGACCCATCGGTGTTTTGGAGTGCTGTCCAAGATACGCGTTATATGGAAAGTTTCCTAATTCTTTGTTTAGGAATTGTAATCCAATGTGAATTCTAGATCTATATATGTATGCATTGATCATGTATAGAGGTAGGTCAATTGTTAGAGTTTTTGTAATACTGAATTTCTCTAATACAATCAAAGTGTTAGTTTGGTTGAAATAATCCTTTAGAATCCTTATTATGAATTATTTACATCAACTGCTCCTCTTATTGTATGACTTTTTTTAGTATATAGATGCATAATAGGGTATGTTTTTATATATTTTGTCCTTTACAAAAATATAGTCATATATTTTACATATTCCACTATAACATAACATGATTAGATTAGAAGCATGATAGTTTACTGTTTCAACAAAAAAAAAAAAAAAAAAAAAAAACTAACTAATATACATTTTGCTGATATGTTGACATCCTCAAAACTCTTGCAAATTTACAAAAATGTAATGAAAGACTAGAAATTCTGAAATGATGATTTAAAAAGTATACGTCCGTTTACTTTCTTATTTAGATAACATACTACAAATCCAACTTTAGAGATTCAAGTTTATAAGTTTACAATAAAAACTAACTTATCCAAGTGAAGGAAAAAATGTATCTTTACACAGATTTTGACTTTTGAGAAAATATGTAAATGTTTTTAGGTTTTGTTGTGAAAATTAAGATACAAATGAAATCTTATCCTAGACATGATAATGGCCTTTAATATTTAAAAAGTGGGTTTAAATTTAAAATAATGGGTAAAACTGCTGACGGATAAGCTAAAATAATCAGGAGTGGGCCATATTCCACGTTAGCAAGATAAAGGGCATTTAAAAAAGGGAAATAAACCTCAAATTTTACGATGTCAACATATTTGGTATTCCCACATGTCGGGAGCAATTTCATCCTTATTTTGTTTTTTAAATAAACATTTTTAAATCCATCACATGTAATCAAACTGCTCTCATGAGAATGCAACAAACAAACAAATAATTGTATCTTTGATATATTTTTAACTTTCTGAATCTGAATTACCCTGTTTATTATGTGAATAATCTATAATGTAATTATCTCCGCATTAAGAAAAACATATAGAATAATCAGTGTTTTCTTTATGTTTTAATACATTTTGTTATTATGGTGTTATATAGGGGTGTAAGTGAGCCGAGCTCCTTGCGAGCTACTCGGGATCGACTCGTTAAAAGCTCGACTCGAGATCGAATTAAACGAGCCCGAGCCGAGCTCGAGCCCAAATATGAGGCTCGTTTATTAAACGAGCTCGAGCCGAGCTTCAGCTATTGGGCTCGCGAGCCTAAATGCGCCTAAACGAGCCTATATATATATATATATATATGTGTGTGTGTGTGTGTGTGTGTGTGTGTGTGTGTGTGTGTGTGAGAGAGAGAGAGAGAGAGTGTATATATATATATATATAGGCTCGTTTAGGCTCGCGAGCTCACTAAATTGTTCACGAGCCGAGCTCGAGCTTCATTTTAAGGCTCGAATCGAGCTCGAGCTCGAGCTTCTTCAAAATTAAACGAGCCGAGCTCGAGCTTGGTTAGGCTCGGGCTCGGCTCGGTTCGTTTACACCCCTAGTGTTATATAAAAAAACTAGGGTTATGTTAGGTGTACTAGCTGAAAAGCTAGTTGATAACTAAAAGGTTAACTGTTAAATAAAAAGTTAGCTGATTGTTTAAAAACAAACTGATAAAAAATATTGTTTGTAAAAATAGCTGAAAAATAAAATGACTTAAAAGTACATTTGAAAGAATGCATTTCTATAATTAATTAATGATATATTTGGAAAAAATTTAAAAACATTTTTAAAAACCTAATCTAAGTAGCTTTTTAAAAAGTTTGTTTATAAGATACTTTTTGGTTTGTTAAATTTAAAAAATAATAATAAAAAATATAAAAATAAAAAACTCAAAAAATAAGCTAACTTAACAGCAAGCTGTGACGTGTCAAACACAGTCAAAATGACTAATTGATTATTTGTAAGTTCTATATACATTTTAGAAAGAGTTCTATATGTAATTATGTAAGTCCTAATTTTGTGAGACCGTAAGACGCAATCCTAGTCACTCATTTAGTAGATAAAAAAATATTTTTAAAATGTAAAATAATTGAACATTTTCGAAAAAAAAATTCAAATATGATTTTCGAAATTTATATTTTCCAAAAAAAATAAAATAAATACCAAAAAAATAAAAAATAATTAAAAAAATATTTTTTTACATATTCTAGTAGAATATTAGAATATTCTACATATCTGACAAATATAGTAAAATATTCTAACATTCTAAAAATCACATTAGAATATTTACAATGTAATATTCTATTAGAATATTTAGGGGGTGTTTGGTTTGCCTTTTTTAGAGACAAAAGTCATTTTGGAAAAGGTAAAAGGTAAAAGATATTTGGTAGAAAACATTTTAAAACATACTTTTGGATTTTAGTTAGAAGGAAAACTGATTTTTTGAAAAAATTAGGAAAAACTGACTTTTTGTAACTTTTCGAAAAAGAACTTTTGCCTCTCAAAAAGACAAGCCAAACACCCCCTTAACGCATTTTTCAAAAAAACGGTAATTTTTTTTTTTTGAAAAAACATCATAAATGGTCCCTATGGTTACCCAAAATCTGAAGTTCAGTTCTCGTGGTTTAAAAACCTCATAAGTGGTCCCTGTGTTTTCAAAACTTTTGACGATTGGTCCTTATTGCTAACTTTGTTAAGTTTTGTTTGTTAACTGAAGGGTATTTTTGTCATTTCACTACCAGAGGGACCGTTTATGATGTTTTCTTTTATTTTAAAAAAAATGAAATACTGTGCACAGAGTCCCCCCCCCCCCTTCTCTCTCTCCCTCTCCCTTTCTCTTCCTTTTTTTTCTTGATTGCTGTCAAAGAAACCACCGGAGTGGTTGCTAATTCTAGCAATATCAAAAAGGGGCAACGACCCTTGTTCTCATCTTCTTCCTCTTGTTAACTAGAGTTGCTAAACACACATTTGATTATCGAGAAACACCACCCAATCACATTCGAACCATTTTCTGCCCTCGTTCATTTCTTCTTCTCTGATCGATAGAGAATCAAAAAACCCACTCCCTTCTTTCCCATCGTGTTGTGTTGTCGAACCAGAAAAGGGAATTGCCAAGGAAGTTGTTGGAACAACCCCCTAGTTGCAATAGTTGATGGTTGCTCCTTTGTTTCAGTTCTTCTTCCTTCTTCAATAGTTAGGGATTTCAAATGCAATAGCTTGTAGCATTAACACATCAACATCAGTTAAGGAGCTTCGATTCTAAATGCCAAACCCTAAATTTTGCCCAATTAGAAATTGAAGTTCTGGTCCCAAAATATCGTATCTTCCCTGGAGTTCACTCCATGCGTTTATAGATGTAACAAATTGAGGGTTTTTACCCAACCCAAAAACAGAAAAAAAAAAAAAAAAAGAAGGAAGAACATATTCATTTTCTACACTATAGACACTCATATAATTAGAATTGGAAGTGTCTTGAGGTTGAATTATCCTGTGGTTTTCAGCTTTGATTTTTGCGAACTAGAGTCGATGAAAACATGGGGAAAGGTGGTGAACAGGGGCTGGATCGATGGTCGGAAACAAGGAGAGCGATGAAGGGTAGATTGATTTACCATATATCAGAACCTAGGTCTTGGGTAGGACGATTACTCAACAATGGTGATATGAGGATTAAATTTCACTATGCTGATTATGGTTTAAAGGAGCATTGACACAAGAGAGAGAGAGAGAGAGAGAGAGAGAGAGAGAGAGCTTTTACATATAAAATAATTATATTTAGTTTTTTCTTTTTTAAAAAAAATATAAGAAAACATCATAAATGGCCCCTGTGATAGTGAAAAGACGAAAATGCCCTTCAGTTGACGGACAAACTTAACAGAGTTAGCAATAAGGACCAATCGTCAAAAGTTTTGAAAACACAAGGATCATCTCTAAGGTTTTTAAACCACAGGGACTAAACTTTAGATTTTGGGTAACCACAGGGACCATTTATGATGTTTTTTCTTTTTATTTTTTTTTATTTTTTTAGGTAATAAAGTTCCGAAAATAATAATTAAAAAAAGAATTTTTGGATTTTTCATTTTATTTTTCATTTAAAATTCTTTTTAGATTTGATCTCACGGTATTATAAAATTAGCATGGTTTCAAATGAACCTGAATATATATATATATATATATATATATATATATATATATATATATATATATATATATATATATATATATATATATTACTTCATAAAATTTTAAAATATCATATTCGTTAAAATCTTTAACCGACTACAAAATCTAAATTTAAAATATCTATATATGGAGATAAGTTTGATTAAGGTCTGGTCTACTTTGGTATTGATATTTTAAGACAAGTATCAAGTTTTTAATGTTTTTTAAGGCAAGTACCATGTTTTTCATGAGTAACACTCTGTTAGTTCCGAAATCTTAAGACTTCAAATTTGATGGCTTTTTTCTAAATTAAACATAAATAAACTAAAAACACTTGTGAATTTCGATTTTTAAACTTGTCTGGCTTGAACTCATATTGTTGAAGCGCAAACAAAAATAATAAATATACATATAAGTAAACAAATTATGGATTTAGATTGATCAATGCAGAGTATTACAAAAATATCGTTTAACTAAAGCTAAAATAAGCAAGATTCAGTAAACCATCATTGGGCTTGTGAACTCCGAATCCCTTGCATCACCATCGTGGACAGATAAGTGTCGAGAAATAACAAGTGGTGGGTTTCACAAAATAATTCATTAAATAAAAAATAAAATAAAATAAAATATATGACTTTAAAATATAAACAATAAAATTTGATTTTATTAAACCTAAAAACATCGAATGTAGACGCGTTCTCGATTTATGGGGATGTTTTTTAATTAGAAAAAAAAAACTATGATATGATACATCGAATGTAGACATGTTTATCAGAGTGATTTTTTAATAGGGTACTGTCAATGTAACCCAACAAAATTACGTGTAATGGTTTAAATGGTCTCGTGACTATTTTTTGCATTTTAACGACATATACTTCTAATTTCTTGTTTTAAAAGGACACTTTCGGAAATATGAAGGGGTCACCCGGTGACATCCATCCCACGTAGCAATTTTCCAATTCCATGCATTATCCAATTATATTAATTTAGTCCACATCATTGCCATGTGTATATGAGTTAATGAGACATACCGTACGTTTTAAACCCCCTCAACTGTCTCTTTCGATCTATTTCTTTTGTAACATCCTCATCCAAATTTGTTGTTAAACTGTTCTACGATTCTACCCTTTTCTTCAAGTGTACGTTGCTCAAACCGGCGAACTTTGTCATTGCTATGGTCGTTTTCATGAAGATTGATCTACATTTTGCTGTAATTTTTATTAGGTAACCCTCTATTACTTACTCAAATGGAGTCGAGCAAATGTTAGATGATGTTGATTTTGCTGGAATGGACAACAACAAATTTGTGGAATTCCTTGAAAGATTCGCCATTGAGAGATGTGTGAATGTGTACTTTTGCATGCCCAATGTTGACTTTACTGATGGATTGAGGATAATCGCCACCGACATGGATTACATGGAACTAATTGAAGTAGGGTATGATTCTGATTGTGTAATGGATGTATATATGGACCATCTTGGTGTTAATGTACATCAATGGATTCTTGAAGAGCAAGTAGAAGTTTCCAGTTCTTCAGACCAGTTATCTGGTGCAAATGAAGATCATGAAGAAGTGAACAGTCGTATGGATAATGGATGATGAAATCAACATGCATGATTTACATGGTGGTAGGGATGATATCCAAGGTGCAAGGGAGGATTTGTCATGTGAGCAAGATGAGGACATTCACACAAAAGTAGACATTAAACTTGATGAGTGCATTCCTATGATCAAGACAAAAGATGGTGAGTTGCTAAGTAAGTTGTGTCACACACCCGAACCAGACGGCAAAAACGTCTGGGGGCTTGGGTGACTTCATTCTGGTAGCATCATCACAAAGTATATAATTGAAACTTAACATCATCATCATCACACATGTAATATTACAATTGTCATTTGTCTACATCGAGTATTGTATTACAATATTACATACCAAAATATCTAGAATATGATGAAAACAAAACATAACAAAATGTCCAAGAGTTCTTGCCGACCGACTTGCTCAACAGTTCCCTGAGAATACAAGTTAATTTAAAAGGTCAACATATATAATGTTGGTGAGTTCATAAGCATGTTTGAGAAAAATGTTTTGTACTACTTTGTCAACACCAGAAAATCTGATATTTTCTGAAAACCGTTTTGAAATGTTTGTATCTGATCTTGTATTAATGTATGTGTGTTAAGTCATGTGAGAATATAAAGAGAATAAACTCTAGGCAACCCGATGTTTTCTGCGTAAGAGAATGTTGGAATCTCAACACTCGAGGTTGAGTACCAGCGCATATAGGTTACCATGTTATTCGTAACAGATGGTTTCCCGTAAATTTTATAACGTTAATTCCTCTAAGTGAGTCGTTATAGCCATACTTGATAATGACAATTTCGCATGTCATGACGTCTGTTAGACGCCGACTTGTTTAAGGTACGGTTTGTCACCCTAGACTGGCCTAGTCTAACTATAGCGAACAGCTCAGGTGTGGGGCGTCACCCCCGTACAGATCTATACATAAACACACGCTCTCACTTTGGGAGACTCTGGTTATAACTACAAACTACGTTTGTACACTCATTTGGTGCCAAACGAAACGTCTCACTAGATCCTTAATCGAATTTACGCGAATAAACATATAAGGAATACTCCAAGCCCAATAAACATGTAAGTGATAACTAATGCCCACTAAACATGTATATTATTTCTAGGCTCAAAAGGAATATGAATGTATATCCCGGGCCCAATATACATGTAAAAGGACAACTAAGACCCATTAAACAGATATATTATTTCCAGGCCCAATTAGGATGAGAATACCGAAAATGATCTGTGGTTTGTTATGTTGGTTATTTAAGCTATGCTGTTTACCAAAATGACATAAAAAGCCCACATTGTTGTAAAAGGTCATTTTTTGGTCCAAAAACCAAAAATTTACAATTATGGCACATTTTTGGTAAAAATGACATTTTAAATCCTTTAAGGCCAACATATATAATGTTGGTGAGTTCATAAACATGTTTGAGAAAAATGTTTTGTACTACTTTGTCAACACCAGAAAATCTGATATTTTCTGAAAACCGTTTTGAAATGTTTGTATCTGATCTTGTATTAATGTATGTGTGTTAAGTCATGTGAGAATATAAAGAGAATAAACTCCAGGCAACCCGATGTTATCTGTGTAAGAGAATGTTGGAATCTCAACACTCGAGGTTGAGTACCAGCGCATATAGGTTACCATGTTATCCGTAACAGATGGTTTCCCGTAAATTTTATAACGTTAATTCCTCTAAGTGAGTCGTTATAGCCATACTTGATAATGACAATTTCGCATGTCATGACATCTGTTAGACGCCGACTTGTTTAAGGTACGGTTTGTCACCCTAGACTGGCCTAGTCTAACTATAGCGAACAGCTCAGGTGTGGGGCGTCATCCCCGTATAGATCTATACACAAACACACGCTCTCACTTTGGGAGACTCTGGTTATAACTACAAACTACGTTTGTACACTCATTTGGTGCCAAACGAAACGTCTCACTAGATCCTTAATCGAATTTACGCGAATAAACATATAAGGAATACTCCAAGCCCAATAAACATGTAAGTGATAACTAAGGCCCACTAAACATATATATTATTTCTAGGCTCAAAAGGAATATGAATGTATATCCCGGGCCCAATATACATGTAAAAGGACAACTAAGACCCATTAAACAGATATATTATTTCCAGACCCAATTGGGATGAGAATACCGATATTGATCTGTGGTTTGTTATGTTGGTTATTTAAGCTATGTTGTTTACCAAAATGACATAAAAAGCCTACATTGTTGTAAAAGGTCATTTTTTGGTCCAAAAACCAAAAATTTACAATTATGGCACATTTTTGGTAAAAATGACATTTTAAATCCTTTAAGGCCAAAATTTTCATTTAAGGCTAATTTTAAGTAGAAATAACATTTTTAACTCACTTTTGTCAAAAATATCATTTTTGACTTGGTTTTATGAAAATGTGCATTTTCAGTCCATTTATAAATAAATTCATCTTTTTGGCCCAATTTTTAATAAATTCACATTTTTGGTTCTTCTTATCAAAAATTTACATTTTTGGCACAACTTTTTTGAAAATGACATTTAAGCCCACAAAAGTCCAAAATTTTACAATGTTGGCCTAAAATTTCGTAAAAGCCCAAAAGAAGCCCATTTATGAACTTTTACACTTCTAGCCCTTTTAAGATTACAAATACAATAAAGATTCATATTTATCAAAATACATCCTTTTTGGTCCCTCAAAACCGTGAGTTACGTCAAAAATACCCCACTTTTTGGTTATTTTGTCATTTTGGCCCTCTTATGCAAATTTCTTAGTTTTAAGTAACTTTAAAGTATTTTAAAACCTTTTCTTTACATAATAAGTTGAAATGAGTGTTATGTTCTACGGATATCATCACAATTTAGTAGATCTTCAAGTTTATGGATTTATAACACATAATCACACATATATCATGAAAGCCACACAAAATCATGCATACACACATAAATATACACAAAACAACTTGTATTCTCCCCCAAAACATAGTAGAAACCAAAAATAGGGGGTATGAACTCACTTTGCTTTGGAGATATCGGTTTTTGATGAAGAAAATGGAAAGATCTCGAACTTAAGGTAGATCTAGAGAATAGATCACGAGATGATGTGGGTTACGAAGGGTTTATTAGAGTAACATGAATCAAAAGTTATAGAGTTTCACAATAACTTACCAAGGATGAATGAGCTTTGATGGAGAGTCCTTGATGTCCCTAAAGCTCAAAAAAATTTGGAGGATGGAGGAGAGGAGTTCTTGGAGGGATGTAGTAGCTAAAATTGAAAGTGAAGGTGGTGGTGGGAGACCCTTGGATGAGATATAGATAAGGGGGAGAGAAGAGAGAAGTTTGATGAGATAGTGCATAGAAACATGAGATTAGCATGTAGATTTGTTGGATATTTGCTTGGAAATCCACCTTGCAAAACTTAGGTGGAACCTCTAATTATCCCATTGTTTTTATATATATGTGGGCCGAGAATGAGGGGGGGGGGGGAAGGAAAAGAGAAGGGAATTTTGGGCCTTTATTGAACATTTTTTAGATTATAGGCCAAACATGAAGGTTCTTGGCCCATTGGGCCCTTCTTATGGGTTCACGACCCAAATGTGGTGAAGGGATGGGGTTTATGGCCCAATTACAATGAAAAGATGGGTTTACGACCCATCATGGTTCAAAAAGAGTGGTTCACAGTCCATCATGGCCCATAATAACAAAGTGAGTTGTTTTAGGCCCAACATGGCCCAAATGCTATGGTTTGACGAATGTGGGTCCAATTAGAGCCCAAAATCATCAAATGAAACATTTACTAGCCCATTAGGCCCAATAAGAGGATCATGGTCCATACTAAGTTTGAACCGAGTTATTTGGGTTTCATACCCATAGTTGAGTATATAAGATGTATTGAATTAGGTTTTGAACTTTGCTTAGGAATTTTGGTTCAAATGGTTGATTTGGAATGAGTATAGCACTTGACATAAGCTTAGATTACAAGTTATACAAGAGTTGATCTTTACATGAAGACATAATTTCTTAGTTACAAAGGCTAGTTGTGACAAGTTGAGCCCAAAGGTGCAAGTCACCCCTTACTGTCCACCTCGTGAAGAGACATATGATTAACCACAAGAGGATGAGGTAATATTTGCTGACCAGACTATTTACAATGAGAATGTTCATTAGAAAAAGCAGAAACCTGTATTAGGTATGCGATTTGTGAGTCCCAAACAACTGAAACATGTGATGTGTAACTATGTTGTAGCAAATGGTTATCAGTTATGTTACAAAAAAATAAAAGTAAGAGACTATTAGTGAAATGTTATTTTGGGCAGTGCAAGTTTAGGATGTCGACTTCTTAGATGAGTAAGGAAAAGTCTTTCCTAATTAAGAGTCTCATAATGAGCATAATTGTGCAAGAAACTTCAAGTTAGGTTCAATTGTGAACTATTCTTGCATAGGTACTCCTTACACAACACAACTCTTACAGAAACAAAAGGTTAGTGTCAGACTATCTAGGGATGAGGTTAAATAGAATTTTGGTATGGATGTGAGTATGGGACAGTGTAGAAGAGCAAAGAAGTATGCAATTGAACTGATTGAAGGAACACTAGTAGAGCACTGTACAAAGCTCTGGTCATATGGTGAGGGGATCAGAGGATCAAATCCATGATAAACAGTCAAAATAGATGTCAATTCTATGCCATATGGTAAGAATTATTTTAGCAAGTTTTACTTGTGTTTTGATGGGCTAAAGCAAGGGTGGAGAGGGAGCTGCAGAAGGGTGATAAATTTAGATGGATGTTTCTTAAAGGGGTTATGTACTAGAGAGTTAATATGTGTTGTAGAAAGAGATGCCAATAATCACATATTCCCAATTTCATGGGTAGTTGTCTGTGTATAGAACAAACAAAAATTGGAAATGGTTTTTGGAAAACCTTAGAGATGACCTTAAAATGGATAATGGTTTTGGTATAACATTAATATCGGATTAGCATAAGGTATGTTGTTTACTTCCCACTTTTTAATATTGTAGTTGGTGGTTTCATTTTATCTTACATGTTTTCATTGTTTCATAGGGGCTGTTAGAGGCTTTTAAATAAGTACAACCTACTGCTGAGCATAGGCAGTATGCAAGGCATATTATTGCCAACTTTTAGAAAATATTCAATGGTGTGCACTATGAAACCATGTTTTTGAAGGCAAGTGTAACACCCTGTTTATTTAATAAATTAATAAACAAATGAATAAATGAATAATAGCCCTAAGTGCGAAATGGTGTTGCAAGGAGTTAGTCTTGGGGATTAAAAAGTTATAATTAAAAGTGTGGGGGTTAAAATGTAATTCTCGGATTAGTTTGTAAAGTATTTTGGACGTTGAGGGTGGTTTGGTAAATTCTGGATTTAAATTGAAATAAAATCTTGAAGGAAGGGGCTGAATGATAAATATTGGATTAAAGCTGAAAATATATTATAGAGGCAGGGGCTAAAGAGTAAGTTTTGGATTTAAATTGAAATCAATATTGTGGGGAGGGACTAATATTAAAAAAATGATCTATAGTTCGGATGAAAATGGGTTTAGACCTGGTGTCATCCTTCCATCCCGTCTCCCTCTTGTGTAGTGCCCATATTTAAGCAATCCAAACCCTAACCCTAACCCTATCTCTAAATTCAGCCGAAACCTTGCCAATATCCAGCCGCCACCTCTCCGTGGAGAACCCAAATATCTTTGTTGCATTGCCGACGACGAAGCCGGGAGCCTTCAGCGAGGACCACCGAGAAGGGTCGTTGAAGACCGCCGATGAAGCTGCGAACGTCCGTCGATGCTGAACATTGGGGTTGCTGTACCCATGTCTTCTTCGGTAATGGAAACCCTTCTCCCTCTCCCATTCTTCTGCCATTTCTCTCACGTCTTTCGCCATCTCTTCCCCGATGGCTATCACCTTTTGATGAAACCCTTTCTGTTCGTTGCAAATCACCATAAGGTTGGCGATGATGTGTGTATTTCATGTGTATGTTCGTATTTCAGCCAATGATGTGATGTTTGTGCTTGTTTCAGTCGTCACCGCAGGAGTGTGTGGGTGAAAGGTTGGATGGAAAATGCTAGAAGACCCCAATGGCAGCCAAACATGGTGGTTGTCTCCGGGAAAGCTCTTCTACCGCCACTAGCCGCCGTGAAAGGTGGCTGTGGGCGTGTGATGGTGTCGTGTTCATATATTGGGATGTTATGAGTCTGTAGGAGCATTTCTTAGCAGAAGATCCGAAGAAAGACCCCAACCGCCACCACCGTGAGGTGGTGGTTGCCACCGCATACCACCGCCGGCTACCACTAGGTTGTTATGTTTATGTGTTGTATTAGTGTGTGTATGTGTGTGTGATTATTTGGGGTTTTAGAATTGTAAAATGTAAAAAAAAAAGAAGAGTAATGAAACGAAAACTGAAAACCACCACTGTAGGGTGGTGGGTGCCGCCTCCTGCCGCCGTGTCAGGTGGCGGTGTGCTTGCCTCGTTGAGTTTGATTCGTTTGGGATGCTTGAAACCCTAATAGGCCTTTGTAAGCCCTAATGGACCCAATGAAGCTTACTGGACCTAAAAGCCCAAGCATGTGAATAATGGGCTTAATGATATTCTAGTGGACTTAATAGGCCCAATAAAGCCCTCATTAACCTAAAAGCCCAACAAATTGATAAATGGGCTAGCATTTGCGTTGAAAAACCCTAATGCCAATAAAACCCTAATGTCAAGAATTTATCGGGACACACACATGAATTATTTAATAACTTGAAATATTAAATAATAATCATTGGCAAAAATTAATGTAAGCAATATTGGACTTAGTGGATTAAGTCCTTAGTGGGTTGAGTCCTTAATGGGTTAAGTGAGAAACACTTAACCCTAATCGTCATTTTATCTGAAATCCTTATTTCACTTAGGCCTTGAGTTGGGCCTTTCCATTGGGCTTCGGTAATTGTATTATTAACTGGCCATCCAAGAATAATCTTATGGACTAGAATATGTTGTTGGGCTTAGGGTAAGACCCATATGAGGGTTTGTGCCCAATTTGGAAAATTAGGCCACATATGGGCCATAGTTTAGGCCTTTGTGATTATGAGATATTGGGTGATTAGAAATACCAAATGATGGACTGGACTTTTGGTTGGGCCTTAGAATGAGACCATGCAAAGGTTTGGGCCTAATTTGGAAAATTGGGCCATATGTTGGGCTTTGACTCATAGTTGACTTTGTGCCTTTGGATTCGGCCTTGGGCTTGAATAAAGCTAGGTTAGGGGTAAAGTTGTATTTAACCCCAAGTATGTATTTATGGTTATGTGTTGGAACCTAATTATTAATTGTGTGATGTTTTGATGTTGATAGATGGGGGTTATATCTATAGGACTTCAGCAGTGTGAGATGAGTTACCTTCCGGTAGGGGTGGGTCTAAGGCACTAATGTGGGCCCACCAGTAGGTGATTATGTTTGAGATGATTGTCTTTGTGATAATTATCTGGTTTCCATTATATGATATGCTTATTGTGCTGGGATGCTATGAGATATGTGTTAGTAGTAGTAGGGATGAAATAGTCCCTCAATACCGGTTGAAAGATACCGAAGACAGTTATCGGTTGAAAGATACCGAAGGGGTGGACATAACCCATGCATGCCTAATAGTGTGTTTATGATATGTTATTATGTGACATGTATGGTTATGATATGCCATAATGTGAGCAGTATGTTTATGATATGATATTATGTGACCAGTATGGTTATGTATGCCATTATGTGATTCAGTATGTTTATGTTATGTTATCATGGAACTGATATGTTTATGACCTGTTATTATGTGATAGTGATAAGGGGTGAAATAGTCCTCGGATACCGGTTGAAAGATATCAAAGGGGAGGTTAGCTCCCGATACTAGTTGAAAGATATTGAAGGGAGGTTAGCTCCCGGTTACCGGTTGAAAGATACCGAAGGGGAGGTTAGTTCTCGAGTACTGGTTGAAAGATACCAAAGGGGAGTCCAACTCCCAGTTATGCCAGACAGATACCGGTTGAAAGATACCGAGGGATAAGCATTATGTGATATGATGGGGGAACACACTAAGCTTCGTGCTTATGGTTTTCAGTTTTGGTTTCAGGTACTTGTTTTCGAAGGAAGGGAGCTGGCTCGAGCGCAGCATATTACACCATGTTTTCCGCACATGAGATCCGCTTCAAAGATACCGAAGGGGAGTCCAGCTCCTAGTTATGCCAAACAGATACTGGTTGAAAGATACCGAGGGATAGACATTATGTGGTATGGTGGGGGAACTCACTAAGCTTCGTACTTATGGTTTTTAGTTTTGGTGTACTTGTTTTCGAAGGAAGGGAGGTGACTCGATTGTAGCGCATCACACCATGTTTTCCGCACACGAGATCATTGGGATTACACTCTGATATGGTTTTATGATACTATGCTTTGATTAGTGACACTTTTGTTTTGACATGAGATATTATTATGAATGTTTTTATACTAATGGTTTTATGTAATAACTTAATTAAAACGAAATTTTTGTCCTGTATTTTTTGGATGTTACAGCAAGCAAGGCATCCACCGAGCCTTTATTCAATCCTGCCATGAAGGAGATTGAAATGATTAGTCCTACAACCTTTGCTTATCTTATGGAAACAAACCCCAAATCTTAGAGAAGAGCATTCTTTCAAGAGGGAAGGATGTATGATGCAGTGGAGAACGGATTATCTTAGAGCTTCAACTGTTTCATTAGGGATGCAAGGAAAAAGCCAATCATCACCATGTTAGAAGAGATTAGATTGTATGTTATGGAGAGGATATACAATTTAAAGATCAAAGGTAGTTCATAGCCTGATTACAAGCCTTGCCCAACAATTACACTCGTACTGAATCGATTAAAAAGAGCACAAAGATACTTTCTAATCTTTACGCTGATAATTGTATTTAGGTACTTATTTTATGTCTACAATAGGTATTGGAATGTTTTACCAAGTGTTCTAAACCAATTTGAAACAAGAAACATGGTAACACCGTAAATTTTCAAACAAAAATTTCATTTTAAAACACAATAAAACACATGTCAGATTCCTTCCAAAAATCACAAGTATCAATTTATCAACACATTCTAAAAGTTGTTTATCGCAAATCTAGGATCCTCAAACATAACTCTTTTATCTTGTGTGTACAATCAAACCGGTGCCTTTACGCGATCCTGATAAGAACCTGAAACACATAACACATAACATGGTAAGCACGAAGCTTAGTGAGTTCCCCAAAATACCACATACAATTCATTAGCCACTCGAGGTTATAGCTCTGTAAGACCCTCCGGTCAATGTGTCTCATTGGGACCCTCTAGTCCCACAATTTTGATGGACCCTCTGGTCCTAACTCTATGGACCCTTTGGTCTTAACTTTGTGGACTATCTGGTCCTAACTCTATAACTCATAATAATACATGGCATAAATCACACAATGCAGGATATCACAGTACTCAAATAAACACATAAGACCCTCCGGTCACACACAACTCATATTACCACTCACCTTGTAAGCAAGTGAGCAAATAACCTCGTACTCGAATCTAGAACTAGCCTCCGCCTAACACAAAGGATGAATATCTCTAATTAATACTCTTTTCATGACTCTAATAAACCGAAGGCTATTCTTTTTCTGTATAACTCTTGAATTGGATAAAAGACCATTTTACCCCTCCATGGTCTGCATTACTCATGTTTGACCAAACCCTAAAGTCAACAGAAGTCAAACTCGAGTCAACAGTCCATGTTTGACCCAACTTGCTGAGTGCACCAATGTGACTCGTTGAGACCACTCGTTTCCTCAGAAGTCTCGTGAAGGTCCAACTCAGCTCGTCGAGTTGACCTCCAACTCGCCGAGTTATCGCATGATCAAGCTGGTCAGGACAAACCCTCCCTGTAATGCCCATGTTCCTAGGCTAGGCATTAATGATGATGTAATAGTTTAGGTCAATCTTTGTAACTTGGTTTGAAATAATAAAGATGTAATATTGGAGTATTATATGCTTATACTTAAGTATTATGATTTAATGAATTAAAGATAAAATAAGCATTGAAAATAAATGTTAGATAAATCTGATATCTATGAAGGAAGTTGTAGTGGTTGAAATAAGGATTCCGGAGAGATAAAGAATACAAAATTTTGAGTTATAACGAAGAAGTTATGACTTGTCGAAGTTTCGCGACAGAATTAGCACGACGTTGTATGACGTAAAAAGTGAATTTACGTTAAAGTGCTTTTTAGCCTTGGCGATTTAATGAAATTTGTAATATACGTTAAACCGAGAGCGCGCATAAAAAGAATGTCCAAATCTGACTTCGTATGAGGAAGTTATGAATTTTCTAAGATTTGGCATAGTAGTATGCAGCCTGAAACTCGAATTCTATATCGAGTGATTTTTAGTTGAAACAACCTAAACTAGAATCAAAGATCTTGTCGATTGTAGTTTAACGGTAAAAAGACAGATGAAAACTGACGTCGGATGAAGAAGTTATGAATTGTTAACGGATTTTTCCTGTCCCGGATTGTTAAAAATATAACTTTAAAAATAAAGTCAAAATTATCCGATAGAGTCTAAATGAAAGTTGTAGAGCATAATTTCACCTACGCGTAGATATAAAGAACATCAGAAATGGAGTTTGTATGCAAAAGTTACGAAAATTTGATGTTTAGGGCACAAACTTCGAGGTTGGTCCGAGGGAGTATGCCTAGCGTACCGAAGGAGTACGCCCAACGTACTCGTGTACGTGATCCGGAGTCAGTCAACCTCCCCAATCCTTCGCATGAGAGCCACGTGTCGTAGCCTTGACGCGTCCGAATTGATCCACTTCATACGTCCATCGTACGAAGTTACGCCCAACGAAGAGATGTGTGAGGAACTACACCCCGCGTACCTGGAATTACACCAAACGTAATGAGAAACTTCAGTCTCCTATAAATCGGATGTGAGGCTGCCCCGAAAATGGTTACAAGTTTTGCTCTTCGTTCACATTATACTTTCTTTTTACCTACACTAAATTCCCCCAAGCCTATTATATCATACTAACATCGTAAGCAAGTCCCGGAGAGCCCGAAGATCCCGAGAAAAAAGTTTTTCGAGACAAAACTCTGTCCGCTTGAAGCTCAATTTTTGAGAAAACATCCCGGTTTCATCAAAAAAGATTATTTTAAGGGACGAAGTGTTGTCCAACCACCGTCTTATCATGTGAGTGTATAGTCACCTTCATCTTACACATAGATATGAAGTATTTTCTATAAAATATGTGATATGTGTATATATATTGTTTGTTTAATTGGGATAAATGTTGAATACACATTTTATACAAGTTTTAAACTGTATATGTATTTTTATCTACAAATATGTTGGGTAAAACATGGGTAGATGAAATAGTTGATGTGTGATAAAATGATGAGAGGCCTCAATGTTGTTGTTTCTGTTGTTTTTGTAGTCATCTAGCGGAGTATAGATGACGACCATGGACCTTTCTAGACAGTCCAGTGAAATGCTAGCAGACTCGTAACCTGTAGGTGTTGGTAAACTATATGTTTGCTGGTGTACTCCATCCCCCTCATGGTTCCCTTTCGGACATATATGGCTGATGAATCCCCTTAGAAGTAAAGTGTTGGATTAGTGTCTAAGCCCGTAACCATATTTGGTAAATACTTGACCCGGTTGTGCATGGTCCTTTTGGGTTGCCTTCACCAAAACAACTTGACTGGAGAAATAAATAGAGAAAGAGGTTATTATGATTTATTAATATGTTATAAGAATAATATATTAAAGGAGAAATCATATTTTTTTAATTAATATTGGTCAATAATTAATTAGGAATTAATTTTATGATTAAGTGTAATTAATTAAACTAGAGGGGCTGAGTTGTAATTATGTGATAGTTACAAAATAGGGCAATGGTTATCCTTGTAGAAGGTTGGACGAACTCAAGGGATTGGATATCCTTGAAATCGTCCATATGGTCCAAAAGATAAGGGTTATCAAGGCTTATCTTATGATTGCTTGGTGGGTAAGTAACTAGATAAGGATAAGGACTGAAACCCTAATGTCAACCCTATATAAAGACCCCTAGGCCTTAAGAAATCACCCCACTTGCTTCTAAGAGATCCTTAAGCTGATTTCTACCTCCTCCCTTCTCTCTCTACAGCCTCTCCAATTGCTTGTGGTGTTTGTGAGTCATTAGAGGCACTACACTTGTGGTGCTTGCTTTCAAGACTTAGGGTTTGAAGATTTAAGTTGTTATTGCAATATAACAACAAGAGGTATGTGATCTGATATGTGTATTTATATATATATATATATATATATTTATGTATAACATATCTTAATATTTTAGCATTTATTATTATTATTTAGAACTAAAATAAACTTAATATGCTTTGAAATATTTAATTACAGTTAAAATGCGAGATGGAATGCAAAAGAAAGAGAATGGAGCTGAAAAGATGCAAAAAGGATATTGCTGGCAGATTGACCCCTCTTCAGTGTTTCGAGTATATCCGATGACTCATAAGTCCATGGCATGGATGAGCTGTTCCCACACCATGGAGTTTTATTTTGACGCGATGTAGAAGTATCATCCCGGCTGCCATGACATGGTTGACACTTTCCTATGTCGTGGGGGAGTTTTTCATCGCGAGAGGAGGCTGCTATTCTACATACCACGACGTGACCACTACTTACCACGTCGTGGCCATGCTATTATTCGCGATATGGATTTTTCCTCACTCGACGACACGACGTGGTTGACACTTTCCCACGTCATGGTCACTATACATTGCTTTAGTTTGCAATCGTTCGCACCATATTTCATAAGTCAATGTTCTTTTGTATTTTCCGGCACATTCAGAAGCAGCAGTTCCAGTTTTCAGTTTTTCAGAAATATTTGAAGCAACCTGTAGCAGCCCCATTCGATCTCGCCACAACTACCCAGGGGAGTCTGTTCCTTTTTCTCCCCTTTTATGTTCTTAATTTGTTTTAGCATACAATGAGGGCATTCTATGAAATAAGTGTGGGATAGGGGGTCGGTAATAGTAAATTATAAAAATGAAATAATAGTTGGAAATTGCTAGATTTAGGGAAATTTAAAAATTTAAAAGAAAACTTGAAATAATAGTTTAATTTAGAAAAATCTAGTGATAATTTAAAATTTTGCTAATATTGTATGAGATGATCCGATGAGAACTCAAATGTTTAGTTGAGCCAATATACGTTATAGTGCATTTGTGGCTTCCCTTATTTTAGTGAAATCATGGAACAAAAACATAACCCCGCTCGGTTTAAAGGATGCAATATGTTTAGCAGCCTAAACCTGAAACGTATCCAGGAAAATTATTATCATTAACCAATAACGGTTGAGGTTGAGCGCCTCTGCTTAAGCATGTAGGTTTTGAGTGAAAAAAGAGAGGTACATGTAAAAAAAAAAAGAAGAGAGAATTACGAAAAAGTTTGAAGAATTTTGGAGCAAATAAAGTGAAGATTAAAAGATCAAAATTCCAAGAAATTCAAAAAGTTGAAGATACCAAGAAATCAAATCAAATAAGGTGGTGAATTCAAAGAAATCAAAGATCAAATTTTTAAGAAAGTGAAGAATTCCTAAAAAGCTCCATAGTGGTATCATAAATTGTAATTCTAGATTATGTATGCTTAGGTTTCTCAACTAAAAATACCTTGAGGTTAGGAGGTTTTCTGCGGATGGATTCGGAGGGTTGCATAAAATGAGTATTGTTCGGAAAAAGTGGGCAAGTGTTTATGAAGATTGTGAGTATTTAAAGTATGGGGGGTACTTTAGGAAAATTTTAGACAAAAATGCATGCGTTGAGGTCTTGGCATAATGGCTGAGTTTTAAATGGATTGTTTAGTGCAATATTGGTAAAATAAAAGTAAATTTGCTTGGGGGCAAGCAAAGGCTAAGTGTGGGGTATTTTGATATGTGTATTTATATATATATATATATATATATATATATATATATATATATATATTTATGTATAACATATCTTAATATTTTAGCATTTATTATTATTATTATTTAGAACTAAAATAAACTTAATATGCTTTGAAATATTTAATTACAGTTAAAATGCGAGATGGAATGCAAAAGAAAGAGAATGGAGCTGAAAAGATGCAAAAAGGATATTGCTGGCAGATTGACCCCTCTTTCAGTGTTTTGAGTATATCTGATGACTCATAAGTCCAATTGACGAGGTTCAAACTGTTCTGAAAACTAGACGAAATTTCCTACGACTTATGTGAGAGTGACTTTTGGCTAATTCGACACTTATCTTATCCAAAATCGGCCTTGAAGATGAAGCATAAAAGCTGGACGAAAATTCCCTCCAAGTTACGTATTCCCCAAGCACCACTTATCTTATTTTTATTTGCTTAATCCCTAAGCCACCATTAGTTTCCTTATTCCAATCCAACTCTAATATTCCATATAAATTCCATCTCCATCAACTATAAATACCCCATATCATTCCACCATTTTGAATAATCTATGATATTCCACTTCATTTTGTGCAACAAGAAAACTTCATAGTTGCTGTTTTGAGGGTCTAGGAGGCGGCCGGAAGGCCATTAAGCTAACGGGAGCAGAGATCGGAAGGGTTGGAGAGAGGATACGTGTCGGTAATCCTATGGGCTGTTAACGTGACCAAGTTTAGCATTCCATGGTGTTACTATTCTGTATTTAGTTTCTCACTTGGGTGTAAAAACCTTTTACTTTGTGTTTATGATTGAATGAAGTTTTGATTATTAGACTAATTGCTAAATTAAATAGTTTGTTTGTGTTTAATTTATCTTGCCAAGCTTGTTAAAAGATCCTTATGTATTAATGATGATTATTTTCTGTTAATTGTTAAGTGAATTGAGTTGTATGAACATATGCTTGATTGCTTGTCTCTTATGATTTTGATAACCATCAAGATTATAAGTCTAGGAATAACGAATGTGAAACTAGGATTAACATGGGAATAAGTAAGTTAATGTGTGAGCCTTGTTTGATGACCATCAACAAGAGGTTAATTGAATGTTTAATTTAATTAACTATATTTACAAGTCTTGCTCGATACGAACTGAACACTAGGAAGCACGTTAGTTTAACCAACTGATCACTGTTTGAATTGACTTGCTTGCTAAAGGATTAGTTATAGTGAACGCGAATCTAATCATTTTAGGAATCGGTGAACATGAATAAATGAATTTGTGTATGCAATTGTCTATGTTTTTAAGGTGTAATTTGTCTAAACCAAAGTACTTGCAGAGATTTGCTTTCCTGTTAGTTTATCGAGAGTAGTTAATTAATTGTTAGTTTGAGATTTATTTCTTTATTCTTTTCGTGTAACCTGTAACCTATAATCAAATATATTAAATTAATCCACCGTTCCCTGTGATCGACACCCGACTTACCTAATCTATACTGTAATCTGACTAGGTACACTGCCTATAAGTGCATAGTTAGTCTAAGTTTGTTAGGTTATAAATATTAAAATTAATGGGTACTTTCGTGCACATCATGATCTAACCTTATATATGAATTTTGAAAATAGCAATCTACTTTAGGGTTTTATTCATGTGTTCATAATGTTATGTATCTAATAGTGAAAACATAGATCCAAATCTAGGGTTGCATGCACACATAGGATTGTTTGTATAAAACCTATAAGTGGTATCAGAGCCTTTGGTTAACTAGTTTTCAATTAGTATTATTCAATTGTATGAACTTGAAAAATTAGGGTTTATAGCCAATAAACCCTAGGAGGCAAGAAATTTCAAGATTAGGGTTTCCTAACCCTAATTTGCGAAAACCACGAAAAGGTTTTTGAATCTTTTCCTTTTAACCCTAAGATTTCGAGATTTGCCTCCTTCCCCAAGATAAGATCCTAAATTTTAGGGATTTGGATAATTCCATATCTTGTAATTATCTCTTAATAGTTAAATATGGTAATTAAGGATTTTGAATTATCCCCTCCCATTATTTTCGAGATTTAGAGGGATAAAAGGGATTAGGATAAGTTAATTGTTTAAATGGTAATTATCCTTTAAGATTTAATAATCCCTTATGATTTAATAATTTGAAGTAATTGTTTAATTTGAGATAATTATTAAATCAAGAGTTTTAATATTTAAAAATTTTAATTTAAATGGTATTAAATTTCGAATTTTTTTTAATTGAATATTAAAACCCTAGTATTTTGAAATGTTTAAAATACACCCTATACTATTATATTATTACAAGCTTAATATATATATATATATATATATATATATATATATATAATTAAAATGCTAGTCTTACCGTTAGTAGGCCTCATTCACGAAGCCGGTCTATAAGGTGTGTATAAGGTTGTTGCCTATAAAATGGCGCTTAATGGGTGTACACTCACACCCACCGCTTGCTTGACTGGTGGAGGGTCGTTAGCCGAACGGGTAGGATAAGGCAATCCTCTCTTCATTAATAAGTATAATGAATCTATATAAAGTAACTAAACATTTTTTCAAATTCCCAATCTTAGTTACTTTAGGAAAAAGTGAAATTGATGCAATCCATGAAATTACACTTTGCACCCTTGCTAAGAAGTTAGTGGAGCGTGTGTGGTTTACCGACACACTAATTGGTTATAAGAAAAGGTGGTAAAGGGTGATTCATTGTTTGTCATAGTTCGATGGAGCGTGTGTGGTTTACCGGCACATCGAATAGGTGATTGTAACAATGAAGGCACCATGCATATTTGCATGGTTATTCACACCCACTTTGTGATCCTCGGCATCCCAGTCACAAACAAGAGGGGCATATCGAGATTTAAACATGCCATTGAAAAGTTCAATCAATCTCCAAGAAAATCTAGGAATTCTCAATACATTTAAAACTTAAGCTTATATTTTTCATGGTGAAGAATTAGTGAATCGTCATTCACTTACCTCCAAATTATTTGCGGGTTGGATTATGACATCCCTTTTCTAATATGTAAATAATGTTGTTGGATCATATCCCTAATTTTTCATTTTGGGTGTTTAATTAGGGATTCATTTCTAATCAGACTTTGTCCTTTCTATTTGTAGATGGCTAACACAAATAACGCTGCTGCTAACTCATTCATGCTAATGAGTCTTTGTCAAAAAGTAACTTTCGATGGATCGAACTTTAGCGAATGGATAAGATACATTCGCACGATTGCGCGCTATGAGGGCAAAGAGTATGTCCTCGAAGAGAAGCTCGAGAAGATCAATCCGGAAATCGCTACTCCCGAAGAAATTGCTGTCTTTGAGACACACGAACGTGATACAACGAAAGTCCATTGCATCATGATAGCCTCTATGAACCAAGAATTCCAAAAGTCCTATGAGGATATGTATCCGTATGAAATGCATCAAGACTTAATGGATAGGTACCACCAAAGCGTGAGGCAAGAGCGCTATGAGATCATCACAAACATGATCACCGCTAAGATGGGAAGTGGAGAATCTCTTACCGTGCACTTGCAAAAGATGCAAAGATATGTTGATCGTCTTCGCAAGTTAAATGTTAACTTTGGGGAGGATTTGGCCATCGACATTGTTCTTCACTCCTTGCCCTCATGCTACAACCAATTTAGGATGACCTACCACATGAACAAAGAAGAGGTCACCCTAAGCAAACTCCAAGGGCTCCTAAGGACTACTGAGAGTAACCTCAAGGAAAAGTCTGTTGCACCAACTCCCGTTCCATCCGCTGCTACTATTTTGGCAATTGGGCAAAGAAGGGGCAAGAAGAGGAAGGCTCCGTCAAAGAGCCACCACAAGGGAAAGTCCCAAGATGGCTCCTCTTCTAGTGGGACCAAGTATGGCCCTGCTAAGCCCAACTCTAACCTAAAGGAGGCAGAGTGCCGCCATTGCCAAAAAATAGGGCATTGGAAGAAAAGCTGCCCGGAATATCTGCAAGCCATCAAGGATGGGAAGATCAAGCCGTCTTTCGCAGGTATTTACACAATTAAATCTAATGATTCATCTCATTCTATTTCTTGGGTTCTTGATACAGGATGTGGTTACCACATTTGTTCAGATTTGCAGGGACTGAGAAGAAATAGGGATGTGGAGCATGGAAGAATAAATCTAATCATGGGAAACAGAAGATCGTCGCCTGTCACCAAGATTGGAGTGTATTTTCTAGTGCTTAGTAATGGATTAGGTTTAGATTTAAACAATTGTTGCTACTCGCCAGATATGGCAAGAAACATCATTTCATTTCATGGTTTGTTTAGACAATGATTTAGATATTCGTTTAATAATGAGAATGGTTCAATTTATGCTTATCTAAATGGTGTTTTATACTTTGAAGCAATGCCTTGTAATGGAATTTATGAAACTGTTATGGTTGTAGATAACATAGGAAATGATGTGTTGTGTATGGGTTCTTCTAATAGTATGGATAAAGCATCTTTGTGGCATCGTCATGTTGGACATGTCAACAAGAAGCGCATAGCCCAACTCCAAAAGGATGGAGTGTTGGAGTCATTCGACCTTAGGGAAGATGACACGTTCGAATCTTGTTTAGTTGGAAAGATGACCAAGTCACCCTTCACTGGCACTTATGAGAGGGGTGAGGGTTTATTGGATCTCATACATACCGATGTATGTGGACCCTTTAGATCCACCACAAAGGATGGAAACCGCTTCTATGTGACTTTCATCGATGATTATAGTAGATATGGGTATATTTACTTAATCAAGCATAAGTCAGAAACGTTTGAAAAGTTCAAAGAATTAAAGCATGGAGTGGAGAATCAATTAGGAGGAAAATCAAGATGCTTCGATTCGATCGAGGAGGAGAGTACCTAAGTCTTGAATGATGTGGCAGAAAGGCGTAATCGAACCCTGTTAGACATGGTTTGTTCTATGATGAGTCGTGCTTCATTACCTATCTCATTCTAGGGGTATGCCTTAGAGACTGCCGCCCATATCCTTAACCGAGTCCCGCCAAAGAAGGTTGCCAAAACACCTGACGACATGTGGACAGGGTAAGCTCCCTCGTTGGTACATATCAAGGATTGGGGTTGTGAGGTTTTCGTAAGACGAGATACTCACGACAAGCTCGAACCTTTGTAGTGAGCGATGTATTTTAATCAGCTACCCGCATAGATCCGTTGGATATCTCTTCTATAGGACAAGTGACAATGTTGTCTTCGTTGCGAGAAGAGGGGTTTTCCGAGAGCGAGAACTCATAAGCCAAGGAGATAGTTGGAGGCAAATCGATCTTGAAGAGATTCAAGAATTGAGCGATGAAGGAACCTCTAACACTGGCACTCAACCCGAGGAGGAAACTCCGGTTGAACCGATTGACCAATCCTTACCTATTAGATGTTCCAAAAGAGTTAGAGTTCAACCCCAGTTGTATGGTTTTCATATTACTACCGAAGGGGACACTTATATTAGTGACAGTACACTAGTAAATCTAGATGACCCTAACAACTATAAGGAAGCCATGGAAGGCTCGGAGTCTCGGAGTCTGCTAAATGGAAAGAGGCGATGGATAGTGAGATTCAGTCCATGTATGACAACCAAGTTTGGAATTTGGTTGACAATGTGCCCGGACGTAAGACAGTTGGGTGCAAATGGATCTTCAAGAAGAAGACCGACGTGGATGGGAATGTGAACACGTATAAGGCACGATTGGTGGTGAAGGGCTTTACTCAAACTCCCGGAGTTGACTATGATGAGACCTTCTCACGGGTTGCCAAGATAAAATCTATTAGGGTGATGCTAGCCATTGCTGCATTTCATGACTATGAGATATGGCAGATGGATGTCAAGACTGCTTTCCTTAATGAGAATTTGGTTGGGGATGTTTACATGGCTCAGCCAGAGGGTTTTGTCGATACGAAGCATCCCAATAGAGTGTGCAAGCTTGAGAAGTCCATTTATGGACTCAAGAAAGCATCTCGCAGATGGAATCTTTGCTTCGATGAGAAAGTCAAAGAGTTTGGATTTGTAAGAAGTGAAGATGAATCATGTATATATGTCAAGGCCAGTGGGAGTATAGTTAACTTCTCGTTTTGTATGTTGATGCCATACTACTCATAGGAAACGACATCCCGACTCAGCAGGAGGTCAAGTCCTGGCTCGGGAAGTGCTTCGCTATGAAGGACCTCAAAGAGGCTTCCTATATTTTGGGAATAAGGATAGTGAGAGAGAGAAGTAAGAGACTAATAGGACTTAGTCAGAATACTTACTTGGATAAGGTACTAAAACGTTTTAGTATGGAAAACTCGAAGAAAGGAGAACTACCGATACAGAGTAATGCCAAGTTGAGTAAGACTCAAAGTCCGAGTACCGACGCCGAGATAGCATAGATGAGCCGAGTACCTTATGCTTCCGAAGTTGGCTCGATCATGTGTGCTATGACTTGTACTCGCAATGATGTGGCCTTTACTTTGAGCATGGTTAGTAGATATCAAGGGAACCCTGACAGAGCTCATTGGATTGCAGTTAAGAATATCCATAAGTACCTTCGAAGGACAAAAGAATGATTTTTAGTCCTCGGAGGGAGTGATGACTTAAAGGTGCGAGGGTATAATGATGCCAGCTTCCAGACCGACAGAGACAACTACCGTTCGCAGTCGGGCTGGGTCTTTACCCTAAATGGAGGAGCGGTGACTTGGAAAAGTTCCAAGCAGGAAACTATAGCTGATTCAACTTGTAAATCAGCTATGGAGGTGATATGATTGCAACGAGAAAAGCGTCAAAGGAGGCGATATGATTGAAGAATTTCATTGGTGACCTTGGAGTTGTACCTGCCATAAAGGAGCCTATGGAAATTTTCTGTGATAATGAAGGAGCGGTTGCCTTGACCAAGGAACCGAGGGATCATGGTAGATCTCGGCATATCGATAGAAAGTATCACTTTATTAGACATCGAGTAGAAGAAGGACACCTCGAGGTTAAGAGGATATCATCGGAAGATAACCTAGCAGATCCGATTACGAAGGGACTGAGTAGGGTTAAGCACTTGCAACATGCCAGGAACATTGGGTTGAAGGATGATATTAGTTTGGATTAGATAGTTTAGAAACTAGATAAATGTAATTGACATTTGATGATTAAATAAAGGAGTATTATTTAATAGTTTTGTCTTATGGTAATTGTTTAATTATTGTTTCACTTTGCATGTTTTGACTTCCAGAATAATTGAGTTTATTAAGAATAATCGAATTATTCAAACTGTCCACAATCCTTCATATGTTGGAAGTAGGTATGGTTGAAGATTTTCGTGAATTGGTGTGTAGATTGTCTAAATGGTATTAGACATTGCAAAGGGTTGGTACAACGTTCAACGTTCATGAGTGCTTAGGAACAGGTTTTGAGCATTGGAATAAACCCACATTTGCTAGAATCACTTTATGGAATGTATTGCAAGTGATCGCAAGACGATAATATCATATGGTCTTAAAACAAAGATATATGGTTTATTGTTTACTAATTGGTTGTGCATTGATAATGCGAAACCACATCAGTAAATTGATGTCATAAAACGTGTTGTTGTGTATAGTTGATTAATGAATAGTAAATGCATATAAGTCGAAGTTTATCCGTTACTTTTATCCTAAGAGGGTAAAAGCGATATCACGGCCGGTCGATGATTTGATTTGACTTATGTGTTGGGCCCGGTCAGGACTGAATTGATGTGTTCAATTAAGTACTATATCAAAAAAATCTGAGATCGAGAAACTAATTGCTAAACAATAAGATTATCTGCACGATATCAAAAACAGAGGACTATACGATCCCTTACCTAAAGGACAGGTTACTGATAAGACCAGAGTTCGAAAGCGTCTTTGAGAGCTACGATTTGTATGTTATATTTGTGGTTAGTAGACTTATCCAAGTGGGAGACTGTTGGATTAGTGTCTAAGCCCGTAACCATATTTGGTAAATACTTGACCCGGTTGTGCATGGTCCTTTTGGGTTGCCTTCACCAAAGCTACTTGACTGGAGAAATAAATAGAGAAAGAGGTTATTATGATTTATTAATATGTTATAAGAATAATATATTAAAGGAGAAATCATATTTTTTTAATTAATATTGGTCAATAATTAATTAGGAATTAATTTTGTGATTAAGTGTAATTAATTAAACTAGAGGGGCTGAATTGTAATTATGTGATAGTTACAAAATAGGGCAATGGTTATCCTTGTAGAAGGTTGGACGAACTCAAGGGATTGGATATCCTTGAAATCGTCCATATGGTCCAAAAGATATGGGTTATCAAGGCTTATCTTATGATTGCTTGGTGGGTAAGTAACTAGATAAGGATAAGGACTGAAACCCTAATGTCAACCCTATATAAAGACCCCTAGGCCTTAAGAAATCACCCCACTTGCTTCTAAGAGATCCTTAGGATGATTTCTACCTCCTCCATTCTCTCTCTACAGCCTCTCCAATTGCTTGTGGTGTTTGTGAGTCATTAGAGGCACTACACTTGTGGTGCTTGCTTTCAAGACTTAGGGTTTGAAGATTTAATTTGTTATTGCAATATAACAACAAGAGGTATGTGATCTAACCTTATATATGAATTTCGAAAATAGTAATCTACTTTAGGGTTTTGTTAATGTGTTCATAATGTTGTGTATCCAATAGTGAAAACATAGATCCAAATCTAGGGTTGCATGCAAATATATGATTGTTTGTATAAAACCCATCATAAAGTCCATCCTGATGATGATCCTTAGGTTAGGTCCCTTATGATAGGTGTTTATGGAAGTAAAGTGAGCATAACGGGAACGGGTAATCAGGGTTATTGTTGGTTGATGAAATTAATAAATTTATTGTTGGTTGATGAAATTAATAAATTTATTATTTGTGGGTTGAAAACCCTATATGCTCAGCAGGCTCCCAAGCCTGACCCACTCAACTTTTTATAGTACATGTAGTGGAGCTAGAGCATAGTTGGATGATGAAGATGGATTTTTGGATTATAGGCCATTATATGTAAATATATGTTGTAAGGTCTATAATATATTGTTTATGCTTTTGGTATGTATCGATGTGGACATCCTGAGTTTTGTAATGAAATGAATTTTTTTTAAGAAATGCTTTGATAAAGTTTTATCCTATTTTGTTTTGGGACCAATTCCGCATATTTTTATCGGAGAGATTACTCTGATTTTATTTTAAAAGTATAATTAAAACGATATTTTCTGGCCAAGAAATTGGGGGATGTCACACTCACCGACTCGTCAAGTCGGCTTATCGACTCGACGAGTCCATTCAAACTCATTCCTCATTCAGTCGATTGAAAGTAGATCCACCACTCCAAACACTATATCTAGCGTCTCAAGACTCAATTTTCACATAAAGCTTCGATCTTTATGTTCATGCATGGTATTTTGCTCCAACATACCAATACATGCTCTCACAAGGTGTTAAGCACAATAACCCTCATATGGATGAATAAAGTTGGGACCTTTGGACTTTATGGACCTCATAAGGTCCAGATCTGAGGTCTAAATCCCATGATAACTCTATATGCTTGAAGTCCCAACAAAAGGTGGTAGTAACCTTAATCTTCTATAATAATGAGATATAGGTAAATAAATGATAAAGGTGCAAGCTTTTACCTCTGACTGAAGCCCTTGCATGAAGATACACTAGATCCAACCGATTCTCTTGCTTCCTTGTTGGATAATCTCCTCTTCTCATCAAAAGATGAACTAGGTTACTCCAAGTTTAGCTTCTAAGACTCTCTTAATTCACTACACATGTTTAGGGTTTTACACATGAAGGTTAGGCAGCTGGTGAGGCGGAAATGAGGGCATAAGTTCTCTTATATAGTCCCCAACCCCGGGAAGTTAGGGTTTCACTACACAGCACCAACTCAGAGAGTCAGCTCTCTGACTCGTCAAGTCCATTCATTATTCCTACACGGTCAACTTGACTCTACTCGATGAGTTGGACTCACAACTCGTCGAGTCTTTCAATAAATCTCAAAATTAAACACACAAATAATATACCTGGGAGTCCGAATGTTACAGTTGAGTCCTATGTTGTTGACCTGGACAAGAAGACTTGTACTTGTAGAATGTGGCAACTTAATGGATATATATGCGTGCATTTAGTTGCAACTATATCCTTTTTGAATAGAAATGTTGGTAGTTATGTGTATACAATGTTCTATGGTGGTAGTGTACAAGAACACTTATAAGTACCTAATTCATGGGATAAATGGTAGCAATATGTGGCCACCTACTGAATTCGTACCACCTCTTCCACCAATGAAGAGAAGAATTCCAGGTAGACCAAAAGTTAACAGAAAAAGAGATGCATCAGAAAATCTCCCAATACACACCGTGTCTAAGGCAAGGAAAAATACCATGCAGTATGTTTAAAAAAGTAGGGCATAACAAGGTTACATGTCCTAAAGCTGAACTACCTCAATTGCAAAAACCTCAAGTTGGTAGGAGGCCAAAACTAAATGTGAAAATAAGGAAAATAGGTGTCAATGAAAATGGTGAAGGAACGGGTGTCAATGAAATTAGTGAAGGAGCATAAGGTGTTAGTGTAGGAAGCAGTGGATCAAAATGAGTGCATGAAGGGTAAAATGGAGACAAAATAGTGGGTAAGTGTAAAAGAAAGAAATCAGAGAGAATCATCAAGATGAAACTTGCTAAGAGGGTGAAGGGAAAATATGTGAAAGTAGATATCAATGAAAACCTATTGGACCTTAATGATTAGGATCTGATTTCGTTTAACTTGTTATGTTTTAACTTGGTTGTGTTTGGTTAGACTTAGTTGTTATGTTTGGAATTGGGTTGTACTAGGTTGTTAAGTTTGGATTTGTATCGACTTTGTTTCTTTGAGAAACATATGTACTTGTTTATTTGTTTGGGCATGATTTGTACTACTTATGTTTTTTTGATAAGCTTAGTTTGTTTAAGAAAGATATGTACTTGTTTTCTTGATCGTGCATGGTGCATGTTACCCAAGGGAACATTGGGTTAATAGTTCTAGGAATCAATGTTAACTTGGTTAGGTTACAAGGGAACATGTGGTCATTGTAAGTGGTCTAATACTTTGTTTATGATCCTTGAATAAGATGTAGGATCCTTGTAAGGATTAAGACATTAAGTTTAATGTAATACAATAGCCAAATTAAAACAAAGTATATTACAAGTTAAACATACAAACCAAAACAAAGTACATTATAAGTTCTTCATAATTTAACTCAAATGACCTTCATTACAACTTATACATGATTAAACATAAAAATACCCAACCGCATATTACGTACAACTTCAACATAAAGACCTTAAATTTAAGCTTTTTGTTCGACCTAAACAACCCAGTTATGATCACATCTTCATTGTTGCACTGCATTTCATCAACCCAAGCTATAAAACCTGAACGAGCATCCTGATTCCAACTATTTGCTTGAATTAGTACATGTTAAAAAAAACTAGGGTTAACATCAGAAGTTGAACAAATAGTAAATTACTTTTTTGGGACATGCATAAAAGGGCATTCCTGGGTTATTGGTAGTACGTGATGTTCTTATTATAGCCTTAGCTTCACAGTGGGGAGTATTTGAAGAAGAAAACAACGTGCTAGAATGAAACAAGTATGTAAAGAAGAAACTTTTAAGTAATTGCTAGTACGTGTAAAAGACTAAATTACCCCCATTGTGCAAGGCACGTGGGGTTACTAATATCCCCACTTTTTCCTTCTTCCCATTTCTATTGCACTTTCAACAGAGTTTTTTTTATGAAAACTAACAAGTACATACAATCATATGCAATGAACAAAGAACATCACCTAAGCTAACAAAATGCATGTAACATCCACCTCTGTCACGTATCACAATATTGTCCGCTTTGGGCCACTCGGCACGAGGACTTCCCAGGGGGTCACCCATCCTGGTACTACTCCCGCCCGAGCACGCTTAAGTGCAGAGTTCTTATGGGATCTGCTGCCCTCACGGCTTTAAAACGCGTTGTGATAGGGAATGTATCCACACCCCTTATAAGGAATGCTTAGTTCTCCTTCCCAGCCGATGTGGGATCAGATCTAACCCACTTTCACCCCCCCCCCCCCATTATAGGGTTCGACGTTCCCGTCGAACACATCGACCCGTGCCCTGGCTCTAACATCCCCCTATGGCACGTATCATAATATTGTCCGCTTTGGGCCACTCGGCACGAGGACTGCTTAACTGCAGAGTTCTTATGGGATCTGCTGCCCTAACGGTTTTAAAATGCGTTGTGTTAGGGAAGGTATCCACTTCCCTTATAAGAAATGCTTAGTTCTCCTTCCCAGCTGATGTGGGATCAGATCTAACCCACTTTCACCCCCCATTATAGTGTTCAAAGTCCTCATCGAACACATCGACCCATGCCCTGACTCAGATACCATTTATAACATCCCCCTCTAGAACGTATCACAATATTGTCCGTTTTGGGCCACTCGGCACGAGGACTTCCCAGGGGGTCACCCATCCTAGTACTACTCCCGCCCGAGCACGCTTAAGTGCATAGTTCTTATGGGATCTGTTGCCCTCACGACTTTAAAACGCGTTGTGTTAGGGAAGGTATCCACATCCCTAATAAGAAATGCTTAGTTCTCATTCCCAGCCGATGTGGGATCAGATTTAACCCCTCTAAGTGGGTTAGATCTGATCCCACATCGGCTGGGAAGAAGAATTAAGCATTTCTTATAAGGGATGTGGATACCTTCCCTAACACAACGCGTTTTAAAGTCGTGAGGGCAACAGATCCCATAAGAACTCTGCAGTTAAGCGTGCTCGGGCGGGAGTAGTGCTAGGATGGGTGACCCCTTGGGAAGTCCTCGTGCCGAGTGGCCCAAAGCGGACAATATTGTGATATGTGCCAGAGGGGGATGTTAAAATGCCTATTGTTTAGACAGGTCTTTCATTCGTCATTGTAGTTCACATAAAAAATGCCAGTCATTCAGACATAGTCATTCAGACAGGTCTTTTACATATATCACTAAAAAACAAATATAAAAATAAAAAACAGAAAATATGCATACTACTAAACTTCTTAACCACGAACCACCATTGTTTCATATCCACCCATCACCCAAGCTTAGGAACGAAATGGAGCACAACCACCAGCAACAAGAGAATCCCCACCATCATGCCACCTATGGCAACACCAACGACTTTAAACTTCTGATCATGGTCATCCAACTTGTGTTGGGGATTAACGTGGTCGATCATGCACACGATATAGTCCTGTCCGAGCTGCTCCTTTAACTGTTGCATTTCGTATTGGTTTTCTGAAATCTTCTGACCACATTCATAGAAGATTGAATGGAGCACATTGTAGTTGATATCTTTACCAGAATTTAAAGAGGCGGGTGAAGGTGGTGGAGCCGACATTATTGCTTTTTAAGGGGTTCTTCTTGATGGTTGTTTGGCCGAATATGGTAAACAAATTTCATGGTTGTTTTACTTCAAACCCCACATGCGTGTGTCCCCTTTAAATTTTAGACTATATGTGAAACTCAATCGACAATATAAGGGTTGGTAGGGTGTTGGTAGAAATTAAAGGCAATAATTATTTTTTGCATGTGTCTCATCGAGTCAACTCAGTATTAACTCAATAGGTTCACTCACCTGCTGACTTGGCAAGTGACGAGACAGTTTAACCTGCTAAAATGGGTAACATTTAAAATGCAAAAAATAGTCACGAGGGACCATTTAAACCATTATCCCTAGCTTTGTTAGGATACAGTGACAATAAACATTTTTAATACTATAAACCGACTAGAATATATGATATTATTCTAATTTTTTATGTTTTCTTAGAGTTGTTGGTTAGTGACAAATCCATAATTGAAACCTACGTGTGTTCAACCTAATTTACGAGATGAAATAAAGGTATCAAAAAATTTTAACTATCAAATCAGGTTTTAATGATACCAACTAAAACAAATATTTGATTAACTTAATATCATATATGAATATCAATAAAAAAAAGTACGATAAGTTCATTAACATTATGACAAAATCCCCTATCCTAATAAATAAGTAGAATAGTGTCACGTATCAGTCTCCCAGACCCCCAAAATATAGTTTTCCCGCTTCTTTTCTTCAGGTCCATTTACGTAAATGCCCTTCACTTCAAATAGAGGAAATTAATCCGGAAAAAACTGCAGTAAAAAAATGCAATCAAAATTTTAAAATGAATAAAATATTTGCAAATAATATACAAAAATCGGTTATTCAAATTTGAAATTCAAAATACCCAATTTATATGGAAGTTTTTTTATTGTGATTGGAAATTAAATAATTTCCCGTGATTAAATCCCAAAAAATCTGCATTCTTAAAATTATCTTTTCAAAATACTACTATTATCCATCTAATATATTCATTCTTTTCAGCATTCTTAAAATTATCGAGCTATCAGGTAAGTAAATCACAAAAAATCTGCTGGAAATAAATGCATACCCATATAAATGACTATAAGATCTACATGCTTTGGTATCCACGATTCTGCTTATGAGACTACTTTGCAAAAGTTAATTTTCTCATAATCTCGCTATATAATTGACTATTACATTCATTCATTGTTTTCCTACACCTATCTACATCCAATCTTAGATTAATCATTTCAGATCCATTTAACTCGATCATTTTCATTCAATCGTTGTTAATAAGGTTTAAGGTTAGTTTTCTTTAATATGTAATCTATCTGTATATACGACTTCTCTCTATCTCTTTTTATACCATCTTTTGGGGTTTCTTTACTCTCCATTCTCCTGCTTTTTCTCTTTATTAAATTGGATGCATATTGGATTTACTTTTACGTATGTCTATTTAACATATGCATGAAAGTACTGTAAGATGTATTCATCTTCCTCTTTCATCCATTGTTGTTTTAATCGATGTGTCTTTATATGTATCTTTTACGAATAATTTAAAGTATAATTTTGTAATAAACTAATCAATTGAACTATATATTCCCATTATCTATTATTAAACATGCTGATTAAAAAGAAACTAAAAGTTAAAAGCTAAAAAAACACAATATAACACAGATACCTCTATGTATGTGCCAATGGTAGTCTTATTAGAGCCACCATGCTCCTTCAAGTTGTTTATTGCCTCCATTATAAGATTGTCCAGCCTGTTAATGACACAAAAGGTAAAATGGTCATACACTATAACTATTGATAACATCATCTTCCTATAGACTAAATAACCATGATTCATAAGAGATATCCCTAATGTATAATAAACAGCACATTATATAATCAATCTGCCATTCTGGTAACACATATACCTCAATGTATGTGGGATATTTGTAGCTATTTGTCAGTTGATGTCAACATTAGTTCCATACAAAGGGTACAATCATCATTTACTGTCGTTCAGAAGGTTTATTCAATGTAACAAAGAAATAGTCTTTGTTCACACATCAATTTATCCATACAACAATTCATCATCATTTATCCATACAACAGTTAGTGTGAAAAAGAACAAAGAAATAGGGCCTAACCTTATCATAGATCTTTTTGAAGCACCAACTTGTGGAGAACCACTAGAGGACTGAAGAGGCCTCACATCACCCGAGTCTTCATCACTGGGTCAGCAGTTGTGAGTGAGAGAAGGTTGTCATCCTTAGGGACATGTTGCACTCTTTTCAGGGCTAACCTAGCCTTCTCCCTAGATCCCCATCCATTTTCCATTACACTCATGTTCCTCCATTTGTCCTGATCCAAGTCAATGAACCAACGATTAAAAGAAAATTTCAGATATGTAATAACCTCCAGCAGAAAATTCCATTTGAAAAGATGTAAACCTTAATATCCACATTCGAGCGCAGGTATAACACACTGCTAAACTTTGGATCTTTAAGAATTGTGCACCATTTTCTTGCTCCATGCTTAAGAACTCCAGCTTTTAGAGCTGCTTCTTCTTCAGATGTCCATTTTTGCTTAGGAGCACCCATAAAGCCAATCAAGACTAGCAAGTTCTACCTGCACAGCATATTCATCAATTCCGTACTACAATCTAAGCGTTATTTTTATAAAACACGTCAGGAGAATGATCAACTAATTGTATGTTCACCGAGCATATCGAACACATGGATTAGGCATCTGAAACTTAGGTCACCAAAGTGTAATTATGTATCAGATATGACTAAGATAACCAACAACTAAATACATCAAAAGACCTCCTGCACGATTACTACAAGTACAACGAAACTCTGCTAGCTAAGAAAATATAAAGGAACCCTAATTTCCTCAATTCTCATCGATACTTGTACAATTACATAGATTACAAGCTCAAATACCAATCAATTCGTGTATATGAACAGAAGACCGACCCACTTCCTACCTTCAATCAT
The DNA here is from genome assembly GCF_052625555.1 of Lactuca saligna. Lineage (NCBI taxonomy): Eukaryota > Viridiplantae > Streptophyta > Magnoliopsida > Asterales > Asteraceae > Lactuca > Lactuca saligna. The sequence continues at coordinate 93,260,688 of NC_136420.1, forward strand.
AATTCTTTTTCTCGGACCAACTGAGGACCGAAGACCTTTTCCCCTCTCTCTCTCTCTCTCTCTCTCTCTCTCTCTCTCTCTCTCGACGCCCACCTTCCCCCATCCTCATTCACATATTACTGTAAGAGCAGAAAAGAAGTAGGCTCGCTACTTCTTCACTTTTCTGCGAACCATTCGAACATCGGAGGTCCTCAACTTTTCAAACCTTCACCCACCAAGAATCGATAGCAGCTTCCTGCTTCTTTTCTTCTTTTTCCTTCGGTCCAGCGAAACCCCAGAGATCCTCCCCCTGCTTCTTTTCCTGATCGAAAACCATTAGATCCCTTTCTTCGATCGATTGTTTCTTTTTCTCAAATTGAAGAAAACGGAGACCTGACCCCTTTTCCCTAATTTCAATTTTTGGTCTAATCGACCAATTCAGCCACTCCACTTTATGAATTTGACCAAGACAGTCCCCTACGGAAATTATTGACAAATTAACCTCAAATCTCACTGATTCTTTTAAACCATTTCAGCCCCTCCTTTGTAATTAGATTACAAATTCATTTTTTACTTTGTTTTGTATGTTTTCTAACATATCAATTTTTACAACTTTAATTTTATGTCGTTTTACATGTGCTTTCACATGTAAATGCTTACTATTAGAATGATATTTCTTTTCTAAAATCTAATATTATGGTTAATGGAATATAAATAAGATTCTTACATAATTGTTATTTACCATTTACTGTGTAATTAAACACGTACAAATCACAAAGTTATTAAAATATGCATTATCATAATTCATAAGTTTTCTAATCTAATTGGTAGCCAACTTTTTTTGTAGCATATTTTATTCATTTTTAGCAAATCATACTTAATCCATCATATGACTTTATTTATTTATAATTACGTATTGTTTTTTTATGTTAATTTCATTACACACATTGGTAATGCATCAAGAATCATGCACAAAAAATAAGGGTTTTCAAAAATCTCCATTTCTAATTAAATACTTACCATTTAGTTTGTAATTAAATACTTACAAATCAAATAATTATTGAAAAATGCAATATTACAATTCATATGTTATAAAAATTAATTAAATATTATTTTATTAAATAATTAATTTTTAAATTCAATTAAAAATCAACACCCGTGGATTCCACGGGTTTTAACCTAGTAATTATATATGTTCAAATGTTAACGTGTTAAACTATTTCAAAACTTGATATTCATTCTTTAATATTGAAGCAATGATTTAACTCTTAGGTTTTTTTTTTTTTTTTTTTTTTTTTTTTTTTTTCAATTTGTATTAAATTCAACAAAATTAAAATTCAACAACACAAAGTTTAATAAATAAATAAATTTATAATATATGTTAAATTAATTATTTAACAATAATTATTTATTTTTTAAATTAAATCAAAATTACCAAGTTTAACCAGTTTGATCAAGTTGAACCGATTTACTTCGAGTTGGGGCCAATTTGACGTAGCTTAACTACTTCCAATTTTTTGATCGGTTTCAGAAAATCACTTTGGTAAATACTTAATTCAAAGCACTAGGAAGAGTAGGCCAAATTTTGCGATATTATCATTGGTAGTGGCGGACACAGAAAGTTGTCACACCAGTGGTATAATTTTTTTTTCGTCCGAATATAATAACATAAAAAAAAGTTAAAAGTACTAGTACATCAAATCATTCCATTACATCTTAATACCCAAATTTGACATTTACAGGTACACATTTTTTGAAACCGATCCATTACATCTTCGATCTTCACTTTCATAAGTGCTTCTTTTTCAACATAAGAAATCATAGCATCGTTAAAAAAATCATCACCTAGTTTGTTATGCAAATCCGTCTTCAAAAATTTCATCGCTGAAAAACATCTTTCAACTGTTGCGGTTGCAACGGGTAAAACCAAAACCAACTTCAACAACCTATAAACCATAGGATAAGACCGATGTTTCCCCGTTTCCACTATCAAATGAGAAAGGTCGAAAATTCCTTGCAAACTAGTGAACCGTTCATCTTTATGCAAAGCGTGATAATATATATCAAGTTCACCATCAAGTTGCATCCTCTCCACATCATCAAAATCTTTTGTGTATAACTCACTCAACTTTAACAACTTTGTTTGTTAAATTTAGCAAATGAATCACAAGGACTCAAATCCCCCATGCATTCTAGTAATTGGGTGCTAAGTTCACTAAATCCGTCCCCGAATTCTATAATTTGCATATCCATGACGGTGTTGAAAATTTCAACTTCAAAATGAAATTGATTAGTAACTTTAGTCTTACAGCCTCTTGATGTGACATAATTTTCCGTCATCTCCACAATATTAACATCATGTTTTTGACAAAAAGAGAATACCATCGATAAAAGTTTAGCAAACACCGTGTCTCTTAAAGACTTCAATGTGTCCATTGTCCCTTTAACTAAAGAAGCCGCTTCTAAAATATCTTGATCCTTTTTTGAAGATACTTTGACAATACGTTTGTGAGGTGTAAAATTTCATACATCAAATGTAAGTAAAACACGAAATCTAGTGTCTTGAAATATTTTAAGATACCACTCCACGGTTGTCGACATACTTCAAAACTATGGCCATTTGTTCTTTTTTTGATACATCACTCGATTCATCAACCAATAAAGAAAACACATCTTTACCAATTTCTTTGCAAATATCTGAAACTATCTCTGTTAAAAAGCATTCAACAATTTACTTTTGAGTCCTCGGGCACGTCACTTGATTATTTTAAGGAGCATTTTCTAAGGTAACATTGTGAATGCCTTCATTATGGTCTCTCAAGAAAGATAATAACTCCAAGAAAAGCCCTCTATTAAGAGAGTCACTCGACTCATCATGACCCCGAAATGGTAAACCATTTTTCAATACAAATTTACAACACCAAATTGAAGCACCTAAACGAAGTTTATAATTACTCTCCTCAATCTTGGTTTGCTTGTTGAAGGCTGCACTAATAGATTGTTTTTCTTTCAATAAAAATTCACAATTTTCTTTTGCTTTGTGATGAAAACTATCAATACCACCCATATGATCTCTCAATGATGGTCTTTTATTCCAACTATCAAAACCTTGTGAAACAAATGCATCTCTCCCATATTGTTTTCCCACCATGTCTTCGCATACATAGCAAAATAAACAAAATGCTTTGTTCTCTTTTATGTTATATTCTAACCAATCAAAGTCAGCAAACCACTTAACAACAAAACGTCTTTCTTTTGAACCTATTTTCTTTGAAAGGAATATATGACCCCTTGGTTGACAAGGTCCTTGAAGTAAATATGTCTTCCTTATTTCATCTCTTTGATTTGGATGGTAAGTTGTAATCTTGGGTCTTACACCCGGGTCTTTTGGAAGATCTTTCAATTCAACATTTGTAATTTGAGTAGTTGTAGATTGTGGATTTACATTAGAAACCGAAGGGAATGATTGATTAGAAGGACATGGTCTTTTAGAGGATTCTTCAAAACTTAAATCATTGGAGTATGGTCTTTTGGAGGATTCTCCAACACTTGATTTATTGATGCTTGTTCTTCCAAAAAAAAGACCCAATTTTATCCTAACAATTCAATATCAAACAAATAAGCCATTAAAGACTCCAAGTAATTTCAAGATTAACAAATAACAACTACTAATTTCAAGTAAACAAGTAATTTCAAGGTTAACAACTACTAATTTCACCTATACAATAAGAAATTTCAACAAAAAAACAACTAATTTGACTAATTTCATAAATCTAAAATTATCAATACTTACTTGTTTCATTATATTTGTAGAATTGAAAGGATTGTCAAGCCAAGCCAAACAAAATCGAATGGTTGAACACTTGAATGGTTGAAATCGATTGAAAGAAGCAAGTCCCAATGCTTGATTTCTTCCTCTTCGTCAATAGCCTTCACTTCACGTCTTCACAGTGCCGTTTTTTTTCCTGTAATCGGGGACTAGGCCAACACTCCGATTTCTTTTCTTCAAAAAATGCCCATGGACACCTAATAGAGATTTGGGGTATTGGGCTAATACTATTGGGTTAAAAACTTAATAAGCAACTTGGGCTACAAACTCAAAATGCATTTGGGCTAATTCTAAATTGAGGTATTGGGCTAGTTTTCTTTATTTGTTGGACTAGCATTTTTTTATACTTTTATTTTTTGGGTCTCGAATTCTCGAAAGTATAGTGTCATCTGAACGAATTTGAAGCCGGTGCACCCAATAGATTTTTTTTTAACCCTAACGGATCGAAGCGGAGCAGTGGCCCGGGACCCCCCGGGCACCACACACATCCGCCACTGATCATTGGAACGAAAAAAAGCTCGAATTTCAACCGAAGTCGAAAAAACCCTTGTATCATAACCGAAATAAACGAAGGCAAAGACCATGAGACCTGTCATAAAAATGATCGAATCTTCCAAAACCAACCTAAGACGGACTATTTGTGCAATACCTAGAAACCCTTAGAATATATTTCAATACATATTACATTTTATTACCTTTGCCAAATCAAAAGATAAAAAGTAATCGTTATATTTTAATAACGAGTTAATGTCGTAAAATGATTGTAGTAATACTCAAATCATATACAGTATGCTCTTTTAATCATATATCTTCTTGTTGTGTTCAATACATAAACTAACTTATTTTTCGGTTTTCATTACACAATTGAAGAGATTTCAACTTGGATAATTATGCCAAGTTAGATGTCATATAAATTATACCATTTTAAATGCCACACAAAGTCACAAAATATCAAACAGACGTTGAAGTCCACCCAAATATGTTTTTCCTTCGGCGAGAAAACTTATAAAAACAAACTAGTGAGACGTTAAAAAAGTCACATATTACAAGCCAAATCCAAAGAAAAACAGCAAACCAGGCAATCTACACTAGGCCATTTAATCTTATTCCTAACCCAATTAAATACTAATACTTGGGTCTCATCCATAATCTTTTGTGGGGAATATTTCAAGTTTCTAAAAGTAGCCGTATTTTACTATTTTTGCTTTCCAAACAAATCATAAGGCATTTTGCTTCGTAAAATCAACTCCACAAGTTGACATGTAGTCGTTTTTTTACAGACAACAAACACATTATGACTTTGTGGCCAAACCTATATTTGTAAGGGAAAATTAAATTTGCTTATGCTTTTAGTATTGTAATATTGTCACATCGGCTTCTTGAAACAAAATGGGTGATCACATGGGCCCAATATCAGTTTGGGGTTTTGGGCTTTCTTGAACACCGGCCTTGAATATATTTGAAACCAAATTACACTTAGCTAATAGTTACCATTGACAAATCAAAATCAAAACATAAAATCATAACAAATAATATTTAATTTGTTTTTAATTATATTTAATAGCTAAATAAACACTTAAGTTTTTGTTATATTAGTGAAGTGGATTTTCCGAGTAATTCTGTCAATATAGACGGATCGTCCAATGCCATGTAGAACCAAATGCACAAATTTTATCATGTTGGAATCCAAACAAGTTAGAATGTTAGATCGTTGAAATACTATCCAATAGTGTAATGAAAATCCAGAAGTTGTTTATTAGTGTATGACTAAAACATAAATAAGCCAAATAGCAAATTGAATATTATTAGTTATTTTATGGTAGTAAAAACCTATTTGTATTCATATCATCATGTGATCTGATTTTGTTGTTTATATTTTTACAATAAACATTTTCCTTTTCGCTAGTAGCTTGAAATAATAATATGTTCGAATGAAAAAGAATGATAAGATGGAATAAGAAATAAAATGAGAAACGAAATGAAATGAAACAATGTAACAAAACTCTATTTGTATACTAAACTTATAAGAAGTGGTCACCATCAACCCATCAGAAAAGTGTTGTCATCTCTGTATCACGTCAACTTCACCACCAACCCATTAGATATTGGAAATGGTTACCACTCCACAATATTTTTTTTTTAACATTATATTAAATAAAAAACATAATTTATAACATAAATAAATATTTTGAAAACATAAAAAATAAAACCATATTTCATTAATTAAAAACGTAGAAATTTAAAACCAAAATTACTAAAATAAACATAAAACATACCAAATAAAATATTACATTACTTAAAAAAACATAAAAATTTAAAACATAGAGAAATACTACTCGTCGTCGTTATCGTCACTGGCCTCACCCGCTTCGTCGTTACTTTCCTCATCCACCTCGTTGTCACCGTCCTCATCCTTTTCGTCTTCATTGTCATTTTGCCCTTGTGTCACACCCTCGACAGAACATGCCAGGAGTGTAACTAAAGTTCATGGATCACGGATAAACTGAATATATAACACAAGTACAACGATAAATAAAACAACATTTGTATCCCATCATTAAGTTTGCATACATGGTTCTGAAAGATAATAATAGTACACTAGTTGCCTTAAACAGGTAAGCAAATAACAAAAACTAGATAGCTAGGTCGTCTGTAATCCATGATCAATCTTCTGTCTGAATGTTTGTCTAATGATCTCTTGAGAATACATGTAAGTTCGAGGGTCAACACAAAGGTTGGTGAGTGTCACAAATTTTCTGAAACAATGATACTTTTAATATGATCTAAAAAGTATTGTCTTAGTTGCAAGTAAAATTATGTTTGGAAATGTTTGATAAAGATAGAAATCTAAACTGTGGTTTCTAGATAATCTAGATAATGAAATCTAGTTAAAGTTTATAGTGACAAAGTTGTATGGATAACGGATAAACATACATACGGGTATACAGATAAAGTTATCTGCCAATGGTGTACTTAACAACTGTAGATATGAATAAACGGATAAACAAGTATATTTGATAATATAAATGTAAAAGTGTACGATACTTGTTTAAACAGTTGATAAATCTTAGGGTAATTTACACAAACACATGTATGAGCCTAAGATACAAGTTCTATAACTTGTATAAATATATAAACCTATATATTTTTGTATATGTAAGAGGTATATTGAAACTACCAAGTTGATAACCATCTATACAATCATAACACATTTGTAGTCGGAATGTATATGTTATTTTTATTTTTTGTATTATTTTATCAACATAACATATGTAAACATTGATGTTTTGAAACGATTTTCTTTACTTAACATAGAAGCGTTTAAACAATTATTTCTCAAACTAGTAATATGTTTATACAAAACAATGCTATTTCATGTATATTTTGTATGATAAATATTATTTAGTACACGTACTACCATGTACAGTCGAGGGTCACACTTGAAACACCGGAGGGCAGGATCATTTTGGCATTTAAGCTGTTCTGAAATCCAACAACCATATGCGACCTTTCAAACCAGATTCCCCATGCGGTAAGTAGTAGAGTAGTAAATAATATTTTTGTGTGATTTATATTGCATAAAAATAATGATGTTGTTTGTATAAACAAAACATTTAGACACATGTGTATATATATATATATATATATATATAGTACAAGTAGTACATGTACCCCCCCCCCCCCCCCCCCCCCCCCCCCCGAAAATATGTAAAACTAGAGTCGTAACACTCACCTTAATGCGTGATTGGCGAGTAAGTGATGCGAGAAAAGCCGAGATCTATTGCTTTGAAAACGAACCGTCGAGATTAGTAGCAAACCAAGCTTGATGATGGTGTTTTATGGTGATGAGAGTGAGGGGTTTTGATGGTGTCCGGTGGTGGCTGCCCTCAGTTTTCTTCCTTATTTTTGAACTGATAACGATGGGGGAGGGGGCTGATAGGTTTTAGGGTGTGTTTGGGATTGCTTTTTGGAGTGAAAAGTCCTTTTGTAAAAAGAACTTTTTATAAAAGAACATTTTCTAGAAAAAGGTATTTAAAATGTGTTTGGATGGACTTTTAAGACTTTTAAGAGATAAAAGTCAAAAGTCACAAAAAGATAGGATTTCATGACTTTTTAAAAGGCTTCTTTTTAGGCATGACTAAAAGTTAGTTTAAAAGGACTTTTCTATTTTGCCGAACATCTTTTGAACTTTTTTAACTTTTTAGAAAAGTTAAAAGTCCAAAAGATGTTTTAAAAGCAAAGCCAAACACCCTCTTAATGATCAGAAAGGGTTATAAGGAGGTGCTTTGGGTGGTAGAGTGGTGGTATAGGGTGGTGGTGTTGGATGGTTTTGTTGTAAACCTTGAATGAAAGGTGGAGGATTTAGAGAGGGTTTTGTGAGAGGTTTTTTGATGGAGTCACCTAAGCGTCCTTTTTATAGCTAAAACACACACACGCACACACAAACAAAATAAGGCCATGCCTCCAACAATGCAATGTACCCTCTTAGTGAGACATGCACACAAAGAGAAGGAAGGAGATGGAAGAAGGGCCTTGCCCATGTGGGTTTGGATAGCCAAGACGAGGGTTGGCTGATCTTTTTCATTTACACAACTCTTTTGGGCCCCACATGGGGTTATACCCCCATTAAATGTCTAAAACCTAGCATAGTTTTGGTGTAACGGGATCCGTGAATCGAGAAAATTTTCCGATAGTGCCATTAAATAGAGTTTAATTCAAGGATTCCAAAACATCAAACGGATTAATTTTTGGAGTTACGGATCTCCGGAAATTTGCGTTCGAAGTTTTGTGACTAAATAGTCGTAATGTCCATTTTCGCAACTTTTGTAAATATTTTCGCTAAAAACATTTCGAGTGTAGAATTAAATAATAAACTATATCTGATTCCAAAAACATTCTCGGAAATCCCTTTGGCAAAGCGTAAGTGTCTCAACGGATCGACTCGGTTTTACGTGATTAAAGAAAAATATTGTTTTAATGTTCGTTTTCTTAACATTGTTGTATCTTTTGCATACGAACTCCGTTTTGGACGTTCTTTATATTTTCGGAAACAGGGGAACATATGCTATAATATTTTAATGCTTTTTTTTTCTCGAAACTACTTAATGCAAATTTTTAGTTTTTTAGACGCATTAATTAGCATTGCCATTTAAACGATTTGATTTGGTTGATAGTTTAGACATTTGGAAGCAATGTATCATTTGACATCATATAATAATTTAAATGAACTTATCTATTTTATGTAGGATGAACTAAAGCTCAATAAGTCAAGTTATAACGAGATTCGCGGTGAATTGGCCATCTATAATATTAGCCTTAAATTCTGGGATGTCACACCTTGGAATTATCTTTCCCAAATGTGTTTGGTTAAATCGTGACGTAGATTGTGATGTGTTTAACAGTTTTGTATTTCCAAAACCCTAGAGAAGTATGTCGGGCTGCCAACTTGTATTACTGCAGGTGGATTAAGTATATCTTTCTAGATATATGAACAAACAACCCTACTATCTTCTTTTATTATCATGTTATGTAAAATTACACAAACAGTCAACATCATGGGCACTTTTTCCCTATCCCATGTTCATGTTGGATGTTTCATTATATGCCATTTTTGTTTTAGGACTCCAAACGCTCGGTCCACATCCTTCCTTGCAGATTTCTGTGCTAACCTGAACAATTTTCATTTTTATCGGTTGTATATAAATATGAATTGACAATTGTAGCATACTCTGGATATATCCTATCACCTAGCTAATACCCATACTTATATTCATTTCCATTCACAACGTATGACATGTTTTGTTCTTTACCCACTACTAGAAAAACAACTTTTTACGAGGCATAATGTGTGTCGTAAAACACTCAGTGGATGCGCAAATGCATGTGAAGGAAAGCCCTGTCATAACGAGAGACGATACGTTTTTGCTTATCGTCTATAGACGATGCACATTTACGACGCACAATGCGTATCAAGGAAGCCCCTGTCATAAAGGAAGACGACACACATTTGTGTGTCATAACTTTACACGCGCATTTTGGACACGCATGACGTATCATTAAAGCCCCTGTCATAAATTAAGATGACACGCATTTGCATGTCATAAAATTCAGCAACCAATTTACGACACGTCTTTACGATACTCATTTACGCATAATACAAAAATATGAAAACAAATATATACCAAAACAATCAATTTCATCCAATAACATCATGTCAAAAAATTGTAATACATTGATATTAAGGGGATTTGATTGTACATTGTTATTAAAAGGTTTTCCCTAACTATATAGCCTAATATTACATTGCTATTAAGGAGCGCCTTCTTGTTTCAGATATCATGTCAAAAAAAAATCCTCCATATCATTGGTTTGTTACCTGGTGTACTGGGCTATTGTCCACCAGCCAAGTCCCCTTCTTCCTTGGTAGTGTTTGGTGACTATGGTGCTTCGACTTGACACATTTTCTCAAATTCATCTTCTGTCCATTTCTCCTCATAAGATCGCACCTAAGTAAAGTAATAACAAAAAAATTATAAAAGGGATTCAAACAACAAAATGCACCAAAATATATAAGTCAGAAAACAAACAAATCTCCCTTGCTCTCTTTCCACTTCCATAATTATGTGTGTCTAAGTTCCCAAGCTCACTCTTTCTTTTACCTCCATAGGAGGGGGTGGTAGTGCTGATGCAGCTCTTCCAAGAGGTTGTTGAAAAGGTAGCACAAAAGATACACAAAATAACAACATACTTTGATTTTTGTTTGTTTTATTGTTTATTATAGTATTTTATTTTCATTTCTTTTTATTACAACATTATACGTTGAAAAATCTATCTTTTATAAGTTTATATCTTTATAACTTCGTGCTTTCAATGTTTTCCTTATATCCCTCAAGATAAAGCCTTTTAAACATATAAAACTTATTAATGAAACAATGTCTAATTAACTAATAACGTCATACAACAACCTTTTTTTTTTTATCTTAAATATTATGGAACCCTTATTATCAAGTTGATTTATGTAAGACAATAAGGACAAAGTATAGAAATACACCAAAAAGATTATGCAAAAGTTGTAAATAACCTTTTGGTGAATGAGTTAGTTGCATTCCACTAGAGAAGTAGTGATGTTAAGTAAGTTGGCCTACAATGAGTTGGCGATAGCTTGGAGCTGATTTCTACTAGTTATCATTTCCTTGGGCCAATAATTAAAAAGATACATAAGCAAAAGAGCACAAAAAGTCAACATATTGATCAAATGAAAAAAATCAAGGGACTAAGTGGAGGATGACCTCTTCAAGTTCTCGCATAAATGAGGGTGGTAGTTTACAAGATGAAATGAGCATGTGCACAAGTGGTCAACTCCTTTGACTGTAATTGAAACTTCTTTCATCATTTCAAACCCTGATAAAAAATTAAGTAAAAAATGATCAAAATTATGTGAATAAACTAGTTGAATTGCAATAAATCACAAAATAAGCATGTATCTGATTATGTTGGTGGTTATGCCTAATTCCACTAAATCTTGAAAGAGTTAGTTGATAAGGTGATCCTCGTATAGCAAACATACTAGAGAACTTTTATCTGATGAGGAGCTCGTAAAATCATCTGTTAATTGCTCAGAAAAGACGAGAGTTTCAGAGTTAATTAGTTCTATATTAAGCAAAAGAATTGTCCCTGTGTGTTGAATTCACTGTGGTTGATGATTGATCTTGGTTATGATGATCATAACACATTGGAAAATTCATGACGATTCAGAGTGACATAAAAGATGATTTTCTACCTTCGACAATAAACTGACATTCATTAACCCTTGACATGATACATGTTGCACAAGGAGAATCAGATCCATATGGTATTATGATCCATATATCACCACTAAAAGGAGCAATTAAGCTGACACTTTTCATTTCAGAAGCATCTCCTTTCTGAAGAATATGATGTGGAGATAAATCCCTCCCGAATACATCCAGACATGCAATACATATTTATAGTCTTGTAGAGTCTGGGTACCTTCAATGTCAAGTCACCCTCACGATTTGCTTGTGGTATGTAAGCTTGGATATTTAGAGATGGCTTCTCTACTTCAATGAAATTCTCTTAAAAGATGACCTGAAAGAAAAAGGAAAAAAATCAAATAACTCAAGGCTTCCACAAGACATGCAATACATATGAAGACACAAACTCTTTTTACACGTAAAACGAGTTGCTTGTTTAATGGATTAATTATCTCAACACCATTGATTGATGCAGTAACAACATCAGATTCCTCCCAAATCATACACTCCACAAGATTCTCCTCAAAAACCAGTTCACTAATAGCACAATCCAAATTCCTAGAAAAAAAAGAATAAAGTCTTAGATACTACATTACGTAAAGATAATTACATAGTTACATAATTAATAAATTATACTTATTGCGTAGAGTTGCAGAAATTCGATGTATAGAGCATTTAATGGAGGACAAAAGAATTCTATCACTTCCAGCAGCCTCAAGAAAAGGGGAGAGTGCAGGATGAAACTTTATTGCCTCATAAATATCCTGTATTAAATTATATAATGATCAATAAAGCGAAATCATCTCACCTAATTTAGCTTAATACTTAACACACTTACCTTAATTACTTTATCTGAAACAACACCAGAAAACTGACTGGAATCATTTGTGCCTCCACCACCCAACATACCACGCGAAAGCCACTTCAACCATCCTTGTGGTTTGCCAGATGTTTGGTCATCATCCATTGACTTGTCAATGGGAGTATTTGCTTCACTTTTCCAAAACCAGAAGCTGAATCCACCAAGAACTCCTACATGTTCATAGTCTTTAATAAAATGTATAAGTAAAAAGCACATGCAATAGATATTAACAACAATGATCATAAGCATACCTGAAGCTCATGTTCAACAGCAGACATATAACTCAATATATCTTCTATATTAGATACTTTCTCTATTTGGTCCAACTCCAAAACTATTTCATCATCCAGAGGCTGATCATAATTCATATACACCATATAATGTTTAAATCAAGAAAACTATATGTGTAATGACTAATGACCTCACCTGCTCTTTTCGTAGACATTCTAGTTTCAACTTGTACAACTTAACATATCGTCTTTTTCTACCTCTGTATAAGTAAAAGATTTTTAAGGGTTTAAGATTTCAAGCATTCCATGATGAAAATGTACATAGCAAATAGTATAACATGGTAGATCATAGATGTTAATCTTGAATAAAGAACAGCTTACAGGCGTTCTCTGAAGTATTTCCATGAAATTTTCTTCATTCATTTATGAACATCGGATAACACAGAGTTTTGAGCATAGTGCCACCATTGTATCTGCCATCCCAAAGGTCTTTTTGATATAGGTATCCCCACTACAAATAAAATGACATTTAATGGCACAAAAAAAGTGCCACTAAATACAAAAAAAAGTACCACTAAAAACTCACTTTGTAATCTGCGACACAAAAATAAAATGTCTCTAAAAGCGCTCCCACTAAAAATCTTTAGCGACACATTTTTGTTGTGCGGTTGCGGGTTTTAGTGGCACTTTCGATTAACATTTCTAGTTTTAGTGGCACTTTTTTATGCCACTAATACATATGTTAAATTAAATCATTTTCCTACTTTTTAGGGGCACATGCTCTCTCTCTCTCTCTCTATATATATATATATATATATATATATATATATATATATATATATATATATATATATATATATATATATATATATATATATATATATATTCAGAAATTAGATCCAATTACTTTTTTAATTTAATTGAACTAATAAAAATACAACTAAGATTATAAGTGGACATACCAATATCATTATTTAAAACAAAAGTTAACTAACAAACAATAATATACAAAATAATTACAATTTCGATAAAAGAGTCGAGTAAAAGGTTTCCTTTCTTATAATGCATTAGATGTTTGTACTTTCTACAAAAACTCGCATATGCCATTCTTCAAATAAGTTGCTCACTTGTCTTTCTTTCATGATCTTTTCATATAATTGTTGTTGAAGGTTAGAAACTTCTTCCTGTAAACAAACTATAACTTTAGCAACTTCAACTTCAAGTTATAACTTATTAAAAGCTAAATAAGAAAATTAATACAATATACTATTACATAGCACATCAAAGTAGATGGGTTCATTTTAATGTTATATACACAACAATATTAACCAACGATTAACATATAACAAAATGATATTATAACTAACAAATACATTTTGATAAAAATGCAAGTTAAGATGAAAAAATAAAATAAGAAATTAATGACGAATGATAGATTTAATATTTTTAAACTTAAATCATATTATCTAATGATAAATTTCTTTATTTTGTGTTGTATACTTTTAGTAATTTATATTCTATAATCATGTTTGGTTCTTTTGTTTATAAGAATACTAACAAATAAAAAAGAATTTTGTGTAGTGAAATAAAAGTTGTATTTGCTTCTTAATCACTAATGACTCATTAAGCACAAATTAATTATTTTAATATGTTGCTTTTGCAGCCATACTTTAGCCTTTTCAATACGGTATATGGTCACATCTTAGACTATTGACAGTTAATGACCATTTTGCCCTTCTAACACTCTGATAAGTAATTTTCACATTATGAGGGCCTTGATTTACAATCAAATTAAAGGTTAAAAATATTATGATTACCTTGACTTCCTTGAGCCACAGTTGCTTTAAATATGAATCACCAAGAGCAATTGAAACCATAAGTGCACCATGAACGTTTTGCAATTGACTTTTCACAGCTTTACAACATGGGCTGAAAAGTTGTTGCAAGTTGTGATCCATAGCTTGCTTTTCATCTTCACATACCAAATTAAAACAATCAGAGACAAAAAGTAAACTAAATTATAGAAAGCATCAAAGTAGCATTTAAAGTATAAATTGTTTTCCAACACACCTTCTCATTGACCAAGTCAGAGATGGCAATGACTTGATTCTTGCCATGCTGTCAATTGATGGTTGTTCTAAAGCATCAACTATATCAACCGATCCATGAGATGTTCCAGAGGGTGCAGAGCATTGAATTTCAAAGCTCCCGGTCAACTGGATTTTACTAGAGGTCCCACCAATGATGGGCAAAGGTACACTAGGTGTTGAATGAATGTTTTAAATGCTTTTTGGCTCACTTTACTAACACTTGCTACAGATGAAGTATCCCCTAGTGGACCAAATACCAAAACATAATCTTGATCAATCAATTCCAACGAGTCCACAACTGTACAAATCAAGATAAATTCAATAACTTACTTTCATGATGATGTAAGAAAGATGAATAGTTTAACATTTAACAATGGAAATATATTGAAAACGTACCTTTGGAACGGATATATATGGGTCTGGGATCGATTAATCTTAAAGATTCTTTCAGATTCCCTTTTGATGATTTACGATTTCCAGGTCCAAATACGTTATTTTCCAAAAATCACCACCCAAGAACATTTGTTCTTTCTCATTAAGGAATTTCATCGAACACTTGGTGTTCGACTAATAAAGTAGGAAATAATAAAAATTTTGAACAGTGGTAGAGGATGCAAATGTAATAAGCAACGAACTTAAACTAATTGGCTACCTAATTTTCAATCAGTTCTCATTTTGATAATAAAAATGAGCTAATTTTGACAACAAAATTTGGTAACACGTTAATCTATGTGCCTCTTGTTAACTTATTTTGATAATAAATTTAGGTTTAGATTTAATTTGCTTAAATAAAATTAACAAGAGAGAAAGTATTCTAGCATTCACGTCAACCTCCTAAACTTAATCGGCATGTTAATTTGTATAGTATCAACAATTTTGGTTAATTCAAAGCTAACAATCAGATAGATAATCAAATTCCAAGTGAGATGTAAACAAAATTTACCAAAAATACAAAAAAAAAAAATCTCCTACAAACAAAATTGATCGAAAATACAAGAAAACCTACTACAAGAAAAATTAGTTTCTTATAATCATCATTCTTAAAATCGAAATTACGGATTTGTACCTTGATGTCTGGGAAGACGAGAGCGTCTGCAATGCCGACAAGGAGCATGGCTGACAAAGGGATAGGGCAGACGAGAGACGAACTGAGATGAGAGATTCTCGAATTCCCTAAATTTTTTGGTATCTTCAAAAAACTTCAGTGAGGGAACATGTTTTTTTGCCCTCTTTAAAACTTTGGGGACGTAAATACGGGAAAGAGGGGGGAACGAACTTATTATGCCATGAAAAGAAAAACATTTAGTGGCATATAATATATAATAAATTGTATGATTCAAAATAAAAAATAAAATAGTAGCACTTTATATCATTATGCCACAATTAAAAATGAATATTAGTGGCATAAAATAATAAGTGTCATTCAAAATTTTAAAATTTTATTAGTGGCATATAAGATATGTCACTAAAAACGTCCTATAGTGGCACAAACTTATTATGCCATTAAAAGTGTATGCCACTAAATGACATTTTGTTTGTAGTGCCCCCAAGGGCAATAGCGTCCACATCTAAAAACATTATAAGACCAATGTACCTCACAATTTGAAAGCGTAATTAAAAAAGGATAACACTGATGAGACGACATTCCACTCACATTAGATAGATTTTTACTGTTGTACATTGCAGGTGAACAGGTCTGGAAGGCTTGAGAATAATGCAGCACAATACTCGATTGATATCGAGTTATCTAGCTTGGTTAGTTTCTTAAATTTTGTAATTATAAGTAACTAATTAATCATTTCTTAGTTTATTATATCAGATTACATAACATTCAACTGACATGTCAGCATGTCACCAACTTTTAGGTCTTGTTCCTTGATGAAGATCAATTGCAGCAAATATTGTATCTGTATAAATTTGTTATGAGATGATGCATACCGTAAGCAGATACATCAACCGGGGACAATAAGTGAATAGGTTCATCATTTTGAAAGCTTGCAACAACCATTGACATGGAGTCTTCACCATTGTTGGCATACATATCTTCTGCAGATCCATGAAAGGTTTTACAGTAGATTTTGAAACCTTGTATCTTAACAAGTTTGTTTACTTGGCCAGCTCTCACTTTTCTACTTAATACCCTGAAATTATATTAGAGTCATTGAGAGTTTTAAGTAGTCGATAAACTGAGAAAAAAAATCAATTTCACAGATGGGGTTTTTTTGAAACTGTTGTGAGAATCAAAGATAAGGTATTTGAAGAAAACATGAAAGTATTCTGTCTTTTATATACAACGATATGATTTTAGAGAAAGATCAACCTTACAAATCTATAGAGATGCACATTTTAGCACATTTTAGCAGCCTACAGAACGTATTCTTTTCCAGTCACTCAACATTCAAACAATGAATTTTCTTGAGAGTTCAACAAAGTCAGTGGGGCATACACCAAAAATCGCTGAGAAGAGTTGCGGACTGAGGAGCAAGGGAAAAACCCTAACTAACCTCAAATTAATCGGTTTTTACTGAAAAAAAAGGCAGAAATTGAGAGAGAGTTGGAGTTTACCTATATAGACGCTTGGGTATGGTACCGCTAGTCCACCGTCTTCTTCTACCACTAGTGTTAGTAACCGGAATGCCGTGAGAATTCATCGATACATTAGAACCGTAGCCGATGGGGAAGAAAACCGATGAATTGATGGAGGTGTAACAGGTATTTGATATAAGAGACGGTGAGGGCTACACGATTTTTGACGGGAACTATATGTGGTCGCGAAGGGTCTGAAATCAATCAGACACAAGAACACCACCACATCTTCCCATTCGTTGCTCTCTTTTTCAGGGTCCAAGTAGATCATTCTCACTGGCGGCCAGAGGAGGAGGCTTCGCCGGTGTCATCGACTAGAGACCGGAGGTGGAGGCGTCGTCGGCAATATCAATGACTTTGTGTTGAATGAACATTCGGTTCGATTTTGACTTTATGGTCAAATGGACACTCGATTTAAAGTCTCAGAATTGTGAGGCTGTTGGTGAATGGTGACCTAATATAGTGACGAGGGTTTTGTTATTTGCGTAGTGCGACAGGAAGGAATGGTTGGAGAAGATGGTCGGAAACACTTGGAGGTGCGAGATCGGAAGTTGGGTGGTGGTGCGGAGCTGCTATGAAGACGAAAGCCTAGAGCTTTTTCTTGCCCCTTAAAAACCGTGTGTTTCATTAAAATGTTATAAAGCGACACATTTAGATGACGCACATTTTATGAAAGGCGCCCTCCACATTTACTTTTTTTTCTTTTCTGACACTAATTTTAGGGCATGCACAAATATGTGTCCTCTATCCTTCAAATTTTGCAAAACTAACATTATGTTTTAGGGCGTGCGCAAATGCGTGTCCTCTATCATCGAGTGTCATTGTTTGCACGTCATTAAAGGGTTGTTTTCTAGTAGTGACCCTGCAAAATATTGTTAAATAACAGAGAGGTTTGGAGAACATTCAGGTCATTGTTTGACCCGGTCATACCAAAGAATGCATGCCAAAACCATAGGTCCTGTGAAACAACCGCCTCTAATATAACAATCGGGACCCCATGATCACCTCGCATGAATTGACTACGCCACATATTGGGACAATTTGCCTACTCCCAATGTGTATAATCAATGCTACCAAGCATTCTTAGAATACCATGTTTAGCTTGATGCGCGACATACGACTGTTCGACATCACTTTTAGTCAGATTTCACAGGTATATATGTCACGGTAAAAATCTATAACATACTCATAGAAAGATATGTACAGTCTCAACCTGTCCTCTCAGATATTATCTGATGTGTCTGCGGCTATGCCATATCTCAATTATCTAAGAGCGGTCGTACATTTTTGTATTGTAGTAAAACCACGTTTACCTCTACTATCCCATCTTAATTGGAAAAAATCATAATTACGTTCCAATTCTCTAGCTATATGTAAGAATAATTTTCTACTAATACGAAAATGTTCTTCAGATTTCGATAGATCATCTAAATTATCAAGGCAAAATAATAACGTACCAAAAGTTCATTTATCGCCTTTCGACCCCTGTTGATCTATTTTCTACGCTTCTTCTGGTTGTGTGAACTTTCGTCTCTCTCACGAACCGTGTCTTGTATCGTAGACAATAGTGTGTGTAATACCAACTCGTCAACAAAATCATTATCAGATGAAGAAATTGAACCGAAAAAATTATCCTTTTATTGTTGAATGTGTGTGTTTGTTTTGAAAGAGTTTGTGTGTTTTGTTTTGAAAAATATATGTAAAATGAATATATATGTAGAGAGAAATTAAATTAAAAATAAAAAACATAATTGTTTTATTAAATGCTATCAAACAGTTGAAACTAACGTTCTCATTTAACCCACCAATCAAATCTCACATCCTCTTCGGTCTTCGCAGCCACGTCACACCCAACCCACCAAGCCTGGGGACGGTGTTCACACATGAGGAGGGGGTCCACGTAAGCACTTCACGCGTGGTTTTCTTTCCACTGCGGGTGGCCTAACTAGGATGACAAGTGCTTTTATGCATATATTATCATTAAATAAAATAAAAAGATTAACCAAAATTTATATTTTTTATCTATATTTCTTAATTCTAACAACACATTTGTTTTGATTAAAATACTTTTTTTTATTTCCTTTTCCTAACAAAACTAAAATATATAAGAGAATTAAAGTCTTTATATTTAAAACATTCCATACATTACATAATTTAACATAATCAAACCTTATTAGCAAAAGTAAACCCTCTATCAACCGCATAATCTACAAAACTATATAACGTTAAAACCTTGTCACCATACTTCTTAAAACCCTCAAACTCCCTCTTAGCCTCCGCCCTCTAACTCCTCTGCTGCTTCTACCGCTCTATCAACCCCATAAACCGCCACATAACTCTTCTCAGTCTTCTCCTTTCCTTTCCCCTTCGCCTCTAAAACATCATCCACCACTTGATACAAAATCCCCACCGCTTTCCCGTACCTTCTTAACCGTTGGACCTCATCAACATCACCGCCCGCTAGTAAACCACCACAAACTGCCGAGAACTCACCCATCTCACCGTATTTCTTTTCGTGGATGAATTCGACGGTGTTTGGTGAGCCGTCAAGGTCAACGAATTGACCAACAACCATTCCAGTGGACCCCACGACACGTGCAATTTCAGTGATGACGTGGAGGAGTTGGGTTTGGGGAGCGAGGTAGGTGTGAGTGTAGGAGACGATGTGGCGGAAACCTAACGGGAATAACACGTCTCCAACCATAATTGGCCTAGCGCTGACAATGAGTCAACCTGGTTTGGGTTCAGATTCAACCTGAGTTGGGTGGGTTCAGATTCAACCCATTTAATAATTGGATTGAAAATTTCAACCCAAACCAATTTGTTTATTTAAATGGGTTGATATTTCTAACCCAACCCAACCTTTTAGATAAACGGGTTGTCATATTTATGTAGTTACCGACCCAATCTATTAAATAAATGAGTTAAATTTGGGTTAACACATTTAAAATCAAAAATAAATTAATTAATTTACTAAAGATTATACTATTTAAATCAGTTCCAAAGATAAATAAAATTTCAAAGTAGGACAAAAGTACAATGCCAATTTACAAATACAAATAGATTGTTCAAATAACATAAAAAAATGTTTAATTTCCAAGGGATTTTGGAGAATGACTAGTGTCGATGCTAAGAATAAAGACGGGAATTAGGATTGCATTTTTTTAAAACACAAATACTAATACAACGTTATAATTTATAAATTAATACTTCGATTAATACATTATAATATTCAAATAATTTAAATG
Organism: Lactuca saligna; assembly: GCF_052625555.1. Classification (NCBI taxonomy): domain Eukaryota; kingdom Viridiplantae; phylum Streptophyta; class Magnoliopsida; order Asterales; family Asteraceae; genus Lactuca; species Lactuca saligna. Next base: position 93,281,287 of record NC_136420.1, read on the forward strand.
AGTTGGTTGGTTGGTTGAAAACGAATTGATATTATTTATCCAACCCAATCTATTTAATTAAATGGGTTACACGGGATGACCCATTAAACTTAAATGGGTTGAAATTCTCAACCTAACCTGGTAATTTTGGGTTGGGTTCGATTTAGGTTAGCGGGTTGGATTGATTTTTGTTGCCTCTAAGGATTGCCAAGTCCATACCTAAGACTGCGTGGTTCGAGGGTTGACCACGATGGGATAGGTCGTCATCCATGCATGGCAAGTCTCGTCATGAATTAGAAAGGCTACGTGGACCTATAAAATATCTCTACATTATCTAACTTTATTCAAAGAGTAAATTGCAAAATTGGTCCCTAATGTGCACTTTGCGTCCGTATTTTTCATTCGTATTAATAGTCCTAAAATTGAAACTTCCATGCAGATTTGGTCATTCGAGTTAACTAATGTCTAAAAGAAAAAGACTCAAACCGTACTTTTTTGATACCGACCGAATCTACATGGAAATTTCAAATTTGGACTGACCATGCAAATAAAACAATGATTCAAACTATAGTTTTTAAGATACTACAGGAACCAATTTTGCAATTTACTCTAATTCAAACGTATGAAAATATAAGACAAAATTGCAAAAATGGTCCCTGTGGTATGCATTTTTTTGGGGTTTCAATCCAAACCTCGACTTTTTTGGATTCATGGTCCTTTTGGCCTAGTTTGTACGTAAAATTGGTCCCCCGACTTAACTTTCGTTAAGTTTTTGCTGTTAATCCCCTCATGTGCCTCCCACATGAGGGTATATTTGTCTTTTCAGTTATAAGGGACCATTTTTGCACCTAAAAAAATATATCCCCATTTTTAAAAGAAAAAAATTAATACCTATTTTTTTAGTTTAACAATTAAAAAATAAAAGTGGTCTCTCTCTCTCTCTCTCTCTCTCTCTCTCTCTCTCTCTCTCTCTCGTTTCACACATAAACATACATAACCAGATAAACTCATTCATCCTCCATCCCAATCTCTTAGATTTCCTAAATCTCCAAATTCACTCCTAATGTCCTCTTTGTCTTCCTCAATAGCATGACATGAACCATTCTCTTCACATCCAACTTACCCAACCACAATTATATAAAAGATCAAAAGGAAAAATCCCAATATATTTCAACCAACATGGATCCTCCATCCTCCACCGTATCAGATCTTCCAACGTATTCAATCTGACCCTGACGCAACCCCTCTTTTGCCACTACCTAATCATGAATCGGATCATGTTGAGCCGATGATCACATCCCCCATTATGATCAACAATCAATAGCCCTTGAAGTTAAAGAACAAATAGAATATCAATCGAGACTACAGACTTGAGTCTTTGATCTGCCTTAACCTTTCTCTATCTGTAGTTATTTGCTTCGATTTATATTTCTTTAGAGTAAATTACATGTTTGGTCCTTGTGGTATGCTGATCTTTTGCTATTCATTTTCATTGATATGCTGATTTCAATCAACCTTGATCCTCTGGTCATCATTTGTTCATCATCTTTACCTAGAAATATGAATTGATTTCAAAGCTCAAGAAACCAAACAAAAAAAATGATGTGTACAGTTTAGGTGTGATTGTGTTGATCTTCCTGACCTACTTTCACAACAAAGAGAAACTAATGAAATAAGGAAAGGATTTTAACAGACCTAATTGGACTTGGAGTGCCGAATTCTAACCAGCTGAAAGATGTTGTACAACACCCAAGTGATGACTGGAACTTCAGAAAGCTCACTCACACAGGTGCTCAATCGAACTGATTAGGGAAGAATAAGATCGGAAGCAACAAGGGTTGCTTAAGCATTGATTTGCGAAAGAGAATGAAGGAAGGAATATCCAAGGGAAACAGGTAAGCTGCGGAAGCAATTTCAGTAAGGAAAGGTAAGAAGATGTGATGAAGAACTGAAGGAGGTGGCAAGGCTGCTCCATGACGATCCTCATCGTGGTTTCTTTCTCGTCATTGATAACAACGATTCGGAAGGGAATCAGAGTAGCTGCAATACCAACGATTGAGGTGAAGTGTTTGGGGTTGTACTTTTTCGACTGTAGGAGGGTTGTAGAGGTGTTGAACATCGATTGCAGTCGTCGAGAGGGTTGTAGCTCCTCTTGATCTCTCTGGAAACAGCCATCCCATGGCGTGTTTGTTTGTTTGATGCTCGACAGGGGATTTTGGGTTATGCTTCTTCAACAATGGTGTTTGGGAAGAATAGAGAGAGAGAGAGAGAGAGAGAGAGAGAGATTCTGTTTTTTAATTATTAAAATAAATAAATAGGTATTATTGTTTTTTTTAAAAAAAGGAGGATATATTATTTTCTGATGCAAAAATGGTCCCTTAGAAGTTAAAAGACAAATATACCCTCATGTGGGAGGCACATGAGGGAGTTAACAGCAAAAACTTAATGGAAGTTAAATCGGGGGGGATCAATTCTACGTACAAACTGGGCCAAAACGATCATGAATAAAAAAAAATCGAGGTTTGAACTGAAACTCCAAAAAAATGCATACCACAGGGACCATTTTTGCAATTTTGTCTAAATATAATCTATCATAGTTTAAAGTTTAAAACTATTTTAAAGTTTAAAACTATTTTATAAGCTAGTATAACAAACATCATACATGGCATGTATCAGCATGTTACTAAGACCAAGTCCAATCGACCTGCATATCAGTAAAATAGAAGCCAAACCTCCTCCCATCGTACCTCAAATCTAACACAAAAATGGTGATTGCTACAGTAACCCACTAAAAATAGCGGCCTCCTGTTCATACTCCGCTATCTACAAAAATTATATGATATTTACTTATTTTGTCTTTTGCTTTATATTATATATTATTTGGATATGAGATTCAAAAGTTTAATGCCCTTGTACTACAAAGGAACCATTAAAATATTGAATTTAAGTTTTTTGATGTGGTGTTTTTAGCGTGTGGTTGGAGGCAAAAATTTATATGGTGTTAAAACTCACAATTTTAGTGTTTTCTTTAGTGTCATGGTTGGATATGGCCTAAGGTGTTACTTTAAAAAAAATTCTCCATGTTTTCATTAATATTTGTTTCTTTTAGAGTAAATTACAAGATTCGTCCAAGGTTGAAGGTTTAAATTGTACGTTTAGTTTCTATTTTCAAAAATTATCTAAGACCGTTCATTATATTGTTAAAAGTTGCACGTTTCCGTCCCTTCCATACATAGGACTGGAATACCATTTTCTATTTCTTTTTCCTTTATTTTTTTGTGTGTTTATAATTTATCTATTATTTTTTTATTAATTATATATTTTTTTAGAAAATGAATTGGTCCCTAATACTCTAATACCACTCCACCAGATTACGAATGCCAACGCGGCGGGTTCGGGGCAGGGCATGGTTTCCCAAACCCGCTCCGATATTTTTCGGGTATCTTATCGGGACACCCCATTGAGTTTGGGTTTTCCTGTCGGGTTTCGGGTATCTTATCGGGTTTTTAACAATTGATAACAAATTTTTTTATTCCGTTTTAAGGTACCTCGATGTCTTATAAAAAATACATATTCTAGCCTCCATTTTAAATTAAAAATATGATGCATCACTTTAATAAAATAAACTAGATGTTATATTCAAAATTATTTGACTTAGGTTTAGTATAATACGTCAAAACATAAATAATTGTTAATAACTAAAAAGATTATTTAATTTAAGTTTAGTCTAATGCGTCAAAACATAAAAAATGATCATTCACACCATATTTTAAAAACTAAAAATATTATCCATGGTAGATATTTTATCTTTTAATGTGTGCAGTTAACATCAAAAGGATTCATGTGTGTATGTGTGCGTGTATATATATAAAATCGGGGCGGGGTGGGTCGGGACGAAGAGAACCCACTCCCTGCCCCGAACCCAATAAAAAACTCGGTAACGACCCGTTACCCGACCCGAAATGATCGGGTTCTGGGTTTCCCTATCATGTTCGAGCTTTTTTGCCATCCCTACACCATACAACCATTTAGTTATACTTACAACTTCCATTATATTCTCTCACTCTAAACTTTTTCTTCTCCATTTTTGGCGAGATCACCGACGCCACCACTTCTCATGCCGGGAATCACCAAAACTTAATGTACCCAACAACACTCCACCACCACTACATCATTGTTGCTCCGAACCACTAAAGACACCGTCCTCCGCCATCGTGTCCCTCTTTCTTACCCATTACGAGCACCCAAACCCTAACAAATCAGAGTTGTCGTCGACATACCTCTATAATTCCTCCAAAATCCAAAACCCTCGCTGATGATGAAGACAACCTAAGCTCTACCGTGTAACATCCGAAAAGCTCAACCAATTTAAACTTTTCAAAACAACCCGATTTTCATTAAAATGTTTACAAAAAGGTTTTCAATACAAGTCATTTAAGTATTCCCAGAATCACGTTGTTACGAAATCATGAGGAGCGGTACGATCGCGCCTTCGCCTTGCCACAGTCTCCTGAAGAACCTGAAAAACATTAAACAACAACTGTAAGCCCGAAAGCTTAGTGAGATACCCCCAAAATACCAACCACGTATACGCCCTTCCAGGCCGCGACCTTCCGGTCCAAAATATATAAAACATACATAACATAACAGGACATAGAACAGCCATGCATATCGGGTCTACTGTGTGACTGGTCCGCCGTATCGGGCCTTCAGTCCATCAGATCCATCCTCCGGGTCTAGTCATGTCCTTCGAGTCTACAGTGGGGTTGGTCCGCCCGCATCGGGCCTTCAACCCACCTGGTCCACTCTCTGAGTCTACAGTGTGACTGGTCCGCCCGCATCGGGCCTACAGTCGGCCTGGTCCACTCTCCGAGCCTCGGCATGTCTGGTCCGCCCACGTGGGGCCTACAGCCTATTCGGACCACTCACTGGGACTTCGGAACAACCGGTCCGCCCTGGGTATCTTGGCCTACAGCACAAAGCAGGACCCGCCTCAACCCATCTCTAGTCCAAACAACCATGTGCACAAAACATACATCCATATAACAGTCATAATCAACAAACCGAGTAAGCAGATCACATAGCATATCATTACCCTAACCGGGCTACCGTCCTAACCGGTCACTAGCATAGCATCACTCTGTATATCGAGAAACTGACCTTAACAAGGTCCCCTAGCATGTACCATCCTAACTACCAGGATGCAGACACAACCAACAATAACATGATAGACGTAACTGAATCTCAATACAATAAAGGGCCAGCCTTGGTGCCTTAGACCCTGTTGATATAGTGAGGATAACTCACCTCGAAACTGACGGCTGAAAAGATAAGATCCCGCTGCTCCGAACTCCGACACAAACTCCTCCTCTGAACATCAAACAATAACCCAATAAATACCCTTAATTACCAAAATACCCCTGGACGACAACTGGTCAACCCCTGACTGACCCTACTCGCCGAGTCAACCCGATGACTCGCCGAGTCCTTATGCTCAGAACTTCCCTCAATTAGCGACCCAACTCACCGAGTCACCCCAAGACTCGTCGAGTGCAACAACTCTGAGTCCACTCGCACCCAACTCGCCGAGTCATCCCTCGACTCACCGATTCATCGACTCAACCAGAAATATTGGGACTTCCCCGACAAGACTCGCCGAGTCCTAATGGACTCGTCGGGTCCAAGGCCATCTTCAACCTACTCGCCGAGTTGTTCTTCCAACTTGTCGAGTTCCAGGCCATCTTCAATCAACTCGTCGAGTCCACCTATGTGACTCGCCGAGTACCACCGGTCTGAATCCATACAGAAGCATCTCAGGCCATGCAATTGATCCAAAACATAGATCCAACCTCCTACAATCCATCCATCACGTAAAATGGCAAACTTTACGTGAATCTAACGAGATCTAAGCTATTTTCACCTTAGAACCAAGGTTTGGGACATGGTAGCTTCATTAACAACACAAAGATAGGGTTTTTAATGCTCTTAAGGTCTTCTCCACTCCAGATCTGAGGTAGCAACCTCAGATCCATCCTCCAACATCAAAATGTCACACAACCAAGCACCCCACACAACCCAAAATGATGGAACTAGAAATGCACAGCCTAAGGACGAAGATATTACCTCCAAAAGATGCCTCAATAGCAGCCAAACTCGAGTCCAAGCAAAGCCCTTTGATCCAAACCACTTCTCCTTCAAGATCTCTTCAAACAACACCTCTCCAAGCTCTAATTTGCTCCACCAATGATCTCTCCACGAGTTTAGGGTTTCTGGAACTCAAGGGGGGAATAAGGGAGGCTGTGGAGGGGTATTATGCTCTTTATATAGGGCTCAACCCCGAAAATTAGGGTTTTCTTCATACAGCACCTACTCGCCGAGTCCATCCTAAGGACTCGCCGAGTCACCCTCCAAAACTTACACTTTTAGCCCTTCAACTCTACTCCTGCGATTCCGGGATGTTACAATTCTCCCCCACTTAGATTAGGCTTCGTCCTCGAAGCCTACGGCATCTCATCTTCAAAATACTTCCCACGACGTGTCACTTGACCTTGACCGAACCAAGTCCCTCAAGGTACAACCATAGAACCAGAAGCTCACTTTCTCCTTCCATACGGTGTCCCCACCACCTACTCAAACAGGGCACCAACTGTACCCTCCGATAACCACGCTCAACAACCGAGAATCACCCATGATGCATTATTACTCAAATCCTCAACTTTCACTTGACTCATATGGCTATAAAGCCACGAACCATCGGAGTCCCGATCCGGATTCCACTCTATCCATCCCATGCCGACCGAAAGACCCATTCCTCCATTTCGGAGCAACTCCCCCGAGTTCTCCTCTCGCAATCACACACATATGCTGATCTAGCTCTAGCACCCTCAGGTGTGGATAACCTGATATACTGACGATATCCTCAACATCCTTCCAGGATAAACCACTGATACATACCCAGAACCCTGATCAGAATCTCACTGAGAGTCCAAGACTCTTTCTCTGTATCCCTTCCAAACTCCTCTCCCTGGCTCCACGCCGCGGTTTTCCCTCCGCGCCCAGAGCAACATATCGAGTCGCATAAGCTTATATTCTGCCGCCGCAACACACTACTCAAAAACCATCGACGGACCACTGCGATCGCAACTCTACACTGCCGCTTTCACTTTCGTGAATTCGCACTCCCTTTCCGGAGTTTCATTTCTCCCCCTTTCCTTACCAAGGAAACCACTCGTCTGCCCAATCACCATGACAGGCACCATGGTGCTCATCCCACGCTACATTACCTCATTAAGGCGTACTCACATCCATGCATCACCACTACTCTGACTCTCATCACAAGGACTCTCAAGCCCATGCACTACCTTCACTGCTCAAGATCGCTAGCCGGGGCCAGACCTCCCAATGTAATCCCACTGCGTCATACGCAACCCATAACCTCGAACCGATCCAACAATACTCGCAGAGTCTTCAGCATGACTGGACCGCCTCCCCAGGCCTTCAGCCAATCTGGACCACTCTCAGAACCTTCATCCAATCTGACTGGACCGTCCTCCGAGCCTTCGGCCTGACTGGTACGCCTACCGGCCTTCAGTCTATCCGGACCGCTCAACAATCATTCATCATTCCGAACTATCTCTTCGGGAAATCCTCTCGTGCATACCGTTCTAGCCCTCTAGGGGTTCCGAACTCTATCTCCATCATACATACTCGATCCCGGCCTGCTCCCATGCCTTCCTCAATCAAGTGCTCTAGGTGTGTATTCCGCCCTGAACACCTATTACTCACCCATACGAGCCTGCTCTCGTCTGATAGAAATACTGCTGAATTCCCAAAGCGGCTAAACAACCCCTCAGGCCCAACGATCATCCGGAGAATTTCCAATTCTCCCCCACTTAAGACACTGACAGATAGTCACCGGTCGCCATCATCGATCTCCCCAAGCAACCTTGCAGGAATCAACACATGCACTCCAAATGTTTTTCACCAGCACCAACAACTTTCATACAAATCATGTTCCCACGCTGCACAACCCGCTCGAAAGAGACCCAATCTTCAACTATCCATTTCTCAGATTGCAGAAACTAACTGGCCTTCAAACTAACGCCGCATCCACCACCAATCCTCACAAAGATAATCAACGATGTCTTGAAGTACAATTCCATAACCATAACGATCCCTCAGGGAACATAAGATACTAAAACGAAATCTCGATCACAACTCGCCAAACCCTCAAGGAACAACGAATACCACACGAAAACCCGAAACGCAATTCCATAACCAACCAATGAAACTAGCAGATAACAATACTCTACAACAATCATAAATATTCAAAACAGCAGAAAGAACATACCCGTAGCAGCAAGCTGAAAAACACGACCCTAAGCCCTTGGGGGCTCCGTTCCACCCTGACCTCCACCTGTGATCCTCAACGTAGCCGGTGCTGGAGCCTGCACCGGTCCTGCAGCAAGCTGTGGACAGTTGACCTTCAAATGTCCAACCTGATGACAATGATAGCATATCCTCAAATCCCGAACCGGCACTAACTGCCGACAATCCCTCGCATAGTGTCCCTCCTTTCCGCACTTGCGGCATGCTCCACCGGACCGACAAACCCCGGCATGACCCCTTCCACACTTTCCACAGATGTGGCCACCCTGATCTCCCATCCTGGAATCAACGGTCTTAGACCGGTTTGTCGCTGGCTGCGACTGAACCGGAGCTTGCCTCAGCTCACGCATCTGTAACTCAATCTCTAACTCACGCCGCCTGGCGGCCTCCTGCAACTCCAGCAAAGTCTCGCACCTCTGCGCAGACACAAACTGTCTGATGTCCCTCTTTAGCATACTCAGATACCGGGACATCTGGGCCTGCTCCGAAGCGAACTCAGGGCAAAACATCGCCCGCTCAGTAAACATCCTGGTGATTTCCGTCACCGATTCCGAATCCTGTTTCAGCTCCAAGAACTCCTGAGCCAACCTCTCCCTCTCGACCTGCGGAACATAACGAGTGCTGAACATCTCTCTGAACCGATCCCATGAAATCGCAGCCCTCTGCGCATCCGAGTACGATCCCGTGGTCAATCTCCACCAATCCTTTGCTCCGAGCCTCAACAGGTTCAAAGCACACCTCACCCTCTGATCAGCAGGACATGAACACGTGAAGAAACATCCCTCCACATCTGATAACCATCTCATAGCAACGATCGGATCCTGAACTCCGTCAAAAGTGGGAGGCTTCGTATTATCAAAGTCCCGATACTGAAAACCTCTACTGGCTCCTCTCCCTGCCGCCGCTACTGCTGCGGTAGCCGCCGCGACAGCCGTCTCCGTGAGAGCCGCATAGCGCTCATCAAAATACTCCACCATGGCGGTCTTGATCGACCCAAACAACTCTGGCAGCTCAGCCCGAAACAATGCGGCAACCTCATCATGCAGGATCTCACGAATCCTCGCATCCAACTCGTGCGTACTCATCTGGCTGACAACCTCTGGCTGTGCAGACCCACCTGGAACTCCCTTTCCTGCTCCTGATCCTGACCCGTATCCACTCCCAGCGTGCCCTGAAATCTCCATACTGAAAATAAAACACCAAATCTCAGACATATTCCACTATCCCGGGAACCAGCTCTCATCCCAACCTTAGAGGTCATGGTTTCCCTGATACGCGTATGAGTTCGTGCTTTCAGTAGTACGGGCCCATACTACCTTCCACACCAACCCATACTTGTATGAAGTACTCCCACAACACCCTAGCGACACACATAACAACGCTCTATCCTCACAACTAGAGGAACACTAGAAATCTCTCACAAGGAACCCTAGGCAAGCAGGCATCATAAATCAGGCAACTCATCAATAAATCCTGAAGATCCCTAGCCTAACTCTAGCATGCTGTTCTATCAAAGCTCAATAAAACAATTGCCATGTATGGTATTTTGGGGTTACTTACTGGCTCCGGCTGATCGTACCTCTGCATCCTCCTTTACTTATTTTAAAAACCATTTTAGTTTCTCTTTTTGAAAACTCTCCTTGATTTGAGACTGGAGTCACACAAGTGTTCCTCCAATTCACTCAAACCAAGGCTCTGATACCAACTTGTAACATCCGAAAAGCTCAACCAATTTAAAATTTTCAAAACAACCCGATTTTCATTAAAATGTTTACAAAAAGGTTTTCAATACAAGTCATTTAAGTATTCCCAGAATCACGTTGTTATGAAATCATGAGGAGCGGTACGATCGCGCCTTCGCCTTGCCACAGTCTCCTGAAGAACCTGAAAAACATTAAACCACAACTGTAAGCCCGAAAGCTTAGTGAGATACCCCCAAAATACCAACCACGTATACGCCCTTCCAGGCCGCGACCTTCCGGTCCAAAATATATAAAACATACATAACATAACAGGACATAGAACAGCCAAGCATATCGGGTCTACTGTGTGACTGGTCCGCCGTATCGGGCCTTCAGTCCATCGGATCCATCCTTCGGGTCTAGTCATGTCCTTCGAGTCTACAGTGGGGTTGGTCCGCCCGCATCGGGCCTTCAACCCACCTAGTCCACTCTCTGAGTCTACAGTGTGACTGGTCCGCCCGCATCGGGCCTACAGTTGGCCTGGTCCACTCTCCGAGCCTCGGCATGTCTGGTCCGCCCACGTGGGGCCTACAGCCTATCCGGACCGCTCACTGGGCCTTCGGAACAACCGGTCTGCCCTGGGTATCTTGGCCTACAGCACAAAGCAGGACCCACCTCAACCCATTTCTAGTCCAAACAACCATGTGCACAAAACATACATCCATATAACAGTCATAATCAACAAACCGAGTAAGCAGATCACATAGCATATCATTACCCTAACCGGGCTACCGTCCTAATCGGTCACTAGCATAGCATCACTCTGTATATCGAGAAACTGACCTTAACAAGGTCCCCTAGCATGTACCATCCTAACTACCAGGATGCAGACACAACCAACAATAACATGATAGACGTAACTGAATCTCAATACAATAAAGGGCCGGCCTTGGTGCCTTAGACCCTGTTGATATAGTGAGGATAACTCACCTCGAAACTGACGGCTGAAAAGATAAGATCCCACTGCTCCGAACTCCGACACAAACTCCTCCTCTGAACATCAAACAATAACCCAATAAATACCCTTAATTACCAAAATACCCCCGGACGACAACTGGTCAACCCCTAACTGACCCTACTCGCCGAGTCAACCCGATGACTCGCCGAGTCCTTATGCTCAGAACTTCCCTCAATTAGCGACCCAACTCGCCGAGTCACCCCAAGACTCGTCGAGTGCAACAACTCTGAGTCCACTCGCACCCAACTCGCCGAGTCATCCCTTGACTCACCGATTCATCGACTCAACCAGAAATATTGGGACTTCCCCGACAAGACTCGCCGAGTCCTAATGGACTCGTCGGGTCCAAGGCCATCTTCAACCTACTCGTCAAGTTGTTCTTCCAACTTGTCGAGTTCCAGGCCATCTTCAATCAACTCGTCGAGTCCACCTATGTGACTCGCCGAGTACCACCGGTCTGAATCCATATAGAAGCATCTCAGGCCATGCAATTGATCCAAAACATAGATCCAACCTCCTACAATCCATCCATCACGTAAAGTGGCAAACTTTACGTGAATCTAACGAGATCTAAGCTATTTTCACCTTAGAACCAAGGTTTGGGACATGGTAACTTCATTAACAACACAAAGATAGGGGCTTTAATGCTCTTAAGGTCTTCTCCACTCCAGATCTGAGGTAGAAACCTCAGATCCATCCTCCAACATCAAAATGTCACACAACCAAGCACCCCACACAACCCAAAATGATGGAACTAGAAATGCACAGCCTAAGGACGAAGATATTACCTCCAAAAGATGCCTCAATAGCAGCCAAACTCGAGTCCAAGCAAAGCCCTTTGATCCAAACCACTTCTCCTTCAAGATCTCTTCAAACAACACCTCTCCAAGCTCTAATTTGCTCCACCAATGATCTCTCCACGAGTTTGGGGTTTCTGGAACTCAAGGGGGAATAAGGGAGGCTGTGGAGGGGTATTATGCTCTTTATATAGGGCTCAACCCCGAAAATTAGGGTTTTCTTCATACAGCACCAACTCGCCGAGTCCATCCTAAGGACTCGCCGAGTAGGCCACTTGACACGCGACCATAGCCGCGACCTGACTCGCCGAGTCTACCCACGGACTCGCCGAGTCACCCTCCAAAACTTACACTTTTAGCCCTTCAACTCTACTCCTGCGATTTCGGGATGTTACATACCGTTTCTTCTCTTTTCTGACCACCGACTAACCCAACCTAAACCACCACCAATCACCTCCCAGAAAACCCACCACATATGGGCACCACCATTGTTGTAGATCTAGATTCCATAACAAATAGATCATCTCATATCTACATCACCATCATCTCCGACCCATTAGATCATCTTCCTTGTTCTAATGCACACCTTTTTTTTGAGATGTATAAACCCTCCATCTTCTTTAGTGTTTTTGAACCATCAAACGAATTTACAGGCTTTCAAAGTGCTCTGATTTGGAGAAGTTAACGGAGGTCGAAGGGAGAATAGGATTGTTGTAACATCCCGGAATCGCGGGAGTAGAGTTGAAGGACCAAAAGTGTGAGTTTGGAGGGTGACTCGGCGAGTCCATGGGTAGACTCGGCGAGTCAGGTCGCGGCTTGGTCGCGTGTCTAGTGGCCTACTCGGCGAGTCCCAAGGATGGACTCGGCGAGTAGGTGCTGTATGAAGAAAACCCTAATTTTCGGGGTTGAGCCCTATATAAAGAGCATTACACCACTCCACAGCCTCCCTTATTCCCCCCTTGAGTTCCAGAAGCCCTAAGTTCGTGGAGAGATCATTTGTGGAGCAAATTAGAGCTTGGAGAAGTGTGGTTTGAGGAGATCTTGAAGGAAAAGTGGTTTGGATCAAAGGGCCTTGCTTGGATTCGAGTTTAGCAGCTATTGAGGCATCTTTTGGAGGTAATATCTTCGTCCTTAGGCTGTGCATTTCTAATTCCATCATTTTGGGTTGTGTGGGGTGCTTGGTTGTGTGACATTTTGATGTTGGAGGATGGATCTGAGGTTGCTACCTCAGATCTGGAGTGGAGAAGACATTAAGAGCATTAAAGCCCCAATCTTTGTGTTGTTAATGAAGCTACCATGTCCCAAACCTTGGTTCTAAGGTGAAAATGGCTTAGATCTCGTTAGATTCACGTAAAGTTTGCCACTTTACGTGATGGATGGATTGTAGGAGGTTGGATCTATGTTTTGGATCAATTGCATGGCCCGAGATGCTTCTGTATGGATTCAGACCGGTGGTACTCGGCGAGTCACATGGGTGGACTCGACGAGTTGCTTGAAGATGGCCTTGAACTCGGCGAGTTGGAAGAACAACTCGGCGAGTAGGTTGAAGATGGCCTTGGACTCGACGAGTCCAGTTGGACTCGGCGAGTCTTGTCGAGGAAGTCCCAATATTTCTGGTTGAGTTGATGAATCGATGAGTCGAGGGATGACTCGGTGAGTTGGGTGCGAGTGGACTCAGAGTTGTTGCACTCGACGAGTCTTGGGGTGACTCGGCGAGTTGGGTCGCTAATTGAGGGAAGTTCTGGGCATAAGGACTCGGCGAGTCATTGGGTTGACTTGGCGAGTAGGGTCAGTCAGGGGTTGACTTTGACTTGTCCAGGGTTGACCAGTTGTCTTCCAGGGGTATTTTGGTAATTAAGGGTATTTATTGGGTTATTGTTTGATGTTCAGTGGAGGAGTTGTGTCAGAGTTCGGAGCAGCGGGATCTTATCTTTTCAGCCGTCAGGTTCGAGGTGAGTTATCCTCACTATATCAACAGGGTCTAAGGCACCAAGGCCGACCCTTTATTGTTTTGAGATTCAGTTACGTTTATCATGTTATTGTTGGTTGTGTCTGCATCCTGGTAGTTAGGATGGTACATGCTAGGGGGACCTTGTTAGGGTCAGTATCTCGTTATGCAGAGTGATGCTATGCTAGTGATCGGTTAGGTCGGTAGCCCGGTTAGGGTAATAATATGCTATGTGATCTGCTTACTCGGTTTGTTGATTATGACTGTTATATGAACGTATGTTTTGTGCACATGGTTGTTTGGACTAGAGATGGGTTGAGGCGGGTCCTGCTTTGTGCTATAGGCCAAGATACCCGGGGCGGACCGGTTGTTCCGAAGGCCCAGTGAGTGGTCCGGATAGGCTGTAGGCCCCACGTGGGCGGACCAGACGTGCCGAGGCTCGGAGAGTGGACCAGGCCGACTGTAGGCCCGATGCGGGCGGACTAGTCACACTGTAGACTCAGAGAGTGGACCAGGTGGGTTGAAGGCCCGATGTGGGCGGACCAACCCCACTGTAGACTTAAAGGACATGACTAGACCCGGAGGATGGATCCGATGGACTGAAGGCCCGATACGGCGGACCAGTCACGGTAGACCAATATGCATGATTGTTCTATGTTCTGTTATGTTATGTATGCTTTATATGTTTTGGACCGGAAGGTCACGGCCTGGAAGGGCGTATACGTGGTTGGTATTTTGGGGGTATCTCACTAAGCTTTCGGGCTTACAGTTGTGGTTTAATGTTTTTCAGGGTCTTCAGGAGACTGTGGCAAGGCGAAGGCGCGATCGTACCGTTCCTCATGATTTTGTAACAACGTGATTCTGGGAATACTTAAATGAATTGTATTGAAAACCTTTTTGTAAACATTTTAATGAAAATCGGGTTGTTTTGAAAATTTTAAATTGGTTGTGTTTTTCGGACGTTACAATTTGGTATCAGAGCCTTGGTTTGAGTGAATTGGAGGAACACTTGTGTGACTCCAGTCTCAAACCGAGGAGAGTTTTCAAAAAGAGAAATTAAAATGGTTTTCAAAATAAGTAAAGGAGGGCGCGGAGGTACGATCAGCCGGAGCCAGTAAGTAACCCCAAAATACCATACATGGCAATTGTTTTATTGAGCTTTGATAGAACAGCATGCTAGAGTTAGGCTAGGGATCTTCAGGATTTATTGATGAGTTGCCTGATTTATGATGCCTGCTAGCCTAGGGTTTCTTGTGAGGGATTTCTAGTGTTCCTCTAGTTGTGAGGATAGAGCGTTGTTATGTGTGTCGCTAGGGTGTTGTGGGAGTACTTCATACAAATATGGGTTGATGTGGAAGGTAGTATGGGCCCGTACTACTGAAAGCACGGACTCATACGCGTATCAGGGAAACCATGACCTCTAGGGTTGGGATGAGAGCTGGTTCCCGGGATAGTGGAATATGTCTGAGATTTGGTGTTTTATTTTCAGTATGGAGATTTCAGGGCACGCTGGGAGTGGATCCGGGTCAGGGTCAGGAGCAGGAGAGGGAGTTCCAAGTGGGTCTGCACAGCCAGAGGTTGTCAGCCAGATGAGTACGCACGAGTTGGATGCGAGGATTCGTGAGATCCTGCATGATGAGGTTGCCGCATTGTTTCAGGCTGAGCTGCCAGAGTTGTTTGGGTCGATCAAGACCGCCATGGTGGAGTGTTTTGATGAGCAATATGCGGCTCTCACGGAGACGGCTGCCGCGGTGGCTACCGCAGCAGTAGCGGCGACAGGGGGAGAAGCCAGTAGAGGTTTTCAGTATCGGGACTTCGATAATACGAAGCCTCCCACTTTTGACGGAGTTCAGGATCCGATCGTTGCTATGAGATGGTTATCAGATGTGGAGGGATGTTTCTTCACGTGTTCATGCCCTGCTGATCAGAGGGTGAGATGTGCTTTGAACCTGTTGAGGCTCGGAGCAAAGGATTGGTGGAGATTGACCACGGGATCGTACTCGGATGCGCAGAGGGCTGCGATTTCATAGGATCAGTTCAGAGAGATGTTCAGCACTCGTTATGTTCCGCAGGTCGAGAGGGAGAGGTTGGCTCAGGAGTTCTTGGAGTTGAAACAGGATTCGGAATCGGTGACGGAAATCACCAGGATGTTTACTGAGCGGGCGATGTTTTGCCCTGAGTTCGCTTCGGAGCAGGCCCAGATGTCCCGGTACCTGGGTATGCTAAAGAGGGACATCAGACAGTTTGTGTCTGCACAGAGGTGCGAGACTTTGCTGGAGTTACAGGAGGCTGCCTGGCGGCGTGAGTTAGAGATTGAGTTACAGATGCGTGAGCTGTGGCAAGCTCCGGTTCAGTCGCAGCCGGAAACGAAACGGTCTAAGACCGTTGATTCCAGGATGGGAGATCAGGGTGGCCACGTCTGTGGTAAGTGTGGAAGGGGTCATGCCGGGGTTTGTCGGTCCGGTGGAGCATGCCGCAAGTGCGGAAAGGAGGGACACTATGCGAGGGATTGTCGGCAGTCAGTGCCGGTTCGGGATTTGAGGATATGCTATCATTGTCATCAGGTTGGACATTTGAAGGTCAACTATCCACAGCTTGCTGCAGGACCGGTGCAGGCTCCAGCACTGGCTACGTTGAGGATCACAGGTGGAGGTCAGGGTGGAGCGGAGCCCCCAAGGGCTTAGGGTTGTGTTTTTCAGCTTGCTGTTTCGGGTATGTTCATTCTGCTGTTTTGATTATTTATGATTGTTGTAGAGTATTGTTATCTGCTAGTTACATTGGTTGGTTATGGAATTGCGTTTCGGGTCTTCGTGTGGTATTCGTTGTTCCTTGAGGGTTTGGCGAGTTGTGATCGAGATTTCGTTTTAGTATCTTGTGTTCCCTGAGGGATCGTTGTGGTTGTGGAATTGTACTTCGAGCCATCGTTGGTTATCTTTATGGGGATTGGTGGCGGATGCGGCGTTAGTTTGGAGGCCAGTTGGATTCTGCAATCTGAGGAATGGATAGTTGAAGATTGGGTCGCTTTCGAGCGGGTTGTACAGCGTGGGAGCATGATTTGTATGAAAGTTGTTGGTGCTGGTGAAAAACATTCGGAGTGCATGTGTTGATTCCTGCAAGGTTGCTTGGGAGATCGAGGATGGCGACCGGTGACTATCTGTCAGTGTCTTAAGTGGGGGAGAATTGGAAATTCTCCGGATGATCGTTGGGCATGGAAGGTTGTTTAGCCACTTGGGAATTCAACGGTATTTCTATCAAATGAGAGCAGGCTCGTATGGGTGAGCAACAGGCGTGCGGGGCGAAATACAGACCTAGAGCAGTTGATTGAGGAAGGCATGGGGGCAGGCCGGGATCGAGTATGTATGATGGAGATAGAGTTCGGAACCCCTAGAGGGCTAGAACGGTATGCACGGAAGGATTTCCCGAAGGGATAGTTCGGAATGATGAGTGATTGTTGAGCGGTCCGGATAGACTGAAGGCCGGTAGGCGTACCAGTCAGGACGAAGGCTCGGAGGACGATCCAGTCAGATTGGCTGAAGGTTCTGAGAGTGGTCCAGATTGGCTGAAGGCCTGGGGAGGCGGTCCAGTCATGCTGAAGACTCTGCGAGTATTGTTAGATCGGTTCGAGGTTATGGGTTGTGCATGTCGCAGTGGGATTACATTGGGAGGTCTGGCCCCGGCTTGCGACCTTGAGCAGTGAAGGTAGTGGATGGGCTTGAGAGTCCTTGTGATGAGAGTCAGAGTAGTGGTGATGCATGGATGTGAGTACGCCTTAAAGAGGTAATATAGCGTGGAATGAGCACCATGGTGCCTGTCATGGTGAATGGGCAGACGAGTGGTTTCCTTGGTAAGGAAAGAGGGAGGAATGAAACTCCGGAGAGGGAGTGCGAATTCACGGAAGTGAAAGCGGCAGTGTAGAGTTGCGATCGCAGTGGTTCGTCGATGGTCTTTGAGTAGTGTGTTGCGGCGGCAGAATATAAGCTTATTCGGCTCGATATGTTGCTCTGGGCGCGGAGGAATATCGCGACGTGGAGCCAGGGAGAGGAGTTCGGAAGGGATGCAGAGCAAGAGTCTTGGACTCTCAGTGAAATTATGATCAGGGTTCTGGGTATGTATCAGTGGTTTATCCTGGAAGGATGTTGAGATATCGTCAGTATATCAGGTTATCCACACCTGAGGGTGCTAGAGCTAGATTGGCATGTGTGTGTGTTGGCGAGAGGAGAACTCGGGGGAGTTGCTCCAAAATGGAGGAATGGGTCTTTCGGTCGGCATGGGATGGATAGAGTGGATTTCAGATCGGGACTCCGATGGTTCGTGGCTTTATAAGCCACATGAGTCAAGTGAAAGATGAGGATTTGAGTAATAATGCATCATGGGTAATTCTCGGATTGTTGAGCGTGGTTATCGGAGGGTACAGTTGGTGCCCGGTTCGAGCAGGTGGTGAGGACACCGTATGGAGGGAAAAAGCGAACTTCTAGTTCTATGGTTGTACCTTGAGGGACTTGGTTCGGTCAAGGTCAAGTGGCACGTCTTGGGAAGTATTTTGAAGATGAGATGCCGTAGGCTTCGAGGGCGAAGCCTAATCTAAGTGGGGGAGAATTGTAACATCCCAGAATCGCGGGAGTAGAGTTGAAGGACCAAAAGTGTGAGTTTGGAGGGTGACTCGGCGAGTCCATGGGTAGACTCGGCGAGTCAGGTCGCGGCTTGGTCGCATGTCTAGTGGCCTACTCGGCGAGTAGGTGCTGTATGAAGAAAACCCTAATTTCCGGGGTTGAGCCCTATATAAAGAGCATTACACCACTCCACAGCCTCCCTTATTCCCCCCTTGAGTTCCAGAAGCCCTAAGTTCGTGGAGAGATCATTTGTGGAGCAAATTAGAGCTTGGAGAAGTGTGGTTTGAGGAGATCTTGAAGGAAAAATGGTTTGGATCAAAGGGCTTTGCTTGGATTCGAGTTTAGCAGCTATTGAGGCATCTTTTGGAGGTAATATCTTCGTCCTTAGGCTGTGCATTTCTAATTCCATCATTTTGGGTTGTGTGGGGTGCTTGGTTGTGTGACATTTTGATGTTGGAGGATGGATCTGAGGTTGCTACCTCAGATCTGGAGTGGAAAAGACATTAAGAGCATTAAAGCCCCAATCTTTGTGTTGTTAATGAAGCTACCATGTCCCAAACCTTGGTTCTAAGGTGAAAATGGCTTAGATCTCGTTAGATTCACGTAAAGTTTGCCACTTTACGTGATGGATGGATTGTAGGAGGTTGGATCTATGTTTTGGATCAATTGCATGGCCCGAGATGCTTCTGTATGGATTCAGACCGGTGGTACTCGGCGAGTCACATGGGTGGACTCGACGAGTTGCTTGAAGATGGCCTTGAACTCGGCGAGTTGGAAGAACAACTCGGCGAGTAGGTTGAAGATGGCCTTGGACTCGACGAGTCCAGTTGGACTCGGCGAGTCTTGTCGAGGAAGTCCCAATATTTCTGGTTGAGTCGATGAATCGGTGAGTCGAGGGATGACTCGGTGAGTTGGGTGCGAGTGGACTCAGAGTTGTTGCACTCGACGAGTCTTGGGGTGACTCGGCGAGTTGGGTCGCTAATTGAGGGAAGTTCTGGGCATAAGGACTCGGCGAGTCATTGGGTTGACTCGGCGAGTAGGGTCAGTCAGGGGTTGACTTTGACTTGTCCAGGGTTGACCAGTTGTCTTCCAGGGGTATTTTGGTAATTAAGGGTATTTATTGGGTTATTGTTTGATGTTCAGTGGAGGAGTTGTGTCAGAGTTCGGAGCAGCGGGATCTTATCTTTTCAGCCGTTAGGTTCGAGGTGAGTTATCCTCACTATATCAACAGGGTCTAAGGCACCAAGGCCGGCCCTTTATTGTTTTGAGATTCAGTTACGTTTATCATGTTATTGTTGGTTGTGTCTGCATCCTGGTAGTTAGGATGGTACATGCTAGGGGGACCTTGTTAGGGTCAGTATCTCGTTATGCAGAGTGATGCTATGCTAGTGACCGGTTAGGTCGGTAGCCCGGTTAGGGTAATAATATGCTATGTGATCTGCTTACTCGGTTTGTTGATTATGACTGTTATATGAACGTATGTTTTGTGCACATGGTTGTTTGGACTAGAGATGGGTTGAGGCGGGTCCTACTTTGTGCTGTAGGCCAAGATACCCAGGGCGGACCGGTTGTTCCGAAGGCCCAGTGAGCGATCCGGATAGGCTGTAGGCCCCACGTGGGCGGACCAGACGTGCCGAGGCTCGGAGAGTGGACCAGGCCGACTGTAGGCCCGATGCGGGCGGACCAGTCACACTGTAGACTCAGAGAGTGGACCAGGTGGGTTGAAGGCCCGATGCGGGCGGACCAACCCCACTGTAGACTCAAAGGACATGACTAGATCCAGAGGATGGATCCGATGGACTGAAGGCCCGATACGGCGGACCAGTCACGGTAGACCGATATGCATGATTGTTCTATGTTCTGTTATGTTATGTATGCTTTATATGTTTTGGACCGGAAGGTCGCGGCCTGGAAGGACGTATACGTGGTTGGTATTTTGGGGGTATCTCACTAAGCTTTCGGGCTTACAGTTGTGGTTTAATGTTTTTCAGGTTCTTCAGGAGACTGTGGCAAGGCGAAGGCGCGATCGTACCGTTCCTCATGATTTTGTAACAACGTGATTCTGGGAATACTTAAATGAATTGTATTGAAAACCTTTTTGTAAACATTTTAATGAAAATCGGGTTGTTTTGAAAATTTTAAATTGGTTGTGTTTTTCGGACGTTACAATTGTGAAAGGCGTCTGGAGAAGAGGGTGACAGAAAGGAAGGGAGAATAGGAATGTGAAAGGTGTGTGAGTTTTGTTGGTATCAATGGATGTCGTTTTAGTGGCGGTGATAGGTGGTCGTAGATGGTGGTAGGTGGTGGTGGTGGATGGCCGGTGATTTTATCTCTTTCCTACCTGAAATTTCAAAAGAGTTGGGTAGCATTAGGTGGGGTGGGGTATATAATTGGTGGATCATTCAATTATTTATTAATATAAATTGAAAACAAATAATAAGAAAAATAGAAAAGAAATTAAGAACGACAAAATAATCATTTTATGTCTCGGACAATTTAAGTGAAAAAACAACATTATATAGACGGTCTGAGTTAATTTTTGAAAATATGAACTAAATGCATAATTTGACCTTTCGAGCAGGAAGAATCGAATAATTTACTTATATTTTTTTTAATATTGTAACCTTTTATCAATATGAAAGCAAGTACTCTATAAATAAATAAAACAAATATTTTAAGAGGAAAAAAATCAAATAAAGTTGGTAACCACCGCCGGTGGGTAGAAGCGCTACGCATATTTAATTAACTCAGATACGCGTTCCGTCATTATATTCCTCCGCGGCAATAGCCTTTCCATGTGCATGACGGCGTCGGTGACCGCTTACCATCGCCATCACCCTCTTCCCATTTTAAATATACAATATTCTTCTATTGAATAATCTCAAATAAATTTCTTATTTTAATCACATCTAAGCAAAGCTAACCCATAATATATAATAAATTTTTTTCTAGACACAACCTCTTTTTTTTTTTTTTTTTTTTTTATTTTTTTTTTTTATTATTAATATTATTATTTTTTTAATCCTATAAGTTAGTATCGTCTTGTATAGACCCGTATTTCAAAATAATAGAAAAATTATTTAATCGAAATAAGTGTCTTAGGTCCTATTTTTACTCAATTTGCTACTTCCGGTCATTTAACTGAAATACGTATAAGAAAATCTACAGAAAAACCTCAAACTATTGAGAAAAGTTAAAAAATAAAAAATTAAAAAAAAAAAAATTCAACGACAAATTCCTATTATTTTGAGAAAATTATATAATTTATCATTTGCTATTCAAATATAAAAAATGATTTTTTCGTTAATTTGAACAAAATGTTAAATTATTGGGATTTTTCTGATAAAAAAAAACTTTAAGACTTATTGAAACTTTTCTTAGAAGTTTGAGACTTTTCTGTATATTTCCCATATGTAAACCCACAATATTAGTACCTGCTCTACAATCAGAGTGGTTAATAATGCACGTAAGCATGACGATATTGAGCTATGCAAGCCCTCACAACACTCGCTACCTGCTCCCGCTTATTGATTAGGGTGAGTCACTCAAGTCCCCTGTCACTCGTCCCTCTTTTACGTTTATGAAAATACCGGGCTTTATGCATTTTTCGGAAACTAAACTAAAGTAGCTCGTCAATATAAAAACAGAGGACTTCCTTCACTACAAAAGGTGAGAGGGGGAAGGGGGGAGTAGGTCTCGAAGGCGATCCATGTAAGTATGTTGGGATATAGCAAGTAAGCATATTTAATATCAATATTTTTCTTCTCTTTTTTTATATTATTCCTTAATTACCATATTGATCCCTTAGAGTTGGACTCATTTTCTGATTAAGCGTACGAAATAAATCATATTGATTAAAAGCATTGTGTGAAATATTCATTTTTTTTCCTCTTCCTCTATCTCATAAGTACAGTGTGAATCTAATCTATAAGAATAGATCTTAGGCGGGATAGAGCTCTTTGAAATTGAAAGTGGTATTCCCCCTTATATATAGCCCAACAACATCACTAGTTTATTAATTTACCAAGTACTTTAACTGCTATGTGATACGTAGTCCTAATTATCCAGTATCTCCACAAAGCTTGAGACTAAGTATTTGTTGTGTAGCCACAAATAGAGACCAAAGTACTTTGTAGTGATTTTAACTTTCATTTATTCTGATTATGAGCAGTTGTCTATACAATTACAACATTTGTTCGCCGAAGCGAGCACTATCTTTTCTTTGTAAAATTCCGTCTTACCAGGTTTTGAAAAACACTTTTCATGTCATTCCCATTTAAGTCCGATTCGGATCCCTTCGTTGTTTTCTTCTCCTTCCGCACCTACCTCTCTCATGTTATTGTTGTGATGAATCGGTGGAATGGTTTTGTTTCTATTCCTTTTACATAATTTTCCCCGGATCTTATAAAATTTTGTTCCCTCGGTAGAAAGATGGCGACTTTGGAATGTTTTAATGTGAACCGTCAACCGTAAACCGATGATACGATTCACCGTTTTTTATAGGTTAATAGATACTGATTACGGCACTACTCACGAAGCCCGTAAGAAACTAACTGGCGTGGTCACTCCTCAAAAATTGATGTTAATAAAAATGTTTAAAATTAAAGAATTTATAATTAATTCATATATTGGCTTGGTTATGCTGATGGTGATCCATGAATATAATGAATATGATATCCGAATTCCGTATTTTAAAATTAATTTTTTAGAGTAGAATGCTTTACAAATGTGTAACTATATGTTATCATTCATTTATCACCGGTTATTTGCAATCTGTAAAAGTTATTGAATCATCTTATCAAATAGTATTTTTTTAAATATTAAAACCAATAATATTCATGACTTCATGTGTTATGAACCCTATCGCCTGGATGTAGGCCCTCACGTAGAGAGAATAGCTCATATTCCCACGAAACAGCCAATAAAGGTCCATTCTTTGGTAATCAGACCAAATTACCCCTACCCTTTGCATACGATATCGTCCCAGGTATGGGTATTTTGGGTAATATATAAAATAGTTTATTTTATATTTTTTATTATTTATTATTCGTACAGATAATTTGTTTGACGTTCTTCTTTCTCATGTGATCCACCTTTTCTGTGCTGTGCTACTTTAATTTTTTATATTTTTACATATAAACCACACGTAATATATATATAAAAAAAAACCACACGTATATAAACCATATATATAGCATTCAATAGTTCATATCATACTTTCATTGGCTTCCAAAGCTTGAAAACATACATATAAGAAAGCTAAAAAAGAAGGCCATATTCAAAAGCTTGGAAAAATCAAATGGCAACAAGAAGCCTCGAGATTCTTAAGGCAATTGGGGTTCGGGGAGGAGTTGTTTCACGAACAGTTGAAGATGGTGGAGTGGTAAGAATGAAGATATTGGTGAAAAGGCAAGAAATGGAGCAAGTTCTTGAACAAGTTATGAAGAAAAGAGATGACAACAAAGAGAATCATATTAAAGTGAATAATCTTCGACATTTATCAAGATCATTGGCATCAAAGTCATTAGAACCACAACTGGATGATACGAAGAAAATGAACATAGTGAAATCTGATCAGGTGAACAGAGATTGTCGGAGTTATTGGAGACCTGCACTTCAAAGCATCCCGGAGGAGTTCTGATCATTAATTCTAGGGTTTCTTTTCTTTCATTCTAATTTAGTTTATTCTTTTAGGGTAGATCGTTGCATCGAAAAAGGTAATTTTGTCATTTGTTTATCAAATTATGTGTATCCATTTCCATAATCGGTGTGTATTTTTATCCTTTTCAAGGATTATAAATAACTTTTGGAAAGCAACCCATGGGGTTTTCATTTAGAATCATTTGCATGGTTTTTACTTGTTTTGAAGTTATAAGATGTCCCCAAATAAATAGTAGACTGGTTATTGGGAAGTTATAAATTGGTAATGATCATGAAGTCGATTCTCCTTTGATGGTTTCCTAGTCTAATCGACAGTGGCGGATGCAGAATGTTTTAGTGAGGATGTCACTCGTACTTCAAGCCGATGCACCTAATAGAAAAAAAAAATTACAAACGTGCCGGAAAATAAGCATTGGCCCGGGACCGCCCCCCCCCCCCCCCCCCCCCCCCCCCGGGGCTCCACTAAGGTCCGCCCCTGTATATCTCCAAATAACATTCTAGTCTCTTACTAGGTTTTGCTAATAATTTAAGTTTATAATAATTTAGTTAATAACTCCGACACCTAATAAATCAATTTCCCACTTGGATAATTCTATAACTAAATTACAACATCCAAATTAAACAACAAAATGTGCTTTCCGAAACAACTGACGAACTCTGATCTAAATAGACATTTGTCCTTAAATAAGTGATCAAATATTCATTTGTTCTACTTGGTATCATACAAACATGAGATATTGATTAGAATCAATCTCATTGTCCAAGTTTTTTTTTTCCTAATTTATGATTTATGATGACGACATAAGACTTCAAATTGAACACATCAAATGAGTTATGGTTGAGCCCAACACTATAAGTCATCATCAAATCACCGAAGGAGCCCAAACATATCACTTTCCCATTAGGGTAATAGGAACGAATAAGCTTTAACTTATATGCTTGTATCGTTTACTCAAAAAATTATATATGATACTGCGTTTTATAACATCATGTTACTGATGAATTTTCACAGGACCAATAAACAATTGACTTATAATTATCTTATTTCGTGAAAGTTTGAATCTTTGTGAGAACATATATAATTTTTGTTATTCTTTATTTAATTGCTGGTTTTAGGATATTTCATTTTGTGTAATTTTCTTTTATTTTAGGTTGTAAGAATGTATAATTTTTGTATCTGTAACAACTGATAATTAAAATTTCAAATCTTAATTACAATGTTTGTTTTGTTTTTTTTTTTGTCATCTCATTCCATTATATCCAAAACAGCCCTAACAACTGAAAAATGAAAACCTATATTAGAAGATGCACCAAAAACATAGTTCCATATTTTATTTTTAAATGATATCTATTTTTTTTCACATCTTTTCTCATGCACCAACATTATGAACTTTTATTTTGGAATGAAATCTATTTGCCATATAACCACCATAACTCAAGCGAAGCATAGTTAACAATTAATTTCAAGATTATATTTTTTAATCAGTTTTACAACACATTATATCTAAGAATTGATGAGGATTGATTATATGATTAGGTGCTTTGACATTCTTGTAGCCACACCTTTCCATACGCTGGGCTTTCTGTTGCATAGAATTTGTTTGGTGCACCTTACTCTTTTCTCTAATTTCAAATACTTCATTTTCGATAAATCACTAGGCATTATCAAATTTCAAGGACTATTTCGAAGTTAATATTTATATGTTTTTTCAAAAGTCTCCGCTACATAAAAAAAAATAAATACAATTAAAGTTTGCAAGTTCATCTTATGATCTTAAGTTTATAGTAAACTAGTAACCATAAATAACATAAAATCGACACTACAAGAAAAATAATCATTAGCGGCGACAAAAGTCACCGGTAATAAATCAAATTGTCGCCGATAATAGTAATAGCGGCGACGCGTCACCGGTAATAAGTCTCCGCTACTACTTCGTCGCATTGATGAACCTGTCACCGCTAATGATAGATGTCGCTGCTAATGATAGATGTCACCGCTAATGATAAGTGTCGTCGCTAATGACCATGTCGCAGGTAATTATAATTTTCATTTTTAATTTTTTTTTTGTAATTAACGATTTTGGTTGCTGGTAATAATGTACTCGGTAATTACATAACAAAATTCGATTAAATATCAAAAATAATAGTGTCGATGCTAATTACAAAACAAACATCCGATTATAATGAATTAAATATCAAAAGTTATAATATCCGATTAAATATAAAAAGTAATAATGTCGCCTGGTATTAGTGTCGCCGACAATTACAAAAAACAACCAAAGTTTTACAATCTACCAAGTAGCAAAGCGTGACAACATATGGAAATAAAACTCATCCTGACCTATATATCATCATCTTCAATCCCATCGTTTCCTCGATTATTTTGGGATTGAAAAACCGAATACAGTTCATCCTTACATGCGAGGTCATTCAGCATCGCACAAAGATTTTCCAACTACATAATTAATAACAACATATATAAATTTATAAGTTAAATTATCAAACACAAAGATTTTTAAACTAAGACAAAAAAACCAAAGTACGTTGTTATTTTTTGCACTTGGGACAAAAACCTAATTACCAAACTTTTTTGCAAATAATCACCACAAAACCAAAATTACCAAATCAACATGCATTTTACGATGCTAAAGTAGATTGATATTTTTAAACGAAGACAAAAAACCAAAGTACGTTGTTATTTTTTGCTCTTGGGATAAAAACTTAATTACCAAACTTTTTAGCAAATAATCACCACAAAACCAAAGTAGATTGTTTTACCTGTAATGATTGTGGTGATTGTTGCGACGACTGTGGAATCGGCGGGAGAGCAGAAGGTTTACGGCCGATGCCTCTAATATGGCCACATCGCTCTCCTAATACTTTCTCAAATGCAGTTCTTTCTTGAGCAAGTGTTAACTGACTTTCACCTTGAGTTTGTTCTAACAGCTCTTCAACTAACCAATTCTGTAACTCCCAAATTTGAGTAACAATTAAGTATAAATAAACATGTAATTATATGATAAAATTATAATTAAATACTTACATATTGTTGTTCGGCCTCAGCAGTAACAAATACATCATTCTTATCGATATGAGCTTTGCGAAACGTTTCTACTCTCTTAAGGTTCTATTTAACTTTAAAATTAGATTATATTTTAAATAAATAATTACATTTATCGTACGTTACCTTCTTATAGCAAGTACTGCTATACGAGCTTGACCCCCCACGATTCACATTTGTTTGCATTTCACAGATTTTTTTGTTCTTTTTTGAAGAAATTCTGTGTTTGTCTATTTGGAAATACTCAACTACTTTCTTCCAGTTACCAACTTCCATACCCTCTTGAGGGTTGGCTAATGCTCCCGGGATATCTTCATACCCTTCGACTGACATAAAATATTCTTTTGCGTTAGCTTTACGTTCTCGATAACCTTTTAACAAAGCTGCTTGAAAACTCTCTGTCAACATATTAGCTTGTACATCCCGGTACATCTGATCCAAATCAATTTTTATCTACAAAAAAGTTAACCAAGTAAAAAACAATTATAGTTAACCATATAAAATATATCTAAATAAATAATTACCAATAAATGTTGTAATACGATGTCCTGTATTGCAGGGGAAACTTTTTTCCAAACCCATTTATGAAATGGGACCATCTGCCACATTATTTTTCCAACTTCTCCGGAAAACATGTCTTTTGGCTCTCCTACGGGATCAAATGTGATATCCCTATCATATTCCATGTTAATCGATTTGCCCTTGTTCCGTAAGATCGTTTTTTCAAGCTTTATATTTTTCTCTTTGCCTCGAACTTTCCTTCGTGCAGGTTGCTTAACTACAAATGTAATTAAAAATTATTAGAAATGGTATTTAATTCATAATAACTGAAAAAAAAAGGTAAATAAAAATTCATACTAAGACTTACCGTCCTGCTCGTGATGACCAACACCTCTACCACCTAGGAGAGGTGGGTCCTCAACTCCATCACTCCCGTGTCCACGACCCATAACAACAACCATGGTATACATAAACAAAAGTCATATTGTCATCATTTCCTGAAAAATTATAAGATATACAAATATAATTTTTATTACAAATACACATTACATAGAAATAAAAATTTACATAGGAATAAACATTTCTATTTAAACAAAAAATCCAAATAAAGTTCATATTACAAACACGTATTACATAAGAACTATTCTAATCAGAATCTTCCTCATATCCTTTAGTGTCTTCTTCGGTATCATAATCGGAATCGGTCTCATTGTAATAAGTCTCGCAATCAGAAACATCATTGACTATACCAGTTGGCGGAGGAACTTCAGTTGCACTTTCTACATCAACAATGACTCTAGGAATGTTTTGAAAGTACATG
The DNA here is from genome assembly GCF_052625555.1 of Lactuca saligna. Lineage (NCBI taxonomy): Eukaryota > Viridiplantae > Streptophyta > Magnoliopsida > Asterales > Asteraceae > Lactuca > Lactuca saligna. The sequence continues at coordinate 93,309,752 of NC_136420.1, forward strand.
CTGAAATTGATAAAAAGTGGAGCATCGGATGAAGAGATATTTTGAAGTCCATCAACATTTTCTACATTTTCGTGTGAGCCATTGTCAACATTTTGGACAAGGTCATCGTTCGATGGTAGATCCCAAATACTTTGATGATAAACATGCTCGACAACACACCGATGGTTATTGTTTGGCTCTCTGATGTAGAACACGTGTTTTGCTTGTGAAGCATATATGAGTTGATCATCTTTGTAATGCTTCATGTCGTGTATCGATACTGGTGAAATTATCACTAGTAATAACTCCTATTCGAGTATCAAACCACTTGCAACGAAATAGTACAGTTGAATAATCATGTGTATAACTTGACTCTATGGTATCTTCTAACTGGCCATAATATTTCTCACCTTATTCACCCACCGCTAAAACCCCAGAGTTTTGTGTTGTACCTTATGCGTCACGACTAAGTACTATAAACCTAACACCGTTGACTATGCATGCGGTGTAAGAAATGTTGAAGGATACATCCATCTCATACATACCGAGCTTCCATCTCATAGTTTTTGACATAGTTTTTTAGTTTTTTCATATACCTTTCGGGATACATCCATCTCATACATACCGGGCCTCCGGCAATCGCTTCATCAGGTAAATGAAAAAGTAAATGAACCATAATGTCAAAAAAACGCTGGAGGATAAATCAATTCTAACTTGCACAAGATTGCAATAATGTTTACTTTTGCTTTCCTCATATCCTCCACCTTCAATGTTTTGGAACGAAGTTGTTTGAAAAACGTACAAAGGTCTACAACAGGTGTATAAGTGTCTTTGTCTAACAACCCTCTTACTCTAATCGGTATCAAACGTTGCATAAGAATGTGGTGGTCATGCAATTTCAATCTAATAATGTTAGTATTGGTATCGTTTACTTTCTTACTGATGTTAGAACCAAACCCATCCGTCAGTTTAACATCTTTTATAAATTGACAAAAGAGTTGTCGACTAGATTTCGTGAAAGATATCTTGCATGGGGTCTATGAAACTTGTCACCATTTTTTTTCAACCATTCATTTCTCCAAATGTTTAGAATTCTCAAGTCCTCTCGTGCATTTGATGTGTCTTTGCTTTTATCGTTCATTAGAAGAGTACCTAACAAACTCTCTTCCACATTTTTCTCGACATGTAGGAAATCTATGTTGTGTTTCAACTGTAGAGAAGACCAATACTCAAGTTCGAAGAAAATGCTTCGTTTCGACCAGTTCAACTCGTAATCTTGCCTCTTTGGCTCCCCGCCTGCATTCTCAGGATGTTTACCCGGTTTACGAGTTAGTAGACGACCTAGTTGCTCTTGTATGTAGTCATTACTAAAGCGTCTCGGAGCGGGTCTTGTCTCTTCCATCCCATTAACATCCAACCTCTTTCTTAACGGATCATTAGCATCTAGGAAACGACACGGTACGAAGGAGTGTCTTCATTGCAAGTAGCACATGCTCTATACCCTTTCCCACTCCAACTTGATAGACTACTACGAGCTGACCAATTGTTTATTGTCAACAACATAGCTCTCATCGTGAAGAATGTGTTTGTTGCCGCATCTTTAATACGTACGCCTGAGTGCCACAAATCTTTAAGCTCTTCCACTAACGCCCTAAGGAAAACATCCATATCCTTACCAGGAGCTTTCCGCCCGGGAATCAACTAAGTCAACATGAATGATGACTCTTTCATACAAAGCCAAGGAAGCAGATTGTATGTGGTGAGTATGACCTATCATATGCTATGTGGATTACACATGTTTCCAAATGGATCGAAACTGTTAGTTGAAAGACCTAGGCGTACGTTACGGGGTTCACTCGAGAAGTCGGTGTATTTTTTTATCAAAATATTGCCATTGTTCCCCATAAAAGGATGAAGCATCACACCATCTTCTAAACGTCCGGTACTATGCCAAATCATATTTTTGGCAGTGTGCCTCGAACAATGTAAACATCGCAGTCTAGGGGTCACAGGAAAGTACCGTAACACCTTATGAGGTACTTTCTTACCCGTGGTGTTTTTATCGATCCATCGGCTCTCTTTACAAACGGGACAAACTTGCAATGAATCGTGTTCTTTCCAAAAGAGACAACAATCGTTTTTGCACACATGTATCGACTCATACCCCAGGCCAATATACTTTAGTTTCTTTTTGGCTAAATAAGGTGAAAGGGGAACTTTGTTGCCTTTGGGAAATGTTAACTGCAAGAACTCAAGGAGTTGATCAAACGTACTATCAGTCCATTTGTTGTTCACCTTGATATGCATTAACTTTGCTAAAAATCAAAGGAAGAAAAGATGTAACCAAGATACAATTTACTTTCCACTTCTTCCAACAATTGTGCAAAATCATCATCCACACCGCTACCCCTTGTATTCGAGGTTCCTTCATCAAGGTTGGTATCATTTTCTCTCGACTCCCACATCACATTGTCGATTAAATCGACCATTTCGTTACTTGGCAAGATGACTTGAGGAATAAAAGATTCACCATGATAGATCCAAATTTTGTACGACTTACTGAAACCATTTATAAATATATGGCGTTTAACTGCAGTCGGGTACTTGAAGTAATGGTTATCACATTTTTCACACGCACATATGAGTTTACCATTATTATCAATGTGTGACTTGGACTTCTCGATAAAAGCTTTGAGTCCTGCTTGGAACCCGAGATGGTTTCGATATGGATTAATAGTCCAACTTTTATCAATTGACTTGATGTTGCTGAAACATAATTTTGGGTTTAGATTTTAGTATATAGAATTAGCATTGTTTTTTTTTTTTCCAATCCACATTTTTTTTACAATTAAAAGAATAACAAAATTAAAAATCAAAAATTTAAATAATAAAATTAAAAAATTTAGCAATTAGTATATACATAAAAACATTTATTACTATTGTATCTTTTTATATTTTTTTATTTATAACATTTTTTTCAATTATAGTATTGTACTTTAAACAATTATGTTATGTTGTTGGGTTGTTCATTTTACTGTCAAGATTAATTATTATTTTTTAATTTTTTAATTTTTTTTAATTTTTTATTTACAACATTGTATAAATATGTTGCAAGATTATAAGTTAAGTTGAAGATTATAAGTTAATTAAAAAACTTATTGGTTAACTTGGGGTTAGTTTGGGAACAAACTAAAAACTTTCTAGTATTCATATATAAGGTTTTAAACAATTTTATAACATTTTTTGTGTTTTCTTCAAACTATACCAATGATTTATTTTTATATGTTTAGCAATTAGTTTTTAATAATTAAAACATTAAATAAAGAAAAATTAATAATTTGGTATATCCATAAAAAAACATTTCTTTACTATTGCATATATATATATATATATATATATATATATATATATATATATATATATATATATATATATATTATTTATAACATTTTTTTTCAATTATGACATTGTACTTTAAACAATTATATTATGTTGTTGTGTTGTTCATTTTTACCATCGATATTAATATATATATATATATATATATATATATATATATATATATATATATATATATATATATATATATATTTATAACATTGTATAAGCATGTTCAAAGATTATAAGTTTAGTTGAAGATTATTAGTTAACTATTAACCTTATTAACTTGGGTTAGTTTGGGAACAAAGTAAAACCTTTATAGTATTCGTATATAAGTTTTTACACAATTTTATAACATTTTTTTTGTGTTTTTTTTCCCAATTATAACAATAATTTATTATTATTATTTTTTTAATTATAGCATTCTACTTATACCAAAACCACATACTTTTTCACATAATACACAAGAGCATGAAAATTCACATACTTTCACATACATATACCATATATACACCAAATACAAATATATTCACATATACACAAAATAACATCCTACTTAAGCCAAATACACATACTTTCACATATATAGATAATAACATCTTATTTATACCAAATACAAAAATTTCACAATCATATATTACATTTACAACAAACATACATACATTCACTTACACACAATAACATCATACTTATAACAAATACATATAATTTCACATATATAGATAATAACATCATATATATACTTCTACCAAATACTCATATACCACATATACATCAAACATACATGCATTGGTATATATACACCAAATTCACATATATTCATACAAATACCAAATATACAATCTAATTTTCATATATGCCAATTTGCACATAATTTTCAAATACAAATACCAAATTCACAAAAAAAAATGAAATAACAGAACATGTAGTGGCGGAAATCAACGGATATGTAGCCAGAAAAATTGGTCTTCACCCGAAAATACCTTCACCGGTAAACCCAAAGACAACACCACCAAAAACACTGAAATTGAACAATTTATTGCAATTTAATCATCAAATTCAGCTCTTAATAATCACCAAATGTCCCTAAAGGCTAAACGACAAGTGGAAGCAATACAACAATCAAATTCATTTTTTTTCTAATCCAAAGACAACATCACCCAAAAAAAAAAATTGAACAATTTATTGCCATTTAATCATCACATGTAGCTACAAATCGAAATTAACACACAAATTAAAAAGGAAACAACAAAATCAACTAACCTTTCTTCAAGAAATGAAGCTAGAAATCGGTCCCAAAAGCCCTAACCACCCCTTGATCCTTAATCTCACACAATGTGGGGAGATATGTAGTTGGAACAACCTTTATCGGCGACAATTAGAGCTTTACCGGTGACAATGATCAATAGCGGCGACAATCTGGAGGGAAAGGTATCGCGTCATTTTTAGCTAACTATTAGCAGTGACATTTTTACCTTTTAGCGGCGACACATATGTTGCCGGGATTAGGTTAGTGCGGATAAGGGTACCCAAAACGTTGGATTGGATATTTGATCGAATGGCTTAGATGTAACGAATGGGGAAAACGCAGATTCGGGTGATAACCCTTTAGCGGCGACGCTATTACCGACGACGTATACTTTTAACGGCGACATATACTTTTAGCGGCTTAGATGGTGTAATATTTTTCATGTACTGTAACAGTTGAAAAAAGTATGGGAAGTTAAATATACTCTTATATTTGATTCTTATTTATCCTTCTACCATATTAAATGTTGACATATGTTACATTAATAATTTATTTAATGAAATTGATAATATTTGAATCCACGTGTCATATATATGAATAGGAGGATTTTACGTAGGAAGAAAATGTTGAAGCTTATTTAATTTCTCAAAAAAAATATACTCAAATTATGAGTTTCTACATAAATTTTAATGTCATTTAAGACGTACGAACCAACTTGTAAGTAAAACACAAAGCTCGGCACATATTTAGATCCATAACAAAATTCAATTTAAACAAGTTTAACTATTTAATAAAAAAGGAAATACTATTTATTATTTCATTTACGATCAAAACTGTTAATGATTTTATGTTGTATTGTAAACATATTTTTCGTTACATGTTGTATTGTAGAATATAAGTCCCACTTTGCAAGAAGTTAGCAGCCAGCTTTATACAACAGTTGTTTCTGGTTTACTAAAATCAGCTACAAATTTCAGTCATCCCTTTCACTTAGGCTTTGCGGCATCTAACACGGCTAGCACTATAAATTATAAAACGCATACACAACCCCCACCATTTGTGGCATGGTGATTTGTTACCAATCCAACGGGCTGCAACATGACTCTCTCTTCCATCTTCTATTTTTTTTTTTCCGGCTTCTTCACAATGTGGTGGAGGTGCCCCCTCCCCCGGCCCCTCACACACACACATGGGATGTTGTCTGAAATGGTGCTGCAGTGGTGGAGATTGGGTGTGTGAGGTGGAAAGTAACGGGTATACCCCACAACCTTAGGTTTTGTAGTAGGTTCAGGTCCCTTAAAACCCACACTCACACACTAAAAAAACTCACGAATGTAGATAGTGTACATATTGCTTGAACCACTATCATGGATCTCACAATTTACATTAAATAAGAAACAAATTAACAAACTAGCTACTAAGGTTAATGGGAGTAGAGTTACTAAAGGGGCTCGTTAGGAAACACCGCCCCCTAACTCTCGCTAGCACTACAAGAATGTCACTATTAACGGCGACATGGACTTAGCGACGACAAATGCTAGAGTCGCCGTTAAAAGTCCAGGTCGCACCCGAATCCGCGTTTTCCCCCTCCGTTACAACTAAGCCGTTCGATCAAATATCCAATCCAACGGTTGGGGTCCCTTATCCGCATTAACCTAATACCGGCGACATATGTGTCGCGGCTAAAAGGTAAAAATGTCGCCGTTAATAGTTAGCTAAAAAATGACGCGATACGCTTCCCTCCAGATTGTCGTCGCTATTGACCATTATCACCGGTAAAGCTCTAATTGTCGCTGCTAAAAGCTCTCGCAGATAAAAAAAAACACCCAGTTTCTTCATTTCTCCCATTTTGTTTTTTGTTAGCTTCCCAGTCACTCTTTCAGCCACATCCCGAGATTGTCTTCAATTAGGTTATTATCTATATATGTAAAATTATGTGTATTCTTTAATCTCGACAGTAAAAAGAACAACACAAAAACATAATATGTATGTAAATTTCATGCTCTTATGTATTATGTAAAAGTATGTGGTTTTGGTATAAGTAGGATACTATAACTGAAAAAAAAAATCATTGTTATAATTGGAAAAAAAACACAAAAAAATGTTATAAAATTGTTTAATGTTATATATATATATATATATATATATATATATATATATATATATATATATATATATATATATATATATATTAATCTCGATGATAAAAATGAACAACACAACAACATAATATAACTGTTGTTATAAAATTTTTTATTCTTTTAATTGTAAAAAAAATGTGGATTGGAAAAAAAAACAATGCTAATTCTGTATACTAAACTCTAAACCGAAAATTATGTTTCAGCAACAACATTTCTATTGATAAAAGCTGGACTACTAATCCATATTGAAACCATCCCGAGTTCCAAGCAGGATTGGAAGCTTTTATTGAGAAGTCCAAGTCACACCTTGATAGTAATGGTAAAATTAGATGTGCGTGTGAAAAATGTGATAACCGTTACTTCAAGTACCCGACTGCAATTGAACGCCATATATTTATAAATGGTTTCTGTAAGTCGTACAAAATTTGGATCTATCATGGTGAATCTTTTATTCCTCCAGTTGTCTTGCCAAGTAACGAAATGGCCAATTTAATCGACGATGTGATGTGGGAGTCGAGAGAAAATGATACTAACCTTGATGAAGGAACCTCGAATACAAGGGGTAGCAGTGTGGATGATGATTTTGCATTGTTGTTGGAAGAAATGGAAACACAACTGTATCTTGGTTGCATCTTTTCTTCCCTTGAGTTTCTAGCAAAGTTAATGCATATCAAGATGAGCAACAAATGGATTGATAGTTCATTTGATCAACTCCTTGAGTTCTTGTAGTTAACATTTCCCAAAGGCAACAAAGTTCCCCTTTCACCTTATCTAGCCAAAAAGAAACTAAAGTCTATTGGCCTGGGGTATGGGTCGATACATGTGTGCAAAAACGATTGCTGTCTCTTTTGGAAAGAACACGATTCATTGCAAGTTTTTCTTGTTTGTAAAGAGAGCTGATGGATCGATAAAAACACCAAGGGTAAGAAAGTACCTCATAAGGTGTTACGGTACTTTCCTGTGACCCCTAGACTACGACGTTTATATTGTTCGAGGGACGCTGCCAAAAATATGATTTGGCATAGCACCGGAAGTTCAGAAGATGGTGTGATGCTTCATCCTATTAATGGGGAACATTGGCAAGATTTTGATATAAAATACCACGACTTCTCGAGTGAACCCCGTAACGTACGCCTAGGTCTTTCAGCTGACGGTTTCGATCCATTTGGAAACATGTGTAATCCACATAGTATATGATAGGTCATACTCACCACATATAATCTGCCACCCTGGCTTTGTATGAAAGAGTCATCATTCATGTTGACTTTGTTGATTCCAGCCCCGAAAGCTCCTGGTAAGGATGTGGATGTTTTCCTTAGACCGTTGGTGGAAGAGCTTAAACATTTGTGGAACTCAGGCGTACGTATGAAAGATGCCATGACAAACACATTCTTCATGATGAGAGCTATGTTGTTGTGGACAATAAACAACTGGTCAGCTCGTAGTAGTTTATCAAGTTGGAGTGGGCAAGGGTATCGATCATGTGCTACTTGCAATGAAGACACTCCTTCGTACCTTGCAATGAAATCTAGTCGACAACTCTTTTGTCAATTTATAAAAGAGGTTAAACTGTCGGATGGGTTTGGTTCTAACATCAGTAAGAAAGTGAACGATACCAATACTAAGATTATTGGGTTGAAATCGCATGACCACCACATTCTTATGCAACGTTTGATACCGGTTGGAGTAAGAGGGTTGTTAGACAAAGACACTTATACACCTATTGTAGACCTTTGTATGTTTTTCAAGTAACTTTGTTCCACAACATTGAAGGTGGAGGATATGAGGAAAGCAAAAGTAGACATTATTGCAATCTTGTGTAAGTTAGAATTGATTTATCCTCCACCGTTTTTGGACATTATGGTTCATTTACTTTTGCATTTCCAGAGGCCCGGTATGTATGAGATGGATGTATCCCCTCGAAAGGCATATGAAAAAACTAAAAAACTATGTCAGGCACAAGCCGAAGCCGGAAGGTTCTATAGTTGAGGGTTATGTTGCTGGAGAAGCTTTATCATTTTGTTCGATGTACCTTCGAGATGTAAAGAATCGTCTGGAAAGAAATGAAGTTGTTGTCATTGAAAAAACAAAGTTTTGGATGTTTGAGTCTAAATGTCGACCAACTAGCACAACTAAAACCAAAATTCTTAATTTAACGGAAATGTGTAACATGGAATGGTTTGTATTGAATAGCTGTGAAGAAGTCACACAGTATATCAAGTAACTAATCTTATCTCTAATTTTCAGCCTTAATTTTTTTTTATCTTTTAAAATCTATATCTTGTGGTCATCAACATTGAAAATTCAAATCTGAACATCCCCAAAGTGATGAAAAGAGAGAATTTCATAACTGGTTTCGTGAAAAGGTAATATAAATTAATAAACAAATTTCTTTCTTTGATCTAACGAATTCATAATACATATTAATTTATAATTGCTAGGTTCATCAAATGAAAAAAGAAAACTCTCCAGAATTCCACAAAGAGTTGTCGGCTCTTGCAATGAGTCCGCAAATGAATGCTTATTCTTACACCGCATGCATAGTCAACGGTGTTAGGTTTATGGTACTTAGTCGTGACGCATAAGGTACAACACAAAACTCTTGGGTTTTAGCGGTGGGTGAATAAAGTGAGAAATATTATGGCCAGTTAGAAGATACTATAGAGTTAAGGTATACACATGATTATTCAACTGTACTATTTCGTTGCAAGTGGTTTGATACTTGAATAGGAGTTATTACTAGTGATAATTTCACCAGTATCGATACACGACGTGAAGCATTACAAAGATGATAAACTCATATATGCTTCACAAGCAAAACAAGTGTTCTACATCAGAGAGCCAAACAATAACCATCGGTGTGTTTTCGAGCATGTTTATCATCAAAGTATTTGGGATCTACCATCGAACGATGACCTTGTCAAAATGTTGACAATGGCTCACACGAAAATGTAGAAAATGTTGATGTACTTTAAAATATCTCTTCATCCGATGCTCCACTTTTTATTGATTTCAGCATGTACTTTCAAAACATTCCTAGAGTCATTGTTGATGTAGAAAGTGCAACTGAAGTTCCTCCACCAACTGGTATAGTCAATGATGTTTCTGATTGCGAGACTTATTACGATGAGACCGATTCTGATTATGATACCGAAGAAGACACTAAAGGATATGAAGAAGATTCTGATTAGAATAGTTCTTATGTAATACGTGTTTGTAATGTGAACTTTATTTGGATTTCTTGTTTAAATAGAAATGTTAATTCCTATGTAAATGTTTATTTCTATGTAATGTGTATTTGTAATAAAAATTATATGTGTATATGTTATTTTTCAGGAAATGATGACAATATGGCTTTTGTTTATGTATACCATGGTTGTTGTTATGGGTTGTGGACACAGGGGTGATGGAGCTGAGGACCCACCTCTCCCAGGCAGTAGAGGTGCTGGTCATCACGAGCAGGATGGTAAATTTAATTACGTTTGTAATAAGTTTTATTTACTATTTTTGTTCAGTTATTATAAATTAAATTCCGTTTCTAATAATTTTTAATTACATTTATAGTTGAGTAACGTGCACGAAGGAAAGTTTGAGGCAAAGTGAAAAATATAAAGCTTGAAAAAGCGATCTTACGGGACCTGGCAAACCGATTAGCATGGAATATGATAGGGATATCATATTTGATCCCGTAGGAGAGCCGAAAGACATGTTTTCCCTAGAAGTTGGAAAAACAATGTGACAGATGGTCCCTTTTGATAAATTGAGTTGGAAAAAAGTTTCCCCTGCAATATAGGATACCGTATTACAACATTTAGCGGTAATTATTTATTTAAATATATTTTATATGGTTAACTATAATTGTTTTTTACTTGGTTAACTTTTTTTTTGTAGACAAAGTTTGATTTGGATAAGATGTACCAGGATGTACAAACTAATATGTTGACAGAGAGTTTTCAAGCAACTTTGTTAAAAGGTTATCGAGAACGTAAAGCTGACGAAAAATAATATGTTATGTTAGTTGGAGGGTATGAAGATATCCTGGGAGCATTAGCCAACCCTCTAGAGGGTATGGAAGTTGATAACTGGAAGAAAGTAGTTGAATATTTCCAAACAGACGGACACATAAATTCTTCAGAAAGGAACAAAAAAATCCGTGAAATGCAAACAGATGTAAATCGTGGGGGGTCAATCTCATATAATAGTACTTGCTATATGAATGTAACATACGTTACATGTAAATATTTATTTAAAATATAATCTAATTTTTAAAGTTAAACAGAACCTTAAGAGAGTGGAAACGTTTCACAAAGTTCACACTGATAAGAATGGTCTGTTTATTATTGTTGAGGCAGAAAAACAATATGTAAGTATTTAATTATAATTTTATCATATAATTTTATTTCTACTTAATTGTTACTCACATTTGGGAGTTACATAATTGGTTAGTTGAAGAGCTGTTAGAACAAACTCAAGGTGAAAGTCAGTTAACACCTACTAAAGAAAGAGTTGTGTTTGAGAAAGTATTAAGAGAGCGATGTGACCATATTATAGGCATTGGCTGTAAACCTTCTGCTCTCCCGCCGATTCCACAGCCTTCGCAACCATCACCACAAGCATCAACCATCATAGGTAAAACAATCTACTTTGGTTTTGTGGTAATTATTTGCTAAAAACTTTGGTAATTAGGTTTTTATCCCAAGTGCAAAAAAATAACAACGTACTTTGGATTTTTGTCTTAGTTTGAAAGTAGCAATATACTTTAGCATTGTAAAATGCATGTTGATTTGGTAATTTTGGTTTTGTGGTGATTATTTGCTAAAAGTTTTGGTAATTATGTTTTTGTCCCAAGTGCAAAAAATAACAACGTACTTTGGTTTTTTGTCTTAGTTGGAAAATAGCAATCTACTTTAGCATCGTAAAATGCATGTGGATTTGATAATTTTGGTTTTGTGGTGATTATTTGTTAAAAACTTTGGTAATTACGTTTTTGTCCCAAGTGCAAAAAATGACAACGTACTTTGGTTTTTTTTGTCTTATTTTAAAAATAACAATCTACTTTAGCATCGTAAAATGCATGTTGATTTGGTAATTTTGGTTTTGTGGTGATTATTTGCTAAAAACTTTGGTAATTAGGTTTTTGTCCCAAGTGCAAAAATAACAACGTACTTTGGTTTTTTGTCTTAGCAATCTACTTTAGCATTGTAAAATGCATGTTGATTTGATAATTTTGGTTTTGTGGTGATTATTTGTTAAAAACTTTGGTAATTACGTTTTTGTCCCAAGTGCAAAAAATAACAACGTACTTTGGTTTTTTTTTTTTGTCTTATTTTAAAAATAACAATGTATTTTGATGGTTTTTGTTTATGTTTGATAATTTAACTTATAAGTTTATATATATTGTTATTAATTATGTAGTTGGAAAATCTTCGTACAATGCTCAACGACCCGACATGTGGGGATGAGTTTTATTTGTTTTTTCAATCCCCAAATAATCGAGGAAACGATGAGAACGAAGATGATGGTATGTAGGGAAGAGTTTTATTTGGATACGTTGTCATGCTTTGCTACTTGGTAGATTGTAAAACTTTGGTTGTTTTTTGTAATTACCAGCGACACTAATACCGGACGACATTATTACTTTTTATATTTAATCGGATGCTATGTAATTATCGGACGACATTATTACTTTTTATATTTAATCGGATATTATGACTTTTGATATTTAATTAATTATAATCGGATGTTTGTTTGGTAATTAGCGTCGACACTATTAATTTTGATATTTAATCAAATGTTCTTATGTAATTACTGACGAGATTTATTACCGGCAACCAAAAATCGTTAATTAAAAAAAATGAAAATTGTTATTACCGGCGACATGGTCATTAGCGGCGATATCTATCATTAGCGGCGACAATATGATCAATAGCGTCGAGGCAATAGCGACGACTTATTACCGGTGACACGTCGCCACTATTACTATTACCGGCGACAGCCCTAGTTATTACCGACGACTTTTGTCGCCGCTATTAATCATTTTCCTTGGTGCGTAGGGGCTCGCTAAGATACACTCATCATCAGATGAGAGAGAGGAGAGAGAGGAGAAAGAGGTGGATTCTGATTGGTTATTGGCTATTGTTTTTTGTTTTTTCTTTTTTTTTTTCCTCCAAAATCATATCTATTAAATTAACATACTACCATTCTTTACCTTTTTTATGCTATCCATGTTAAGCTTACGTGGCATAAAAAACTAAATAATCCTACGTGAAAATATGCTAGGTGTGTTACCACTCCCTCCAGCCTTAATAGGACATAAACAAAAGAATAGTTAAGCATTAAAACCCACGTTCAACTTCTACTTTTCTCGTCAACCAATACTGTAAGGGTAGAAATCTTGTAAAGAGTCGAATTGTGTCTTGTTAATTTCGTATGTAATATATTTGCTAAGTCACTTTCATGCGAAGCTTAATAGTTTTAGACTTAGTATTTTTTGTACTCTCTGTTTCCCTATAAATAGGGACCGAGCTTAGACTTAAAGATACAGAGTTTTCCAATTTCGTTATCTGTTTTTACAATCAAGCTTGTTGAGAGTAATACAAACTTCAAAGTCTTATTTACTTTCTAAGTTCATTACATTAATTGTTCTTGTTCTTAATCGATTTCTCAAATACAATTAAACTACAATTGGTATCAGAGCAGGAATCAAACTGCATTGATCTGATTTTTCTTTCTGAATCATCTGATTTTGAGTCATTTTTTGTCTCAAAAGTTTCCGCGCTTTTGGTTCTAAAAATCACGTCTGATCTACAAATTTGATTAGATTCTGCATTCAAATTGTATAATCGAGTGATCGATTATAAGTTTCTGATCAATTTATTTGATCAAATATCAAATTCATCAAGTTTTATGTGATTTCTAAAATTTTCTTGTGTGTTCATAAATGGCGAACTTCAATATGAACACAATGACTTCATATTCCCATCTGCTTGGATCATCAACCAAAATTCCAATGTTGATTCCAGAATACTACGATCAGTGGGTTGATCGTATGGAAGACTACTTGAATGGTCTGGATGAAGAGTTGTGGAATTGCATCAATGGAACAGTTCAACCTCCATTGAATGTTCAAAACATAGGTTCATATGGAACTACTTTTGCTGTTGGAGAACAACAAACAAGATTGAAGAACAACGAAAAGCGATGCATGAGAGAGTTGAGAGGTGCTTTGCCACTTATTGTTTACAACTACATTTATGGTTGTAAAACTGCTAAGGAGATTTGGAATACTCTCAAAGAAAAGTATCAAGGAAGTGAGAAGACTAAGATCAATTCTGTTAAGCAGTGTTTGGTTGAACTGAAGGAGTTCAGATAAAAGGAAACTGAAACAATTGAAGTCTACTACGATCATCTGAATGAGTTGATCTACAGGTGCAATCGTTATGGAATTACAAGGTCCTTAAGTATAATCTTACTTTTGTTATGGGACTAAGGAAGGAATGGAGAAGTGTTAGTATGATGATAAAAAATCAACAGAGCTTTGACAGTTCATCTTTGAATGATGTATACAATCAGCTAAGGACACATGAAAGTGAAGTTTCTAAAATAATGGAAGAAGCGAAACAGAGTTTAGGCGGACCACTGGCTCTGGTTTCGAAAGTGTTGAGGTGGAATCTGTTGAAAAGGAGAATTCATATGAAGAAGGTTTTCTTTTGAATTCGGATGATGAAGCTGTAGCTTTTTACTCGAATAATCGAGTTAAAAAGTTTTTCAAAAAGCCTTTTAATCCTAAGGGAAAGCAGAGTGAGGTGAAAGGATATTTTACAAAGTCTGGTGTAGAAGAGAAAAAGAAATTTGAAAAGTTTGAGAAGAGTGATGACAACGTGAAAGATTTTAAGGCAGAAAAGAAATTGAAAGGGGATTTTGGTGTAGATTGTTATTATTGTAATGGTGCGAATCACTTTGCAGTTGATTGTATGCTTCGAAAGAAAGAGGAAAATAAGAATAGAGTAAAGGACGAAGCATATTATGTTGAAAAACTGGAAGAAATCCGTGAGAAGGCCAAGGGATTATCTCTTGTGGCAAGAAGAGAGGATGAAGATGAAGATAGTGACACTTATCAGATTTGGTCATCTAGGTCTGATGATGAGGAGATGAGGCATCCTACTCATGGTGCTATGTTTGCAAGATTTGAGGATGGAGAAGAAGAGAAGATATGTGCACGTTGCTTCGTTAGGAAGTCACTCCTATGGCATCTAAGGTACGTTCTATGCTCGAATCTTTTAGTATTCCTTTACATGCATATGATTCTGAAATAACTACTTTTGATGATATTGTTGCTTACTTTGATGTTATTGTTGTGTCTGTTGGTAACGAGGCAAAGAGAATTAATAATCAATTGCTTGAGACTCAAAAGTTGCTAGACAAGAACTCTTGCAGGGTAGAGTATCTAGAGGTACAATTACGAAATGTCAATAATGATAGAGAGAATCTAGATAGAGATGTAAGAATGTTGCTGGCACAACATAACATATATTGTAACTCTGCAAAATGTTTATATGCCAAGTTAACTGCTTTACATCATTCTTCTGACATTAGCAAAGAACAACATCGTAAACTATTGCCTTTTCTTACATTCGAAAGAGAAAAAGTTGATGTCATGTCATATGATTGTGAAACCACAATAGTTGATTTTAACAAAGTACCAGGCGATAGGTTTGCATATGGCGTTGTTAAGATAGCTGAGTTTTTAAATGTTGATGAATTGGTTAATATTGTTAATGAAAGTTTGAAAAAAGATGAACAAGTGAAAATTTTGAAAAGAACTGAACATTCAAAACTTGATTCACAACTCAAGTTTGTTGATGTCGATGAGATTTCGGATATTCTTAGTGAAATCAGTGAAATTGAAGAAGAAGAAGTATTGATTGTTCTCAGTTGTCTATCATTAACATCACATCTAAGGTCAAAGGTAAAGAAATTGTTAATGATTCGATGGTTGAGGATGACATTGGAAAACCCTCTACTTCAATTTTTTTTGACTTTGATGATGTGGAAGTTCGAGACAGTCAAACAGATAGTAGTGATGATGAGGAGGAAAAAATTAAAGCTTCGAATGTTTGTAAGACAGAACAGAAAATTTCAACTGAAACTTTAATTCCAAGAGTTGTTGTTGAACAAGTGTATGGTGACAAAGAACAGTTCAACAAAGTGATTAGTGACAAAGGAGCACATTTTCTGGAAACCAACATAGTTTTGTATGCAAATTTTATATGTATTGATAATGTTGTATTTCCAAATCAAGTATTTGTCACTACTGGAAATGCAGAGAATATAAAGCCAGAATTCAACAAATTGGTCGAAGAAAACAATAAGCGTTCAACAGATGAAGGATTCTTTGCAAATCAAAACACAGTTGAAAACAACCTCACTAAAAATTCGTATGTTTTTCAAAAACAAAAACCAAAACAAAAATGGGTTGTTAAATATGAAAAAGAAAAAGAAGTTGTTACAAAAGAAGCTGTTGATTCAACTCCTATTGTGAAACTTAATTCAAAAGAATTCAAAGTACTTGTTGATAAGTTTTCAAAAGAACACAAAGTTTTAAAAAGAAAGGCACGAAAGGTAATTTTTTGGCAAGTAGTGTCTAACGAAAAAATTGCTCTAACTAAATCCAAAGTTTCGTCTGAGAAAAACAATGTTTCAAAATCCAAATTAACATATATTTCAAAAACAAAGAGTTTTCAAAAGCCTTTTGTCACAGATAAACAAAGAAACACGTCTTTTCATCAACCAATGAATGTAATAGATATCTTTCCAATTAATCAAAAGGTTGCACATGTTCGAAAATTTGATCACATTCAAAAGTATGAGACATCACAAAAGACTGTGAATGATCAAAAACTTAACAATGTTCGAAAATCAACGAATAGTCAACCAATTACAAATGAAACTACCAAATCACCAGTAACATTTACACTACAAAAGCCAAATTTTCTAAATCCTCCAATCACAAAACCAACAAAGGTTTCATGTTAAAACGGAAAATCAGAAGTTCATTCCATTAATAAATGGCTTGAGGGACAAGGAAAAAGGTATCAGTCTGGAAGGTTTTCTCAAGTTCAGATCAAAACAGCTTACGAAACATATTTGAATGAGTCAACAACTGGAAGTTTAGCTACTCAAGATTCGAATACTCTAGCTCATAGATGGGAACCAATCAACAAATTAACAAGAATTGAGAAGCCTGAGGTGCAATCTAATGAGAATCCAAAACTATCAAAAAGTTACATTTCACTATCTTTAGATAATGATGTTGATTTAATTGATAGTATCATGGAAAAAGTTCGAACTTGGGCTTTCAGTTCTAAAATTCATTCGTTAGTTCAAGCTAATAACCAAGGACCCAAAAAGCCTTGGGTACCTAACTTCTTTTATTAAATGCAGTACTATGTGACGAGCAATATGATACGAAATGGTACATTGATAGTGGTTGTTCACGTCACATGACTGGAAGGAAGGAGAACTTAAGATATTTTCGAAGTCTTGAAAATGCTGGAGTGGTGAAGTTCGGTAATAATAAAAAATGTAAAGTCAAAGGATATGGAAAAGTAACAAATGGGCAATTCACAGTAAATCGAGTTGCATATGTGGAAGGTCTTTTTCATAATTTGATTAGTGTTTCGCAATTAGTTGTGGGCATTGGAAATCAAGTGGTGTTTAACGAAGAAGGGAGTATAATCTCAAATGTCAAGACGAGCAAAGTGTTGGTAAAGTCGAAACGATATGGTGATATGTTCACACTGGATATTAAACCAATTGTGGGCAAACCATCTGTTTGTCTACTTTCAAAAGCTTCAAATGATGTCACTTAGTTATGGCATAGACGTTTGTCACATTTAAACCAATTGTGGGCAAACCATCAGAGAGACGCGTTAGAGCCGTCCCAGGGACTGTGCCCCGTGAGTAGACTCCGAAGATCAAGTTAGATCAGCTAGAAGATCTGAGATGGTCCTCCATACTTGGAGAGAACTATCTTGGTGCTGGTGGTGGTGTATGGTGGTTGACGGCGACGGGTGGCGGCTGAGCCATGGGGAAGATCCAAGGGAAAGTTCTAGGAGAGGACCCCCTTCATGGAAGGGGCACTATTCTATTTATAGAGGAAAATTAGGAGAAAGGGAATTAGGTCAGGCCTTGGGCCTGCCCAATTCAGGCCCAACTAGCAAGGAGCTAGGCAAGGCCGCCCAGAGGCTCCGGGCAAGTCTGGTGGGTGCACCCCAGGCAGGGCTGGCGGGTGCGCACTAGTAAGGGATGACAAGGGAGAGCCAGGCGAGGAAGCTTCAGGCAAGGGAGCGTCGGGTCGGGCCAGCAGGAGAGTCCCCAGCATGGCTGGCAAGGGAGCAGCAGGCAAGGATGGCAGGAGCGCGTCAGGCCAGGCTGGCGCTCTAGAGTGGTCTAGGCCATGCGTTCTAGAGTGATCTTCCCCATAGCTCAGCCGCCACCCGTCGCCGTCAACCACCATACACCACCACCAGCACCAAGATAGTTCTCTCCAAGTATGGAGGACCATCTCAGATCTTCTAGCTGATCTAACTTGATCTTCGGAGTCTACTCACGGGGCACAGTCCCTGGGACGGCTCTAACGCGTCTCTCTGATGGTTTGCCCACAAGGTGAGTCGAGTGTGAGTGGACTCAGAGTTGTTGGACTCGGTGAGTCTCGGGGTGACTCGGCGAGTTAGGTCGCAGATTGAATGAAGTTCTGATTATGGGAACTCGACGAGTCACAGGGTTGACTCGGCGAGTAGGGTCAGTCAGGGGTTGACTTAGACTGAGGATTTTGATTTCGACCAAGGGTTGGTCGTTGACTTTTAGGGTTTGGTCAGAGATGTGGCCTTTGGGCCAAAAGAGAGGTAAAATAGTCTTTTAACCATAAGACGGTGTTATGAGAGGATTTATTCTAGTCTCGAGAGTTATATTCATGAGAGTATTTGCCTTATGTGTTAGGCGGTGGCGAGTTCGAGATTCAAGTGTGGGGATATCTGCTTCCTGCTTGCCAGGTGAGTCTTCTCACTATACTTTACCTTGAGTAGGTAACCAGAGTTAGGTGATTAGAGTATTTGTATGCTATATGTACGTGATGTGTTGTACTGCATTATTTCTATATGATTTATGCTGTGCATGTTTATAGAGTTGGAACCGGAAGGTTCCCAGAGTTAGAACCGGAAGGTTCCCAGAGTTAGAACCTGAGGGTTCACAGAGTTTGGGTGCACGGACCCATAGAGTTATAGCCTCGAGTGGCTAATATGTGTTATGTGTGGTATTTTGGGGAACTCACTAAGCTTCGTGCTTACAGTGTTTTGTTTGATGTTTTTCAGGTTTCTTTCAGTATCACGGGACGGCACCGGCTTGATTGTACATACCAGAGAAAGAGTCATATTTTGGAGGATCCTGGTTTTCTATGCAAGTGAAAATGGAGTTATGTTTTGTAAATCGACTATGAATAAGATTTTAAACAAGTGTTTCTAAGAGTAAAATGATTATTTTAAATGAAAAATTTGTCTTGAAATTTACGGTGTTACAAGTTGGAATCAGAGCCTTGGTTTGAGGGATTCGGATGCGCCTTCGGGTAAATCTGGACTCAAACTGAGGAAGTAAGAAAAGTTTTAAGGAACTAATTTTCTAAAAATGAATAAGGGTTCAAAGAGGAAGCAAGAAAGAGCAGTGTGTACAATCAGCTAGAGCCCGAACGGTGATTTCCCAAAATACCCTTATTTTGTGTTATGAGATATTTATGATGCACTTTATGAGATATTATTGCATGCTAGAGATAGGCTAGGTATTTCATATGTTAGGACTAGAGTGGCCTGATTTGTGTTGGCTTAGCCTAGGACTCGTTGTTATATGTGTTATGCTTTTGAGTATGTGATGAGTGAGAGTATCCAGTTAGAACCCATGAGGGGTAGAGTTACAGAGCTTGGTGGTACTTTCGAGGATGAGCCGAGAAGGTGGAGTTATCACAGAGAGGGAGTCCTATGTACTCTTCGATGCTCGAATGCTGCTTGCTTTGTGCTGTGGAACTCTCGATGATGGGAGTCAGCTACCAAGTGAATATGATGATATTCAGGAGGTAGATGGCTGGCATCATTAGGAGCTCTTCAGCAGCTGATAGCAAAGAAGGGGGAGGACAATGGAAGAGCCTAGGGAGTAACCTTAGCCATATGAGTGCGCTTGCAGAGTAGAGAATTTCGCTGGGGAGCGAGCACGCGCGATGGGATTAGTGATAGGGCAGGTCGAGCAGCTACTTAGAAGCTCTGGGATGGTCCGTGTGGAAAGTATGGGTAGATGTGGCAGGTAGTATGGGCCCGTACTACTGAAAGCAGAGGACCCATACTTGATACAGGGAGTATTCTGAAGGTTCTAAGGAGCGGATTGAGGAGTGATGTTATGGTTCAGGTACCATACATCAGAGCAGATTGAGGAAGTGATGTTATGGTTCGAGTACCATACATCAGAGCAGATTGAGGAGTGATGTTATGGTTCGGGTACCATACATCAGAGCAGATTGAGGAAGTGATGTTATGGTTCGAGTACCATACATCAGAGCAGATTGAGGAGTGATGTTATGGTTCGGGTACCATACATCAGAGCAGATTGAGGAGTGATGTTATGGTTTGAGTACCATACATCGGAGCGGATTGAGGAGTGATGTTATGGTCCGAGTACCATATATCGGAGCGGATTGGGGAGTGATTTTATGGTTAGGGTACCATACACCGGGGCATATTGAGAAGAGATGTCATGGAATGAGTACCATGGGTCATAGTGAAGGATGTTTGTGGTTCTCCGGTTATTCGGTCATGAGTAAGTTCGATTAGGCGTCCCTTGAGAGGGAGATCGAGAGCCCCTCAGAGTATTTTAGTAAGGAGTCAGTGAGAAGGGAGAATTTCGATCTGAGTTGGGCAATCAATCGATAAAGGAGATGTCACCTCCTATGATCGGGGAGGTACTGATTATGTACGTGTAAAAAAAATGAGGAGCATGATGTTTTAGTTTTGGGTTTAGGGGTAAACCCTGCAGGTCGTCATTGACGATGATTTCCCACCAGAGTATCAGGTAGCATGTGTGCCGCGAGGCAGTGATCTATCATGAGCAGATAGTCAGTTGGGACTAAGATAGTCGAGGGCCACGTTATACCTAATTGAGTTTAGTCGGGTGTACGGTAGTGGTATCAGCGGGGAGTTCAGTCGAGTTCAGCGGTGCCGAGAGTTTTCTATCCATGGGGTGTTGAATTTGGGAGTGGGTTCCTGTTCTTGGGATGATCCCGGTGTTGGAGCGTTGGTTAATGAGTTGAGGTGAGGGGTACGATGGTTTTATGGTTCAGTCTTTGAGCCAGGGATGTTATCGAGCAGTTGAGTTGTTTGGTACTAAATTGGTACGAGATTTGGAACGGCTAGAGGCAGACGTGACGAGAAGTTCTTGAGGAGTTTACCAGAGGTTCAGACTATATGAGGTCGATTCATTTCCTTAAGGGGGGGATTATCGGGCGTTGTGTAGCACTTTCCGGGGGCAGGTGCGATTTTGCTGGAGAATATAGTTATGGGTTAGTTGCGTGCTATTTGGTGATGGTTCGAACCCTAAGTGGGGGAGAACCGGGTGCCGTATGTAAGAAAGCAGAGATTTGTCAAGAGCAGGTATAAGTGGAGTATATAGATATGCGGTAAGAAATCATGAGACCAGAGATGTCGGTGATCGAGGAAAGGGGTCAGAGTGAGTTAATGCGGGAAGTACTTGTTTGAAAAGGGTGAATGTCTCCACGACAGGTGTTTATTAGTCAGGAATCTGGTATTGGTCGGTGTTGGGGCAAGTAGATAAAGAATGATTGGGCAGCCAACTCCCGGGTCGGTATGCGTATCCTTGTTTGGATTTTGAGCGGCGGGAAAAAGGGTTTCAGAGAATTATCAGCGTATTTCGTAGCATTAGCGTTTCTTCATATTGCAATTGAGAAATTGAATACACCGAAGTTGCAACTTGGGAAAAATGAAGATCTAGTTATGGGGTTCAGAGGAAATGTATTATTGCATCTATATGGTGCTTGGGGCAGGAGATCTGTGGTTGTGGCAGGATCTTGTGATGTTCGGTGGGGGTGTTCCGAGGTATCCGGGTATTGATATCTTTATTTCGAAGTTATTCGTGAATCTTGAGTTGAGACGACTTGTGGTATATCAGGTATCTATGGATCTAGTGATAGCCCTTCGAGTATGGGCATCTAGGGAGATTACTTGGGAGAGTGGATCTTCGCAAGGGTGGGAATCTGTTATGACAATTGCCTCCAGAGTCTGTGATGAATATTCGAGACGAGTATGGGTAGCCGCCTATGATAGTCCGTGGAGCACGAGCTAGTGGAGTCAGAGGGTGTTGTGATACTGCGGGGAGCCGTAGTACTCACTAGTCAGAGGGTGTTGTGATACTGCGGAGAGCCGTAGTACTCACTAGTCAGAGGGTGTTGTGATACTGCGGAGAGCCGTAGTACTCACTAGTCAGAGGGTGTTGTGATACTGCGGGGAGCCGTAGTACTCACTAGTCAGAGGGTTTTGTGATACTGCGGGGAGCCGTAGTACTCACTAGTCAGAGGGTGTTGTGATACCGCGGGGAGCCGTAGTGCTCACTAGATGGCAAGAGAGTGTGATGATGGAATGTTCTCCGATCAGTGTATGATGTGGAAGAGTTTTGGGCTTGAGTAGCCCTAGTATTGAGTTTTTGGAGCCTGGATGTTGGACCGGGGGCAAGACTGGGGTCCCCGTCTCTGTCGGGGAATGTGGTGAGATGGCAAGGGATATGCGCAGCAGAAACCAGAGATCAGAGTGGAGATGATCCTCGGTTGGATTGTACTTTCTTGCATAAGGAAAAGAGAATTTCGTGACTTGCGTGTCACGGGGCCGGGATAGTGGTCACGGGGAGGAAGTTAGTGGGATATTTGGATCATGATTTGGGTGACCTTTGGAGGCTTAGATGTGGAGTCAAAAGCTGACCTGGTGCCCAGTCTCGAAGAGGGATATGTGATGAGCTAGAGCTTATCCTGATGATGTCGGAGGACACCTCAGAGGGAGTGAACGATTCAGACGCTCAAAGACATGCTTCGGGCATGTGTATTAGATTTCGGAGGGTGTTGCGGCATGTATTTATCCTTGGTTGAGTTATCCTATTTCAACAGCCATCATTAGTGCATTGGTATGCCACCCTTTGTGCTGTTGTATGGGAGGAAGTGTCGGACCCTCATTTGCTGAGGAAAGTGTCGATTCGCGGAAGTGGAAGTTGTAGTGAGAATGGATGATTTGGAGTCTGATGGTCGAACATTGTGTCTGTGACAGTGGTATGGAATGACATCATGATGGGATGTCTGCTGAGGATGCGGAAGGGATTCCACGGGTGTAGAGCCAAGAGTCTCAGGATGGATGTAGGGATGGAGTCTGGGACTCCCAGCTTGATTCTGATCAAGGGTCGTGTGCGTAGTGGTGGTGTCTCCTGGGGACGTTAGAGATGTCATCAGTGCGACGGGTTCTCCTAACCCGAGAGTGCGAAGGTTGGTGCGGCTTGGGTGCTTGAGTGCAAGAAGAGGACTCATGAGATTTGCTCTGGGATTGAAGAGTGGTCCTTTCTGTCGTCACGGATTGGATAGGATGGGATTTGGATCGGGGATCTGATGGTTCATGGCTTCTAACCCTTATGGGTCAAGTGATTGTTGAGATTTGGATCAGTGATGCTTCATGGGTAAATCTTGAATCGTTGAGTGTGGTTATCTGAGGGTACATCCGGTGCCCGGTTCGAGACAGTGGTCAGGACACCGTAAGGAAAGGGAAAGTGTGTTCGAGTTTTGATGGGTATGCCTTGTAAGAGCGGGTCCGATTAAGGCCAGGTGGCACGTTGTGGGAGTATTTCTGGAGTTGAGTTGTTGTAGGCTTCGAGGGCGAAGCCTAATTTAAGTGGGGGAGAATTGTAACATCCCGAAATATCAAGAGTAGAGTTGAAGGGCTAAAAGAGTAAATTGGGAAAGAGTGACTCGGCGAGTCCATGTGCGGACTCGGCGAGTAGAGTCGCGACCTGGTCGCGTGTTAAGTGGCCGACTCGGCGAGTCAGTGTAATGGACTCGGCGAGTAGGCGCTGAGTGGAGAAAACCCTAATTCTCGGGGTTGAGCCTTATATAAAGATCACTATGTTTTCCTCCCAGCCTCTTTATCACCCCTTGAGCCCCAGAAAACCCTAAATCACGGAGAAGCACCATTGTTGAGTGGATTGGAGCTTGGAGAAGTAATGGTTGAAGGAATTTTGGGAAGATTGAAGGCTTGGAGCAAGGGGATTTGCTTGGATTCGAATTTCATTGCAGTTGGGGCATCACTTAGAGGTAATATCTCGTTATTGACCTGTTGTTATGTTGTTTCTTCATTTTGGGGTTTGTGAGAAATTGTCTATGGATGAAATGGGAAGTCTAGAGGTTAGATCTGAGGTTGCTACCTCAGATCTGGAAGGGAGAAGAATCAGAGAGCATGAAAGTCCCTGTGTTGGAGTGTTTAGTGAAGCTTACATGTCCCAAACCCTAGCCCCAATGTGCAAACGGCTTAGATCTCTTTGGATTCACGTAAAGTTTGCCACTTTACGTGATGGATGGGTTGTAGGAGGCTACATCTATGTTTTGGATCAATTGCATGGCCTGGAGTGCTTCTGAATGGATTCAGAACGGTGGTACTCGGCGAGTCACATGGGTCGACTCGACGAGTTGCTTGAAGATGGCCTGGAACTCGACGAGTTGGAAGAACAACTCGGCGAGTAGGTTGAAGATAGCCTTGGACTCGACGAGTCTTGTCGAAGAGTCCCAAATATTCTCTGGTTGAGCCGAGAATCGGTGAGTCGAGTGTGAGTGGACTCATATTTGTTGGACTCGGCGAGTCTCGGGGTGACTCGGCGAGTTAGGTCACAGATTGAATGAAGTTATGATTATGGGAACTCGACGAGTCACAGGGTTGACTCTGTGAGTAGGGTCAGTCAGGGGTTGACTTAGACTGAGGACTTTGATTTCGACCAAGGGTTGGCCGTTGACTTTTAGGGTTTGGTCAGCGATGTGGCCTTTGGGCCAAGAGAGAGGTAAAATAGTCTTTTAACCATAAGAGGGTGTTATGAGAGGATTTATTCTAGTCTCGAGAGTTATATTCATGAGAGTATTTGCCTTACGTGTTAGGCGGTGGTGAGTTCGAGATTCAAGTGTGGGGATATCTGCTTCCTGCTTTCCAGGTGAGTCTTCTCACTATACTTTACCTTGAGTAGGTAACCAGAGTTAGGTGATTAGAGTATTTGTATGCTATATGTACGTGATGTGTTGTACTGCATTATTTCTATGTGATATATGCTGTGCATGTTTATAGAGTTGGAACCGGAAGGTTCCCAGAGTTAGAACCTGAGGGTTCATAGAGTTTGGGTGCACGGACCCACAGAGTTATAGCCTCGAGTGGCTAATATGTGTTATGTGTTGTATTTTGGGGAACTCACTAAGCTTCGTGCTTACAGTGTTTTGTTTGATGTTTTTTAGGTTTCTTTCAGTATCACGGGACGACATCGGCTTGATTGTACACACCAGAGAAAGAGTCATATTTTGGAGGATCCTGGTTTTCTATGCAAGTGAAAATGGAGTTATGTTTTGTAAATCGACTATGAATAAGATTTTAAACAAGTGTTTCTGAGAGTAAAATGATTATTTTAAATGAAAATTTTGTCTTGAAATTTACGGTGTTACACAATTGTTCTCAAATCAGTTGCAACAATAAGAATTAAGATTGGCTGTGGATCAATGAACAAATCTGTAAAAACCTACAAAATGGAACTAATAGAAGTTAATGTTGAGACAACAAAGCAATACTGAAAACAAATAGTTATGAAATTTGAGTTTGTGGTCATCATCATTCTTAACCTATATACCAATTCCAATTTCAAACAAATAATTGCTAACATTTATCGCAATAAATAGAGAATTACTAACCTGATAGCCAAAGGGGAGCTTGTATTCGATAGAATTCATAACCGGATGTGAAAAGGAAGTCGGTAGTCAGATCGGCGTTGAAACTAATCGTCATTGTTGAGCCCGACGATTGTGCTCGGGAACTAGTATCATAATCTATGGAGAGAGGAAGAACATTCACAAGGAGTGGGAGGTGAGGAAATCACTGGAGGAGAAGATAATGGCTGAAATTACGGATGTGAGAATCTCTCTCTCTCTCTCTCTCTCTCTCTATATATATATATATATATATATATATATATATATCTTGAGAGCGAGACTGATGATTGAGTGTGCGTGAATGAAGCGAAGAAGGTTGTTCTCCTGATTTAAGGCATAGAAAGCTATGGGGACGACAAGTCGTCCCTATAGCCTTCCCCAAAATCGCGCCTTACCTATTTTCTTTCCCGCTTAACATATTGAGAACACGGTAATTGTGGTAAGTAAAAGGAAAGTCAAAATCTATTGAGACGATATGGCGTCCCTGTAAGGCATGTATAGCAACGACATATGTCGTCCCTGTAGATCCCGTCTCTATATATGCTTATTCTTGTAGTGATTTTTTATTAGTTCTATTGATTGTCGCACATTCATTGTTTGTCCATTTAAAAATCCAGATGGTGTGGTTTGTTATTTTTTTCATTGTTTGTCCTATTTGCTGGTCCAAGTCAGTACTAGAAAACAGAGTGGATTCCTACGGAAATTAGCGACGGAAATTTTCCGTCGGAAATTAGTGACGAAATTCCGACGGAATCGTGACAAAAATAAAAACCCTAATATTAGTGACGGAATACTGACAAAATAGCAACGGAAATAAATTCCGTCGGAAATCCGTTGGTAATCACCGACGGATTTCCGACGGAATTTAAACGAAATACTAGACTTGGGCGGATGAGATTCCGTCACTAGTTCGTTGGTATTTACCGACGGATTTCCGACGGACTTGTCTAACTTTCGACATTTCGAGCAACATACGTCATTTTTTGTGCTTATTTTTTCTCACACGTATATTATACATCAATTGTTGTATATTTACGAAATTATAGCTAATATACATATACGATATCCGTGCGCACTATCGGAACCCCGCTAAAGATCTTATGCGTTAACATCTAATACATATTAATACATGAGATCCTGATGGTGTATTGTATGTATTAAATTTACTATAATTTGTTCAATGTGTATTAATTGGTGTAAAACAAAGGTGTAATAAAATTTATAGCGATAAAAACCATGTTTGGTCCCCGAAAACTTGAAAATTAGAATTGAAACGTTGGTCTCGAAGGTGTATATGGGTGTACGTATGTGTATTTTAGCTATAACGTATAAAATATGTAGTTACTGATGTATTATATGTGTGTGAGAAAAATAAATCGGAAAAAACGACGTATGGTGCTCGAAAAGTCAGAAATTAGAAAAGATCCATCGGAAACTAGATCACCCGTGGCCTGTCTTTTCAAAGATCCCATTGGAGTTACGCAGACAGATATTTGAGCGTTTCCGGGTAATATATTAAGTATTTATTAATATATCTTATGCTCATTTGTTTTATTTTGGATATTTGACTTAACATTTTTTTTCTTCAAACCTTGTATCGGTGGTCTCCGACAGAAGAGGAGAGGATCTACCAAGGCTTTGAGAATATTTTGAAGGAGCGCTACCGTGACCGGATGAGGGACGCTAGGGATGCTTCAGTCATTCTAGCAGAACAAGGTGGCCACCATATCGAAGATGTGAATGAATCTTTTCACATCTTAGAAAATTTCCATCCCCAATACATCCTAGAGAATGTTTGGAAAAACTTATGTGCTGTAAGGGATTCAATACATTATTTTTGTTTTTGTTGACTTTTATTCCTTGTTATATTATTATAGATATATTTTATTTACAGTATTGGAACACTCCTAAGTGGAAAAACATATCTGCATGTGCAAAGGAAAACCGCAACACTCCCGATGCTAATGGGAAGACTGGGAGGCACACAGGCGGGAGCATTGGAAATGCTGACCATCGCAGGAAACTGGTAAATAATTGAAGTTATAAAGCTTATTAATCTACTTTTCTTAATATTAACTACAACTATATTGTGTCGTTTATGTAGAAAGAAGCAACAAGTAAAGATCCATCATGGTTGGATCTGTTTATGAAGACCCGTCTTGATAAGGAATCAAAGAAAAGATATTTTGAAGGTGATCGTTCCAATTTGCACTTTTGCTCAGAGACTGCACGTCAGGGACATGTAAGTTAACTTTATCATTTCTATATTTTGATAGTCTCAATTTTTGTTATAATCACAATGATGTTATTTTGGTAAATTATAGGATTCATATATGAGGGGACTGAGTGAGAAATATGGAGATGATCCCACAAAGCATGTGCTCGATGTTGATGTATTGAACATGTCATAGTTGCAGAGACAGAAAGGGACCCACAAGGGTCGTATGTATGGGATTGGGACTGCCGATAGTCAGTTTTTGTTTACGGGGTCACTATCTGTGGGGGGTGACAGCTCACATTATGTGCAAAATGAAGAGGTATGTTCTTTTTATTAGTACATTACTATAATGAATAAAAAGTATAGTATGTTATTATTATTACATTGCTATAATGGATAAAAAGTGTAGTGTGTTGTTATTATGAGTACTTTGATTACTATAATGGGTAAAAAAGTCAAAATATGTTGTTATTTTGTGTTCGTTTCTATACTGGATAAAAGGTATAGTATATTGTTATTATGAGTATTTGATTACTATAATGGGTAAAAAAAGTCGAAGTATGTTGTTATTATGAATACGTTGCTATAATGGACAAAAAGTATAGTATGTTGTTATTATGGATTAAATTGATTGCTATAATGGATAAAAAAACTCAAAGTAAGTTGTTATTATGAGTACGTTGATATAATGGACAAAAAGTATAGCATGTTATAATGAGTACTTTGATTGCTATAATGGATAAAAAATGAAAATATGTTGTTATTATAAGTACATTGCTACAAGGGTTTTATTAATTATTTATGTTTGTCTTACCATTTTTAGGTAGAAAGATTGCGCAATGAAATGGCTAGCATGCGGGAAGCTGAAGCACAAAGGGAAGCACGAGACGCACAAAGGGAAGCACGAGACGCACAAAGGGAATTGGAAATGGAGGAGATGCGAAAAAAGCATGCCTTGCTTGAAGCACAAATGACGGATTTTTTCAAGCAAAACAATTTCTCTGGAAATCCACCACAAAGAAACTAGTTTATGTTTCTAATCTAAAATATTGGTAATCATATTTTGTGACACTTTTTAGTTATGTTCAAACAATTGGTAATCACATCCGAAGTATGATGTTTAATTAGGTATTTTGGAATACTAATTAGTGTCTTGTTAGACGGTTAATTAAATATGGTAATCGTATGTGGTGTGATCATATTTTGAGACACTTTATCGTATTTCTTTTTTATGTATTCACTTCAGTTTACCTCTTGCATTTATGTGGATAAAAATTGGATTTTTTTTTTTAATTATTTTTTCTTTTTAAAAAATATTTTACCGACGGAGTAGTGACTGAATACTCACAAACGAAAAGTAAGAACATCCGTCAGAAATCCGTCACAAAAAACAATCAGTCGGTAACCCATTACTTATGATTCCGTCGGTAATCCGTCACTTACGGTTCTGTCGGTAAACCGTCACTTATTGTTCCGTCGGTAATCCGTCACTAAAACTATCCGTCGGTAATTAACGTTCCGTCGGTAATCCGTGACTAAAACTATCCGTCGGTAATCCGTTACAAAGAAGTTTCTGTCGGTAATCCGTCACAAACAGTATCCGTTGGTACTCCGTCATTATTGCGTCGTTAATTTGGTCAAAGAGGTCCGACAAATGGACGTCGCTGTCCGTCGGAAATCTGTCGGAAATTCCGTCGGTATTCCGTCACAAACAGTATCCGTTGGTACTCCGTCATTATTGCGTCGTTAATTTGGTCAAAGAGGTCCGACAAATGGACGTCGTTGTCCGTCAGAAATCTGTCGGAAATTCCGTCGGTATTCCGTCACAAACAGTATCCGTTGGTACTCCGTCATTATTGCGTCGTTAATTTGGTCAAAGAGGTCCGACAAATGGACGTCGCTGTCCGTCGGAAATCTGTCGGAAATTCCGTCGGTATTCCGTCACAAATAATTACCCACGGGGCTTTTTACAACAGAACGAATTCCGTCGGAAAACTTGTTTAGCGACGGATTTCCAACGGATATGGCCGTCGGAAATCGCCCAGTTTTCTAGTAGTGAGTTAACATTTGCCGGAGATCTTATATGTGATGCAGTCGTTCTTAGAGGTGTGATTGTCGATATCTACCTTCTTCTTAGGGTACCCTATCTTAATGAGATCCTCGAAGTCTACTGTTGCTACTTTTGTTATATACTATGCTTAACAGAATTAGTGCTAATAAAAATTATCGAGAAAAATAACCAAGTAATCTTGTAATTTTAGATACCATTGAATTAGAAAACACGCTAATTAACATTGCCTTTTAAGTGGAATGAACGAAACACATATCCTCATAAATAATCTATTATGTTGATTACTAGAATAATTGCATACACCATCGATCTTAAAATCCGTTGCTAAAATTGTAATTTACTATATTCTAAGTTTTACATGAAGAAGAATTAATTATCTTATACATTATTTAAATAATTTCTGCATAGAACACATGTAACTGCATATTGATTCCGTTTCTGCTATAAAAATCACCCATACAAAGAATAATTAAAATTGAATTCTTTATCTTAAAAAACAATTAACTAATAATACTCAAAACTCTAGCCTCTGGTATACTTTGAAGAGCAGGCCTCCAGTAACTCCCACAATTTCGATTCACTTGCCTGCCTCTTTGAATCTGTAATCTCTTTATCTCCTTCAACCTTCGTTCTAATGGATTTGAAACTGATGATCTCATTAATGGTCGCATATCAACATTGTCATTTTTCTTCACAGCTTGTTCAAGAATTTTCTGCAGTTGATGTCTTTTCATCAGGACTTTCATCCTCACCACTCCGTCTTTTCCCACTGTCCGTGAAACTACACCTCCCGGAACCCCTGTGACATCAAGAACTTTGAGATTTGTAGTAGCCATTTGATTTTTCGACCTTGCAATTTGAGATGAAAATATTGATTCTATTTTGTTTAGATATTGGAGATAACTACTTATGTTTATGCGCCAATGAATTGCATGGTTTATATAGGTGTGTGGTGTACCTATAAACCTATAAAATCTAATAAATAAATAAAAACACAGCACATTAGAGTTGGTTCATCAACTGAAATCAAGAATGTCAAACACATTAACTGTACAATTATTTAAAAAAATGAAGTTGTTCGTTATTTGGCATTGCCATTTGATTTTTTTTTTTCGACCTTTAAGCATTACACATTAGCCAAACTGTCCTTGCCTGAAATATTATTATTAATGAAAATGTTCGTAATTTGACAATGGCGTTTGATTGAATTTTGTTCAACAACGTATTAATTTAAATGGTTTGATTTCCTTTAGAATAAAGAATTATTTGCAACAAAAACAGAGAGACAGATATTTTTCATCTTTTTCACATAATACCAATATATATATATTTTTTTATCAATTGTGATAATGTACTTCACCAATCTTATCAGTAGCATAACTACTGCGATCTTCATTGCATTTGCATTGGTTTGTAGAAAATATTAGAGCTCAACAATAGAAGTCAATCGGTTGAGCTCAGAATTTCATATAGGAGGTTTAATGTTCAAAACTTGCACAATATTGATATGGCCCCGCAGTTTATTCCCACGTGGGTCTTGGGACGTGTACATTGTAGACCATCCAAATGATAGGGTTTACTATTTTTATTGAACAAAAACGGATATGTACGAGTAGTCTCTAGCACATGACCTCTTATTAATCAATCGGCGTTGATGATGAAGCGTTGATGGTGAAGCGAATTTCATTAAATTTTAGTTATATTATCGGTTAGTTTTTAATTTTTCATTGAATTTAACTTTAAACTAAAGTAACAAGTTATGGAAACTAAAAA
This sequence comes from Lactuca saligna, assembly GCF_052625555.1. Lineage (NCBI taxonomy): Eukaryota > Viridiplantae > Streptophyta > Magnoliopsida > Asterales > Asteraceae > Lactuca > Lactuca saligna. The sequence continues at coordinate 93,341,603 of NC_136420.1, forward strand.
TCAAATCAAAACAATTAAAATACACATGTCAAGTTCAATCTTCTAGATTTTTCTCATTACCAACATCTCAATATGTGTGTATGGGAAATACATAATTATCTAAAAGGTTTTATAGGATTAGATAATTTACAAAGATAAGGAAGATATATTACATGAAATGATGTTCATCACTAATAGTTCCCAACATTCAAAGTAGAACGTGGAGATAATCTTGAAAATCGTCGAATAAAAATATATGGGGGTCCATTTGTAATGTTTCCACAAGTTGACAATGACAAGGAACATTCTAACATCCCGATGTTCAGGTACTTCTAAATTCATCCTTATAATTTCATTTCATGTCAATTGGTCAAGTGGTAGCATTATTGGGCATAATTGAGGTTTAGACAAGGCGTGTTGGAGGCACCAACACGGCGTGTCTGAATATTAAAAGGTGCACGTTTTATTTTGGCATGCGGCGTGTTGACCGCTGAGAATGAAACCCTAATATTTCGGGTTTTCTTTCTATTTAAAGGAATGTGGAGGCTAGGGTTTGTTCACCGTCAGCCTCCATCAGCACCTTAAGCTCTAAAAGAAACCCTAATCATTTCCTCTCCCATTTTTGAAGCTAGTTGGTGTTTGGAAGGAAGAAGGATGCAAAGATCCAACAAGCAAGCCCTATTCTTCAGTTTGGCACTCTCCTGGACCTTTATAAGTGTCCAAAACCCAATTTTTATCATTCAAAGTTGTTAGATATTGAATTTTGTCCCTTTTTCTCCTTGCTCTTAGATGTTGCAATGGATGGATCTCATAAAGTTTGCAACTTTATGTATCTCCAAGTCAAGGTGACCTAGTAGTAGGTTGGATCTAGCCTATAACCAAATTTTGATGCCATGCATAAATATTAGGTCATAAATCCTCCTTTTAACCTAATATGGGTTCAAGACATGCATTAGGATGGTTTAGGTGTTTGAACCACTTCTGGAAAGGATGGACTTCGGATCTTAAGGATAAGGGGATTGTGGTTAAGCCCTTGCATTATGAAGCTTGTGAGTTGGGTTCTTGGACCTTTTGGTACTCCCAATGGATAAAGTTGAAACTCTATCCTTCCTAATCATATTTAGTCTAGATCAGCGCTTTGGAGCTTGTGGGGATAAAAAGGGCAGTTGAATGTATTAAGTTGTTGGAATTCTAGCAAACACAACGTATTTGCAAGTTAACACAGCGTGTTGGCTGAAGTTTTCCCGTCTGTTCGTATGCTCACGGAACACGGCGTGGCCAGAAGGAACACGTCGTGTTGGGTCAAGATGGACTGTTAACCTTGACCGTTGACTTTGACCAAGTTGGACTTTGAGGGTATTTTGGGATTTCGATGGAATTGGTCACTTCGTGGATTTAGGTATTGTGTTGTGAGCTGAGATTCGGAGCCGGGCCTCATCAGTTCTATCCAGTTGCAAGGTGAGTTTTTCTCACTGTACTTACGGGTCAAAGGCACCAAGGCCGGCCCTTTGGATTGTTATCCTGATTTATCGTATGATTATGTACTATAGTGATGTGTTAGATCTGCATCCTAGTAGATAGGATCATGTTATGCTTAGTGGTATGTAAGATCTGTTTGTTTGTTTATTGGCTGGTTATTGTATGCTTATCTGTTATATGTGCACATGTTTGTCAGAGGCTGATGCGTCACTTCTTTATGTGTAAGCCAACAGGACGGGACATTCCAACCTTATGGTTAAGGGCATAGGGTATTCCATCCCGAGGATGATTGGACCTATAGAATGTTGGTATTCCAACCTGAGGGTTGAGGGGTTGGGGTATTCCAACCCGATGGTTGATAGGACCTATAGTATGTTGGGATTTGATGATATATGGTCCATTAGCATGGCCTAGACCACTCTAGAGCGCCAACCTGGCCTGGCACGCTCTTGCTGGCCTTGTCTGGTGCTCCCTTGTCAACCATGCTTGGGACTATCTTGCTGCCCGGCCCGACGCTCCCTTTCCTGGAGTTCCCTCGCCTAGCTCTCCCTTGTCATCCCTTACTGGCTGGCATCCCCCAGCCGTGCCTGGGGCGCGCCCGCCAGACCTGCCCGGCACCTCCGGGCGGCCTCGCCCAGTTCCTTGCTAGTTGGGCCTGAATTGGGCTGGACCAAGGCCTAACCTAATTCCCCTTGACCTAATTGTCCGCTATAAATAGAATAGTGCCCCTTCCATGAAGGGGGCCTCTCCTAGAACTTTCCCTTGGATCTTCCCCATGGCTCAGTTGCCACCCGCCGCCGTCAACCACCATACACCACCACCAGCACCAAGATGGTTCTCTCCAGCTATGGAGGACCATCTCAGATCTTCTAGCTGATCTAACTTGTTCGTCAGAGTCTACTCTCGGGGCACAGTCTTTGGGACGGCTCTAACGCATCTCTCTGATTGTGACTAATAGATCTCTGTCGCAGCAGAAGACCAGAAGACTCATCGGAGGTCAAGGTCGCATCATTTTGCGCCATCCTGGATTTGAGCAAGTAGCAAAAGCCTCAGTTGCTTTCAAGCTCGTTTTTTCCTCAGATCTGGTGTGTTTTCATCTCAGGTTTCTTCAGATTTGTTAATCTCTAGTATCATTTGCTCAGATTTGTTCATGTTTGGCATCAATTTGTTCAGATCCATTTGGCTTTTGCCAAGATCTGATTATCCACCCCTCAGATCTCATGATCTGATGTGTTCTATCATTCAGATCTCCTAGTCTGCTTAGTGTCTTTGTTCAGATCTATGGATTTGTTTCATTCAAGACAAGATGTTTAGAGTTTAGATCTACCGTAGTTTTTGTTCATTCAAACTCTTTTCAAGTTCATAAAGACATCTCAGATTAGCCTCGTTTTCTTTTCAGTGACCCATTTAGCAAGTTAAGGAGAAAAGAAATTCTTACAAGTTTTTGAGTTTTTACTCCACCTTTGTTTGTATTTATGATGCTTTCGCTCCAGAAGTTTAGAAAAGGAAAACGAAAATCTGGTCAGATATGTTTCTTTGTTCATACTTTGATAGCTTGTTAAGCAAGCTGAAGAGTGAAGAGAAGCAAAAAGTTTTCTAAGAAAAATAATTTATTAAATTTGTTTTTGTTTTTTATTTTGAGGTTTTTTTCAGAAAAATGAGAAGGAAAGAAGCTTTTTATGAGTTTTATCTCATCCTTTGCTCACATATTATTAGAAAACCCTTTCCAAATTGTGCATTTTCGTGTATATTTTTACTTTCTGTAACAACCATTTGTACATATAGCTGTATGGCTTATAAAAAACCTTCAGAGAGAGAGAGAGAGAGAGAGAGAGAGAGAGAAGAAGAAGAAGAAGAAGAAGAAGAAGAAGAAGAAGAAGAAGAAGAAGAAGAAGAAGAAGAAGAAGAAGAAGTTTTTATGGGTTTTACCCCACCTTCTAATCACACATTTTGCAGAAAATGCTTTACTTATTGTTGTTTAAGAACATTGTAGGAAAATGGTTGAGGGGCCTGGTGTATTCCTACCTAATGGTTGATTGGACCCACAATATGTTGTTATTGTATAGGTGTTATTTGTTGTGTGTTGGTATTTTGGGGAGATTCACTAAGCTTTGGGCTTATAGTTATGGGTTATGTTTCAGGTACATCAGATGATCTCGGAAAGGGAAAGGCGTGATCGTGCACTTCCTCATGTTCTGTTTAATGATTTTGGGAAAACTTTGGTTATAAACATGTTTTGAAAACTATTTTGTAAACAATGATGGTTTGTGAAATTGTTTGAAAAGTATAAATTTTCAATGAATTTTATGGTTGTTACGAGTTGGTATGAGAGCCTTGGTTTGAGTGAATTGGAGGATCACTCATGTGAATCCATTCTCAAACTAAAGAAGAAGATTTTAAAAAAGATTTTTAAAATGTTTTCAAAATAATCAAGGAGGATGTGATGTGTACCACCAGTCTGATCCAGTAAGGAGACCGCAAAATACAACATTGTTATTTGATATTGTGATATGTTAGAACAGCATGCTCGTGATAGGCTAGAGATCTTCTGGAATTCGCATGATAGAATTGTCTGATTATATTATGCTTGATAGCCTACGATTCTTCTTATATGGGATTAACGTCATTATTGTAGTTGCTTAGTGTATGCATCATGGTTATACACAACTAAGATTCTATAGCTTGAGAATGTGTGGTTTGGCCTTATTTCATGTTCTTGTTTGATGAAGGGCTTAGGGGACGATCAAATATTTGAATGTCTATAGGGCCCAGCATTATGTATGATTAGCATACACGAGTACTGCAGGGTTAGTGGAAGTTTCATGAATGATTTGTGTGGGGTCAGACGGCCAGTTCCGAGATTATTAGCCTTTCCTTTAGGGTGTGAAGATTGAGTGTATGATCATGCTAGTGTGTATTGTTAGGGTTATTGTGATGATCTTCTAAGACAAATACGGGTTGGTGGAAGGTAGTATGGACCCATACTACTGGAAGCACAGGACCCGTACGCGTAACACGGAAGTCACAACCCTTAGGGATTTGTTGGGAGTTGGTTTCCCTGATATGATTAGCATGTTATCTAATTTCCCCTAGTTTATATTCAATATGGTGACGATGAGACGAGTTGAAACTGGCCCTGATCGGGATTGACAGCTGGCAATCAGGGTGGGTCAGCTGCATTGGATGACAAGATTATGGAGATTCTTTGTGAGGAGGTTGTGGCTATTGTCTGGGATCAAATATCGGATTTGTTTGGGTCTATTAAGACCGCGATGATGGAGTTATTTGATGATAGATACACATCCATTGTTGAGATTGTAAGCATTACAGCTGCCAATGTTTGTTCGGGTCGGGTTTTTTAGTATCGGGACTTTGGCAATACAAAGCCCCCGAGTCTCGATGGAGTGCAAGACCCGATCATAGCCATGAGGTGGCTGTCTGATGTTCAGGGATACTTTTTCACCTGCTCATGCCCAGCTGACTCGAAGGTCAGGTGCGCTCTGAATCTTCTAAGGTCCGAAGTGAAGGATTGGTGGAGAATTATTACTAGTTCATTTTCTGCTGAGCAGAGAGCTGTTGTCTCTTGGGAGCAGTTCTCGGAGATGTTCCGCTTTCGAGATGTGTTGTTGGTTTAGCATGAGAGGTTGGCTCAGGAGTATATGGATTTGAGGTAGGGGTTGGATTCGGTTACGGAGATCACCAAGATGCTTACTGAGATCTGAGCAGGCTCAAATGACCTGTTACTTGAGCATGCTCAAGAAGGAGATTCATCAATTTTTATCAACCCAACTCTATGGTTCTTTGTTCGAGTTACAGGAGCTCGCTAGGTGGCATGAGAGTGAGGTTGAGTTACAAACAAGGGAGCAGAGATCGGCCCAGGTGCAGTCGCAGCCTGTGCCGAAGCGGTTTAAGGCTGCTGATTCTAGATCGGGGAGTCATAGGGGCCGCACTTGTGGAAAGTGCGGTAAGGTGCATGATGAACCTTGTCGATATTCTTCAGGATGCCACAAATATGGCAAGCAGGGTGATATCACGAAGGACTGCCAGCAGCAGTCTCCAACTCTGGGTAACAGACTGTGACAACTACTAATCTTTTGGTCAAGTCAAAGTCAAGTCAAGGTCAACAAGTCAAACTGGTCAACTCAACTAGTGTTATATGTTAGGGATTTCTTTATGTTTACTAATGTACAACTATAAATCCAACACTTTAAAGTTTCAAATGTTCGAAATTTAATGCCCTAACCTGGTTTAGTGAAGTAACGACTCTATAAAGTACTATTAAGTACCCTTCGGGGGTGTTTAACACTCAAGATAGGATGTAACTAAGTCTAAAGCCCTTGCTCTATGAAGAAAAACATTAATAAAGTATCTCGATAAAGTCTCTCTCAATCTCTCCCACTATATCTCTATATCTCTCTGAAATCTCTCTAAGTATGTGAAATCTCTCCAAGTATGTGAAATATCTTCCAAATCTCTCTATGTACCTTCCTCAGTCAAAGTCAACCCAAAACCGAAGGAGAAAACCCAAAAGCACCTTCTTGGTCCTAAACTTATCATTCGGAACCCTGTTGGTCCTCAACCTCTCGTCCGGAATCCTGTTAGTCCTGAACCTCTTGTCTGGAACCCTCTTGGTCCTGAACTTCTCGTCCGGAACCCTCTTGGTCCTGAACCTCTCGTTCGGAACCCTCTTAACTTTCTAAGGAACCAGGAGGAATCGCACTTCGGAACTTCCCTTTCCTAGGACAACCTCGCGTAACTCCGGGAGGATGAGCTCCGGAAGACCTCGCTTCGCATCTTCAGTCCGGACCTCCGGATTTGAGCAAACGGCTTCAGAAATGCACTTCTTTGCTCCGAATCTTGAAGAATGACTCCAGAATCCTTCTCAAGCCCTTCGGACCCTTGTAGGAACATGATTCCACTCCGGATTGTTGTCATTTTCAGACTTTTTCTTCAATTTAGGACATTTTGACGTCGGTAATTCCACCAAACTTGTATTTTTCATATCCTAAACCTCTTAAACCCCTATTTTATGCAAAAAATAATTATTTTAAACATATTTATATAAAATAATAACCAAGATTTTTAAATAGATTTTTAGAGGATAAAGGGGTTTGACTTTATGTTGTAATGTAAATCCCCCATTTTCCCATGCAAATCAGTAAAACACACATTACCCATAGATAACAAGCTTTACCAACCAACCCTCCATGCAAGTGTCAAGTCACCCTTATCCTCCACTTTAGATACGTGAACTCCTTTTTCCTCCCTAAGTTCCACTTCTCTCATTTACAATTAGTAAACTCCTAAGAATACTCTCAAATCCTTCAAGCTTCAAGTTCATCCCTTCAAAGGAAATTTCCAGATTTTTTTGGTAAGTGTTTTATCCTATTTGAATAATTATACTTCACATTATTCTAAGATTTCATTATAGTTACACACAAAAATTGTCCTTAGAATCCTCTAAAGATTTAAGAATCTTCCAAGTTTTGGAGCTTGGAAACTTCCTCATCACTCTTCAAATCACCCAGCAAGCTAACCAAGGTGAGCTTCATACCCCACCTTTTACAATGTTTTAGTGTTTTTGGGGGAGAGTACAAGTCAAATCTTGTCTAAATCCTTGAATAATTGCATGTATACGTATGTTTGGACATGTGTGTGTGTGTGTGAAATATTATTAAATTATTATCTTAGTAATATTCTCATGAACGTAAATGTTCACAACTTCATAAAGAAAAGAGGATACTTTATGTACAAAAGAGCCTCCCAACTATTGGGTGTGCCCAAACGAACCCCTTTATCTATGCTTTCAAGGCTAGAGATAAAAGTTATTAAAAAGGACCTTGATAAGTTGGTACTATCTCTAGTAATTTTCGAAAATGGGAACTTTGTGACTATTTGCAAACTATTAGGGATTATTTATAAATATTGATAAATCATTTCACCAAGGAAATACACAAATGAAGCCTTTATGACAGAAAAATTCTCATGTCATAAAGTTGCTGTCATGAACTCACACAAGTCAAAGTTATATATAAAGCACAACTTGGCATTTTCCGACAAATTGAGCCACACATAGCATTTTATAAAGAAAAAAGGGTTGTTTGCCGGCTTTGATAATATCGGATCATTATGATAAATATTTCAAAGTGGATTGATTTCATTAAACGAAATGAACGAAACGAAATATCTAGTTACAACTACAACTATTATTATTTATTTAGTAAATAATGGTTTTCACGTTATGCTCAAAGATCGGTTAGTATTCTAGTCAAACGAATCTTCACAATACATATATTCATACAATATTGTACGCTAATATTGTCATATTTATACATATTTTAGGCAATATTTATTTACATTTCTATTGATATTTTGGTTATTTGCATAGAATAATGGTACTTATGAGTTTAAATTGTTATTTTGCATCCAAATAGAAGCATCTTCGAAGATAGGGACTTAAATTGTTAGAATAGGAACTTTGGAGGATTGAAGAAAAGAAGAACAGAAAATAACCCAAAAGACGTACTCACGACGTGAAAAAGTCATGGTTCATGACGTGAGTCCTTGCCGAACACGTTTATCCCATATTAACGACGTGAATCCTTATGGTTCACGACGTGAACTCGGGAAATCAGAAAACTATAAATTCCTTTGCCCAGTACTACTTGAGGACTTTTTGTCTGATTGAAGGGTTTCCAAACGATGATTTTTAGCAGAGGAGAAGTTCTGGAAAAAGGTTTTCAACAACAAAGGAGTAGAGGTTCATAATTTAGTTTACTTATTTGATACTTATGAGCATGTTTGCCTATTTAGTTTGTGTTTGTTTGTTAGTTGCCATTATGAGCAGCTGAATCCAGCTACTCTTGTTTAGCTAGATGAAGCTTCTAACTTATGAATAGCTTAATTTTACATGGATTTATTTAGTTGGTAAATTGCTTGTGTTTGCTTTATTGTTACCTAGCATGCTTATGTTTGTTTCTTTAGTTGCTTAATTTCATGTTCTGTGTAGCTTAGTGACCATTAACTACATGAAGTTGTTTACCTAGTGATTTAGTGAACATTAAATTGTTAGAGGTAGGATTGACTAATCTTAGTTAGTAATTAAAGTGAATAAATTTAGCTGTGCTAGAGAACGTCGATTATGACTATAATTGCTTTTGCATAATAAATCTTACATAGCATATTCATCATCATAATTGGTTATGTGTTTAATTGTGTGTGACCATACATAGTTCTTCATGAATTAATTAATTATTGGCAAAGTTAGACTTAAATTACGAATATAATAATAACCTACTTGATAATCCATGATTATTAGCTAGCAATAAGGACGAAGTGGATTCGAACTAAACAAGAGTATTTTTACTTATTGATTGAATTTTAGTTAAGTTCGTCTGATCTTGTAAAATAAGATAAAATTGTTTTTAAACTTGTTAATAATTAGGTTAATTTGATAGCAAGTAGATTAATTAGTAACATCGTACCCTGTGATCGATACCCGACTTACCCAAGCTATACTATAATATGACTAGGTACACAACCTATAGGTCCATAGTTAGTCTAAGTTTGCTAGTTTGTAAATATTAAAATTAGTGGGTACTTTTGTGCACATCAAGTTTTTTGCACCCTTTTCGGGGAACGGCTTAGTTAGTTATCAGTTTGTTTGCTTTAAATTAATCGATCCTTTTTGTAGGGTAAAACCTGAAAGAAGTTACTTTTTTGTTTTAATTTTTTTCTGCATTACAGGACTCACGACGTGAACCTTTAAGATTCACGACGTAAGAACTGAAGTTATTAGTTTTGTTTATTTTAGTTCGTCTTTCTTAGTTCAGTTTTACGTTTTATCTTTTTGTTTTATTTTAGGAGTTCATGATCAGAGGTTCTAACACACCTTTGGTGCCACCACTTGAAGATCCTGAGTCTGCAATTCACAAAAAGAATGATAAGAGCGTGAAAGAAGATAAAACACCAAAGAAAACGCCTTTACAAGAATTGAAGTTAGTGTTCTCAAAGAAGTCAGGAAAGAAAACGGGGGAGTCAAGTGCATCTTCAAAGAACAAGAGCAAGCTTGAACATTTAGATCAATTACCCGTCCAAATCGAGTCCGAATATGATACCGAGCCTGAATTTGAAGAACATACAAGTGAACCTGAAATGAGCCAAGAAACAAGATGGCGAATATTGAAGAAATGTCCATGGGAACTTACAGAAAGAGAATTCGAGATGATGTTGGTCCAGACTTAGTACAACCCGCTATTCCTGCCACTACCACTTTCGAGCTGAAAGGACATATCCTTTCTACATTAAAGGATATCCTATTCTATGGAAAAGATCATGAGGATGCATTCAAGCATTTAGATGAAGTGAATGACATTACCGATTACTTCAATATCCCGAATGTTAACAGAGATACTGTCTTGCTAAGGATGCTTCCCGTTACCTTTAAAGGAGTTGCAAAGGATTGGTTAAAAGCACTTCCGCCTGGTACAATCACTACTTGGGCTCAAATGCGTGACCAGTTTCTTGACCAATTCTATCCACCATCCAAGATAGCTAAACTCAAGAAGGCAATAGCTAATTTTGAGCAAAACCCAGGGGAGTCACTTTACAAATCATGGGAGCGTTACAAAGGGTTGTTAAGGAATTGTCCTCAACATGACCATAACATTCAACAAGAAGTGTCCATATTCTATGACGGGGTTAATGTATTGACAAGACAACTCCTTGATTCTCAAGGACCGCTTACGAAGAAGAACCCGGACAAGGTCAAGGAATTGGTTGAAGAATTTGCAAAGAATTCTCGTGAATACCACAATCCAAGTAATGAAAGCATGAAAGGAGTTGGGGGTGCACATTCTAACGAAATGGTTGCTATGATGGCGATGCTTAACAATATGGATAGGAGATTGACCCAAATGGACCAATCAATTCATGCAATTCGAGTTGGTTACGAGAGATGTAGTGGCCCACATTTGACAAAAGATTGCAACATGGATGAATATAGGAACAAGAAAGGTCAAGTTTGCTATTTAAGTAGAGATAAATACGATGAAGACTAGAGAAAACCAAAGAAAGAGTGGCTGCCATACGAAGAATACAAGAAGCAAAAGGAAGAGAAATATAAGCAAACTAGTCGAGGGTTCTACCAAAAAGAGCAGCCACCAACCGAGAAGAAAGTGGACTTAGAAACCATGTTGACCTGGTTCATGGAAGCATCCGAGAGAAGGCACAGAGATACCGATGCAGTGCTAAAAGAACACATGAATATGATGAAGGAACAACACAAAAAGATGATTGACCAGCAAGCTTCATTACGAAATCATCAAGCATCGATTCAAAGTTTAGAAGTCCAAGTTGGTTAACTTAATACTTTGGTTAATAACACATTGTGTTCACAATCACCCGAAAAGAAAGTTCAATCTCACGTCATGGCCATTGATACTGAAGAAGAGGCGATTTATGAATTCTTAGAAGCACTAGAAGTGGAGAAAAGGCCATCTGAACCAAAGCCAGAGAAGTCCAAGCTAAAAAACGAAGAAGTTGCTGAAATGCTAGATTCACGTCGTGAGCTCGATAAGTTCATGACATGGGATCCATCTGCACAGAAAAAAATCGTATATGTTCCAGCTTATAAACCGCCTTTGCCATTCCCGTCTCGAGCACATCTTAGCCCACCGTAAAGGAAACATCTGGAATTTATTGAACAATAAAGGGTATTCCTATTAATACTCCTTTCATTGATTTGCTTTCGAAAATTCCAGAATACGCAAAGTTCCTCCAAGGCTTAATAGACACTCGTCAGCAACTAAAGAAGAATTCTAAGGTGATTCTAAGTGAGCAAATCTCAAAGGCTATATTAGGAGATTTGCCCAAGAAGATGGGAGATCCTTGACGCCTCACTCTTCCATCTGAGTTTGGTAATAAGTTGAAGACATATGCTTTAGCCGCATCTGGGGCTAGCATTAATTTGATGCCTTTCTCGTTTTATCAAAAGTTAAATATTCAGAAAATGAAGACTACAAAGATGACCATCCACATGGCCAATCGTTCGGTGATGCAATCAAGAGGAATTATAGAAGACATCCTTATTAAAATTAGGAGATTCTTTCAAAGTATATATTGTGGTATTGGACATGAAAGAAGATCTCGATGTTCCGATTATTCTTGGTCGCCCGTTACTTAACACAGCTGGAGCTTTAGTTGATATACGCGAATCTAAGCTTACCTTGAGAGTTGGAGATGATAAAGAAAGTTTTGGAATGGAAGATGGATTTCAAGGATATGATGGTAAGGGTGAAGTGTTCAATATTAATGAAGATAATGAACTTGAAGAATTGGAAAAGCTTATGGAAGAAGAAATCAAGACAATCGATCAAGTCTAGCCCACTAAACCAAGGGCATTCGTTCATTTTTTCGTTGAACTCATTACTTATACAAAACTAACATCTTGGATAAGTAAGGAAAGTGATGACATGTTTAGTGATGGAGAGGAGGTTACATCAAAGGAGACTAACCCAATGTTGAAGGAAGAGGTGGATATTATAGAGCTTAAAAATGAGGAAAAATTGAAAACTCAAGGGATCAAATGCAAGCTCGATGGAAATGAAGTCAAGTCTAAAAAGGAGAATTTTAAAAAGGCGTATATTCATCGAGTGAAAACTTATAAGAGGGTTCATATTGAAATGAATCGAGATTGATAAGGAGTTGGTTAATGATGCTCGAACATGTACTTGTTTTGAGTGGCGTTTTAAGGAGCAGAAGATCCTGATGGTGGATTCATCTGAAGATTCAACGTAGGAGGCACGGAGTCCAACTCATGACTCCTAAAAAAGAAGCGCTTCTTGGGAGTCAACCCGAGTTTGGTTTGTGTTTTCTTTCTTTTTCTTTTTGCATTTTTAGCTTTTAGTAAATCGATCATGTCATCCGAATCACTTTATGCACAATATAATACTGAGTGTAGGGTCCCTAAAAAGATTAAGTGATAATGATAGACAAATTTGGAGTTTATAATAAATTTCATGATCAGACAGTATTCACGACGTGAATCATTATGATTCACGACATGAGTCCACGTTGAACGGACAATTTACTCCTTAGCGCATTATTAGTCTAGCCCACTCCATGTTACAGTTTTAGATTATTGAATGGCCCAATTTTACAGCCCACATTGAATTCACGATGTGAACCCTTAAAGATTCACGACGTGAATCCTGAAACACTCAAGACCACAGATTTAAGATAGAATCCAATTGACCTAATTCCTTTCTTATTCCCCACGAAGTGAACGTGTTCTTCTGGTCCCCCCCCCCCCCTTCGCGATTGCTGCTGATTTCTTTATTTATTCATCTTTTGCATACGTAATCTTCCAAACTAGGTAATTTAATCTTCTTTACATTGATTATTATTGACTTATTTGCTAGATTTAGGGGCTAGGGTTTCCATTTGACTTGAAAGTAAAATTGTTACCCTATCTATGTGAAGTTGTTGTTGCATGTGCGTGTGATGAGTTTGAAATGGCCTTAGGAGTAAAGCCCATTGACATTGTTGACCTGATTTGAGTCAAGATATGTCCGATTATGGTTGCTGCGTTACGAACTCACGACGTGAATCTTTATGGAGTCACGACGTGAATCCTAGGACTTGACAACTTCAGTTCTGTTTACTTCTAATCTTTTTTTATGTTTTTGTTGGCTGTGTTTTATGTTTATTTATGCAGAAATGGCTCCTAGGAGGGAAGTACCAACTAGAGTAACGGGTTTACACCCGTTTTACAATTTCCCAACAACTACACCCCGAGAAATTTTGACACGATCGAACAATCGGTTAGGGTGGCTTTACAACAGGGAAATTGCAGTTGCACCCACCATCAACTGGACACGGTTGAGGGAAGTTGGACTCATAGATAGGATGTCCCCGTTTTTGACCAAAATGTTTATTGCAAACGGTTATTCTTTCACTTGCTCGGGATGGCTCAACCTTTTTTGCATCCAAGAACAGGTTTATAAGGAGTTTTGTGTTGAGTTTTTCTCAACAGTTACATTCCAAGAGAATGTCCACAGCCCCCTTTATCAACAAGCTTTGGTGTTCTGTCTCGGGGGTGAGTACCGGGAATGCAGCCTCTTGGAATTTTCTTGGAGGGTGGGGATATATAATCCCCAAGAGGCTATGACTGTCGAGTTTGGCATGTTTTTGAGGGATGAAGATAGATGGTACGAAGATGGTACTGTTGGGATTGCTTTCTGGCATAATATTGCCTCTAGAACATTTAACTCCAGAAGATCCCCCAAGAGCAGCATTCGTCCTCCTATCCACTAAGTACTACACCAATTTATCACTTTCTCCGTCAATCATAGAAGGCATGGGGTCAAGGTGAAAAATTAGAATTTATTCTTTTTATGGTGCATTTTGCAGCCGGGAGTGTGTTGCAACATTCCCTATTTTTTGGCATGTTTTCTAGATGACTTTGTTGTTAGTTATCGTCCCGGGAGCCCTATTTGATTGAGGGCATTTTATTACACGTTTGGCCCGGTCTTATGGTCTTCTTGTTCCCGGCATCACTCGTTCTTTGACTTGCATGGAGGGGAACGAGTTTACTATGGGGTATTTGGAGACGATGAGAGTTGTTTGGAACTTTATATCTCATTGGGGTATTTTTCCATCAGATGATGAGGGTGGTGAGCAGTCGGGTGACCAACCCAAACCACAGCAAAGGCCAAGGCGGAGGAACGTAAGGAGGTTGAAACTGAGCCTAAATCGGGATCGGGACCTGGCAGTCAGTGTGGGTCAGCTGCATTGGATGACAAGATTATGGAGATTCTTTGTGAGGAGGTTGTGGCTATTGTCTGGGATCAAATATTGGATTTGTTTGGGTATATTAAGACCGCGATGATGCAGATCTTTGATGACAGATACACATCCATTGTTGAGACTGTTCCTGTTGCAACCTCCACAACCATTGCAGCTGGAGGTGTTTGTTCGAGTCGGGTTTTTTTTGTATCGGCGCTTCTACAATACAAAGCCCCTGACTTTTGATGGAGTGCAGGACCCGATCATAGCCATGAGGTGGCTGTCTGATGTTAATGGATACTTTTTCACCTGCTCATGCCTAGCTGACCAGAAGGTCAGGTGTGCTGTAAATCTCCTAAGGTCCGAAGTGAAGGATTGGTGGAGAATTGTTACTAGTTCATTTTCCGCTGAGCAGAGAATTGTTGTGTCTTGGGAGCAGTTCTCGGAGATGTTCCACTCTCGATATGTGTCATTGGTGGAGCATGAGAGGTTGGCTCAGGAGTATCTGTATTTGAGGCAGGGGTTGGAGTCGGTTACGAAGATCACCAAGATGTTTACTGAGAAGGCCATGTTTTGTCCTAAGTTTGCTACATCTGAGCAGGCTCAGATGACCTGTTACTTGAGTATGCTCAAGACATAGATTCGTCAATTTGTATCAACCTAACTCTATGGTTCTTTGTTGGAGTTATAGGATCTCGCTAGGTGGCGTGAGATTGAGATTGAGTTACAGACAAATGGAGCAGAGACCGGCGTCGGCGCAGTCACAGCTTGTGTCGAAGCGGTTTAGGGCCGCTGATTCTAGATCGGGGAATCATAAGGGCAAAACTTGGGGAAAGTGCGGTAAGGTGCATGATGGACCTTGTTGATCATCTTCGGGATGCCACAAATGTGGAAAGCAGGGTTATATCACGAAGGACTGCCAACAGTAGGCAATTATAAATCCTAATACAAAGCAACACTTGAGTCTTCTGGTCAAGTCAATGTCCAGTCAAGGTCAACAAGTCAACCTGGTCAACTCAACTAGTGTTATATGATAGGTATTTCTTTATCTTTAATAATGTACAACTATAATTCCTAATACAAAGCAACACTTGAAAGTTCCAAATGTTCGAAATTTAACACCCTAACATGGTTTAGGGAAGTAACAGCTCTATAAAGTACTATTAAGTACCCTTTGGGGGTGTTTAACACTCAAAATAGGATGTAACTAAGTCTAAAGCCCTTGCTCTATGAAGAAAAACATTAATAAAGGCTCCCGATAAACTCTCTCTCAATCTCTCCCTCTATATCTCTCTATCTCTCCCAAATCTCTCTAAGTATGTGAAATCTCTCCCAAATCTCTCTGAGTATGTGAAATCTCTCCCAAATCTTTCCAAGTATGTGAAATCTCTCCCAAATCTCTTTATGTACCTTCCTCAGTCGAAAATAGCCCAAAACCGATGGAGAAAACCCAAAAGGACCCTCTTGGTCCTAAACCTCTCGTCCGGAACCCTCTTGATCCTAAACCGCTCGTCCGGAACCCTCTTGAGCCTAAATCTCTCGTTCGGAACCCTCTTGGTCCTGAACCCTCTTGGTCTGGAACCCTCTTGGTCCTGAACCCCTTGTCTGAAACCCTCTTGGTCCTGAACTTCTTGTCCGGAACCCTCTTGGTCTGGAACACTCTTAGTCCAGACACCTTCTAAGGAACCAGGAGGAATTGCACTTCGGAACTTCCCTTGCATCAGACAACCTCGCATGACTCTGGAAGGATGAGCTCCAGAAGACCTCGCCTCACATCACTTTGGAAGGGCTAGTTGGCTTCGCATCTTCGGTCCGGACATCCGGATTTGAGCAACCGGCTTCAAAAATGCACTCCAAAACCCTCTTGGTCCTAAACCTCTTGTCCGGAACCCTCTTGGTATTGAACCTCTTGTCCAGAACCCGCTTGGTCCTGAACCTCTTGTTCAGAACCCTCTTGGCTCGGAACCCTCTTAGTCCGGACACCTTCTAAGGAACCAGGACGAATCGCACTTCGGAACTTCCCTTGCCTCGGAAAACCTCGAATGAATCCGAAAGGATGAGCTCCAAAAAACCTCGCCTCGCATCACTTTGGAAGGGTTAGCTGGCTTCATATCTTCGGTCCAGACCTCCAAATTTAAGCAAACCGCTTCAGAAATGCACTCCTTTGCTCCAGGTCTTGAAGAATGACTCTAGAATCCTTCTCAAGCCCTTCGAACCCCCGCAGGAACATGATTCCACTCCGGATTTTTGTTATTTTTGGACTTTTTCTTCTATTTAGGATATTTTGTCTTTGGGAATTCCTCCAAACTCGTATTTTTCATGTCCTAGACCTCTTAAACCCCTATTTTATGCCAAAATTAATTATTTTAAACATATTTATATAAAATAAAACCCAATATTTTTAAAGAGATTTTTAGAGGATAAAGGGGTTTGACTTTATGATGTGATGTAAATCTCCCATTTTCCGATGCAAATCTCAGTAAAACACACATTACCCATGGATAATAAGCTTTACACAGCAACCCTCCATGCAAGTGTTAAGTCACCTTTATCCTCCACTTTAGATACGTGAACTCCTTTTTCCTCCCCAAGTTCCACTTCTTGCATTTACATGCATTAAACTTCTAAGAATACTCTCAACTCCTTCAAGTTTCAAGTTCATCCCTTCAAAGGAAATTTCCAGATTTATTTGGTAAGTATTTTATCCTATTTGAATAATTATACTTCACATTATTCTAAGATTTCATTATATTTACACACAAAAATTGTTCTTAGAAACCTCTAAAGATTTAAGAATCTTCCAAGTTTTGGAGCTTGTAAACTTCCTCATCACTCTTCAAATCACCCAGCATGCTAACCAAGGTGAGCTTCATACCCTACCTTTTACAATGTTTTAGTGTTTTTGGGGGAGAGTACAAGTCAAATCTTGTCTAAATCCTTGAATAATTGCATGTATACGTATGTTTGGAAGTGTGTGTGAAATATTATTAAATTATTATCTTAGTAATATTCTCATGCACGTAAGTGTTCACAACTTCACAAAGAACAGAGGATACTTTATGTACAAAAGAGCCACCCAACTTAATCCCTTTATCTATGCTTTCATCGCTATAGATAAAAAGTTATAAAAAAGGACCTTGATAAGTTGATACTATCTCTAGTAATTATCGAAAACGGGAACTTTGTGACTATTTGCAAACTATTAGGGATTATTTATAAATATTGATAAATAATTTCACCAAGGAAATACACAAATGAAGCCTTTATGACAAAAAAAAACTCGCATGTCATAAAGTTGTCGTCATGAACTCACACAAGTCAAAGTTATATATAAAGCACAACTTGGCATTTTCCGACAAATTTAGCCACACATAGTATTTTATAAAGAAAAAAAGGCCTGTTTGCCAGCTTTAAATAATATTGGATCATTATGCTAAATATTTCAAAGTGGATTGATTTCATTAAACGAAACGAACGAAATGAAATATCTGGTTATGACTACAACTATTATTATATATTTAGTAAATAATGTTTTTCACGTTATGCTCAAAGATCGGTTTGTATTTTAGACAGACAAATCTTCACAATACATATATTCATACAATATTTTACGCTGATATTGTCATATTTATACATATTTTAGGCAATATTTATTTACATTTCTATTGATATTTGGATATTTTCATAGAATAATGGTACTTATGAGTTTAAATTGTTATTTTGCTGCCAAATAGAAGCATCTTCGAAGATAGGGACTGAAATTGATAAAATATGAAACTTTGGAGGATTGAAGAAAAGAAGAATGGAAAATCACCCAAAAGACGTACTCACGATGTAAAAAGTCATGGTTCACGACGTGAGTGGAGAGTTCTAGAAGATATGCATGCGGGTGGAATAGTCCTTGCCGAACATGTTTATCCCATATTCACGACGTGAATCCTTATGGTTCACAACATGAACTCGGGAAATCAGAAAACTATAAATTCCCTTGACCATTACGACTTGAGGACTTTTTGGCTAATTGAAGGATTTCTAGAAGATGATTTTTAGTAGAGGAAAAGTTCTGGAAAATGGTATTGAACACAAAAGGAGTAGAGGTTCATAATTTAGTTTACTTATTTGATACTTATGAACATGTTTGCCTATTTAGTTTGTGTTTGTTTGTTAGTTGCTATTATGAGCAGCTGAATCTAGCTACTCTTGTTTAGCTAGATGAAGCTTCTAACTTATGAATAGCTTAATTTTACATGGATTTGTTTAGTTGGTAAATTGCTTGTATTTGATTTATTGTTACCTAGCATGCTTATGTGTGTTTCTTTAGTTGCTTAATTTCATGTTTTGTGTAGCTTAGTCACCATTAACTGCATGAACTTGTTTACCTGGTGATTTAGTGAACATTAAATTGTTAGAGCTAGGATTGACCAATCTTAGTTAGTAATTAAAGTGAATAAATTTAGTTGTTCTAGAGAACGTAGATTATGACTATAATTGCATTTGCATAATAAATCTTACGTAGCATATTCATAATCATAAATGGTTATGTGTTTAATTGTGTGTGATCATACATAGTTCTACATGAATTAATTAATTATTGGTAAAGTTAGACTTAAATTACTAATATAATAATAACCAACTTGATAATCCATAATTATTAGCAAGCCATAAGGACGAAGTGGATTCGAACTAAATAAGAGTGTTTTTACTTATTGATTGAATTTTAGTTAAGTTCATCTGATCTTGTAAAATCAGGAAAAAAAACTTGTTAAACTTGTTAATTTGATAGCAATTAGGTTAATTAGTAACACTATTCCCAGTCATCGATACCCGACTTACACAAGCTATACTATAATCTGACTAGGTATACTGCCTATATGTGCTTATTTAGTCTAAGTTTGTTAGGTTATAAATATTAAAATTAGTGGGTACTTTTGTACACGTAAAGTTTTTGGTGTCGTTGCCGGGGAACGACTTAGTTAATTATTAGTTTGTTTGCTTTAAATTAATCAATCCTTTTTGTAGAGTAAAACCTGCACGAAGTTACTTTTCTGCTTTAATTTTTTTTTCTGCATTAGAGGACTCACGACGTGAACCTTTAAGATTCACGATGTAAGAACTGAAGTTCTTAGTTTTGTTTATTGTTGTTCGTCTTTCTTAGTTCAGTTTTACGTTTTATCTTTTTGTTTTATTTTAGGAGTTCATGACCAGAGGTTCTAACACACCTTTGGTGCCACCACTTGAAGATCCTGAGTCTGTAGTTCACAAAAATAAGAATAAGAGCGTGAAAGAAGATAAAACACCAAAGAAAACGCCTTTACAAGAATTCAAGTCAGTGTTCTCAAAGAAGTCATGGAAGAAAACAGGGGAGTCAAGTTCATCTTCAAAGAACAAGAGCAAGCTTGAACACTTAGATCAAATACTTGTACGAACCGAGTCCGAATACGATACCGAGCCTAAATTTGAAGAACATACAAGTGAACCCGAAGTTTTCTGGATTTCTAAACTATCATCAAAGTTTTTATACGAAAATGCTTATGAACTCACCAACAAATTTTCTGTTGACACTTTTCAAACGACTTGTACTCTCAGGAAATCAATAAGCAAGTTACGGATCGCAGACTCAAGATTTATTTGATGTATTTTGGAAATTTGCTTACTGATGTTTCTTTTGTGTAAACTGAGAACATAAACATGATGTAAAACAATGTAAGCTTGTTATATTGATGTATGATGTTTGGATTTGCTTTGCTTCAATTATATACAATTGTTATGATACTACACAATGACGTTGCCCACCTCCGGACATTTCTACCGTTCTTGTTCGGGGGTGCGACACATACTTTGTTATCATTGTGACCAGGTGGGCCATATGAAGGCCCAATGTCCCTTGCTTGTTGTTAGACCAGCGCAAGCTCGAGCGCTGGCTACTTTGAGGATCACTGATAGGAGTCAGGGCAGGGTGGATCCCTTGAGGGCTCGAGGTCACGCTTTCCAACTCACCACCGAGGAGGCCAGAGCAGCCCCAAATTATATATATATATATATATATATATATATATATATATATATATATATATATATATATATATATATATATAATTTAGTTGATATCACACAAATAAAATTACAAGATATTTTATTTATAGGGTAAAAATGTTTTAAACATTATTAACATTTTAAAAAGCAAATGGTGATATTTAATGTTCAAAATAACAGTAACAACCTCAGGAATATCAATATAAAATGACATTATCTTGATTATGTCCTCACCTGATCCTTTATGTAACATCACAATAACATTTGGAATTAGGTTGTCTATACGTATATCAATTTATTCCTCGACATCATTGTTGCTCGATATCAACATGACATGTTCTTGTCACAAAAAAAGTATGTCATAAAGATACTATGCAGGGCTAATATGTTAAATCTCAAACTTGCTTGCACGTCGGCTTACATCTTGGCCAACTCCATACATCCAACCTTGTTGTCTTAGATTGATCCTTTTACTATAACCTAGTTTTAGCATTGTAGTCCCTTACTTTCACTAGGTCCGATATAGGGATGAGCAGTTTGTCCCAAATCCCGATCCCGTACCGGAACTGGTACTGAACCGTACCGAATTAAAAAATACGAGATGGTACTTGGTACTCCAAATACATGAAATTCGGGAATCGGTACCGCGGGTACCAACACTAGTACCAAGTACCAGTACCATTCCCGGTACCAGTACCGGTAACGTTAATTTGGTTTGGTACTCTGAATTAACTTTCGATCAAATTCGGTATTCGGGAAATCGGGAACGGGAAGGGTCGGTACCGGTTCCGCCCCACGCTCATCCCTAGTCTGATATCACCTATACAGTTTAATAGATATGCCTTCATATACATTATCCTCAATAGCCTCAATTCATAAAACTTAAGAGAATCATACGCTACTTATGAAGTACAACCACCTATTAGTTGTAAAATTTTCCTCTTCTGCTCGTAGAATCACAGCCTACTCCGATGTGGATTGGGTTTGTTGTCCAAACACCAAACAATCCACATTTGGGTATTATGTGTTCCTCAGAAACAAGTTTCTATTATGGTCTACGAAATGAAAGAGCACCATTTCTCGGTCCAATGGTGTTGCCAACATTGTCATTGAAATGTGTTTGGTTCAATATCTTCTTCGTGAGGTCTACAAACCATCTAACGACACCACCATTATCTATCATGGTAATGTTCGAGCAATCTACTTAGCTAACAACTTGGTTCATCATCACAGAACTAAGCATATCAAGATAGATTTTCACTTTGCTCTTGAAAAGTTTTCTTAGAACAAATCAAGGTGTTACATGTTTCATCTTCATCTCAGTAGGAAAATGTCTTCACAAAGAACATGTAGTCCACCTTATTCCTTGATTTTAGGTCCATCTTAAATGTTCTGCACATACGCCCCAATCAAACTATGAAGGGTGAGAATAGGGGTTAGTATACACCTACTATTAATTTCATTTAGATTATATATGTATTTAGCGGATAATGTATAGTCTGGTACTCGACATATAAACCATTAAGTTTTTTAAAATACGATTATAACCTAACATCGTTTTTTATGGGTTTTATAGATAAAAAAATCATATTTTTAACATAGAACCCCAAATTCACATACAACCTAAAAGATCTATGTTCTTACTATGATATGCAAACAACAATTTGAATTCAAGAACCCTAAAGTACATTGTTATTTTCGATTTAAGAGAAGGGATAATAGAAAACATACATTTTAGTTTATTATTCTAAATAAACTAGAATTCCTTCTTTGTAGAACTTCAAAAAGCCAACACCATAAATCTCATGCTTCTAATGGCTTACACTCAAACCCTAGTAGTTAGAGGCTAAAGATGAGAGAGAAGAAAGGAAAGGATTTTCATAATTTCTTTTGGAATTATGCGTGCCAAAAATATGAACCCCAAAGGGGGTTTATATAGTTTACTAGATGGGCTTGGATAAGGCAGTTTTTCTTACATAGAACTTATCCCTTGTGCTTTACCCCAAGTTTCCTTAGAGCCCAAGAAAAGCTCTAGAAATCATCAAGAATCTGTCCAACCCTCTTGGGTGGTTTTAGAATTAGTCAATGCTCAATCTTTTGAGCATTGTCACATTTAGTCATTTTACCTTTAACTATTCCAATTAATCCCAAAATTAATTCCAATTAATTTTTAATTAAACAATATAGTTTGGAATTAATATACTTTTCTCAAAACATATTAATAATTTATTTATTTTGATTTCTAACTAATTTATTAATCATATAATAAATTAATAAATTTATCTCTCTCTCTCTCTCTCTCTCTCTCTCTCTCTATATATATATATATATATATATATATATATATATATATATATATATATATATATATATATATATATATATCCAAATAGCATTCCAGTCTCTTACTAGGTTTTGCCTAATCTATCTATCGCCCACTTGAATAAGTCTATAACTAAATTACAACATCCAAATTAAGCAGCAAAGTGTGTTTTCCGAAGCAACTGTCGAACTCTGATCTAAACAGACATTCGTCCTTAAATAAGTGATCAAATATTCCTCTATTCTACTAGATATCATACAAACATGAGATATGGATTAGATTCAATCTCACTGTCCAAGTTTTTTTCCCTGATTTTTGATTTGTGATGACGATATAAGACTTCAAGAACACATCAATTGAGCCCTAGTTTGGCCCAACACTACAAGTCAGTACCAAATCACCGAGGGACAAAAGATATCACTTTTCTCATTAGGGTAAAAGGAACGAATAAGCTTTGACTTATATGCTTGTATCATTTACTCAGAAAATCATACATGACACTGCGTTTTATAAATCATGTTACTGATGAGTTTTCATAGTACAATGAATAACCGACTTGTAATTATCTTATTTCATGAAAGTTTTAATCTTTGTGGGAATATATATATATATATATATATATATATATATATATATATATATATATATATATATATATATATAATTTTTGTTATACTTTAATTAATTGCTGGTTTTAATATGTATCATTTTGTGTAATTTTTTTTTATTATTTTTGGTTGTGAGAATGGATAATTTCTGTATTTGTAACAACTAAAATTAAAAATTTAAATCTTAATTACAAATGTTTGTTCTATTTCTTTGTCATCTCATTCCATTATATCCAAAACAACCCTAATATTCTACTGTACACTTTAACAACTAAAATATAGAAACCTCTGTCAGGAGATGCACCAAATTATTTAAGAGAATCTAGAGGTAGAAAAGCACAGTTTCATATTTTATTTTTAAATGATATCCATTTTTTTCACATCTTTTGCTCATGTACCAAGGTTATCTTTTGCTCATGTACCAAGGTTATGAACTTTTATTTTGGAATGCACTCTATTTGCCATATAACCACCATTTGTTGGCACAATCCAATTAAAAACGATAACCCTACCAACTCATGGGAAGCATGGTCTCGTCACTAGTTAACAATTAATTTCAAGATTGTATATTTTAATCAGTTTTACAACACATTAAATCTAAGAATTGGTGTGGGTTGATTATATGATTAGGTGCTTTGACATTCTTGCATGCGCTGGGCTTTCTGTTGCATAGAATTTGGTTGGTGCACCTTACTCTTTTCTCTAATTTCAAATACTCCATTTTCGATAAATCACTAGGCATTTTCAAATTTCAAGGACTAATGCGAAGTTAATATTTATATCATTTCTCAAAAGTCTTTGCTAAATAAAAAAAAATACAATTAAAGTTTGCAAGTTCATCTTATGATCTTAAGTTCATAGTAAACCGGTAACCATAAATAACATAATATCGACTAGACACAAATAGAAAACTGTTGGATAGTAAAAATAGAATATGATTTATGATGTAATATTTTTCATGTACTATAATAGTATTAGCGACGCCGCAATTGGCTTGTAGCTAATAGCCACTTGTCATCTCTAATACTGTCGTCTCTAATACACGTCGTCCCTAATACACCACTATCGTCTCTAATAGTGTCGTCTTTATTAATTTTCCGGCCACCGACAAGAGTTTTTCCGGCAATACTCGCCGGAGGTCCTCGTTGTCGCAATTGATCGTAGTCGTCTCTAAAGGCGTCGCTGTTAATGTTTTTTTTTTTTTTTTTTTGAGAAAAAACTTATCTTTTATAATATTAATTTATACATATTATAAAATGCAGTTTTGATAAAAATACATAAATAAATACATACCACATTAATACATAAATAAATACATACCACATTATTTAATAACATCAAACATAACATATTCCATAAACAATTTTCCAAACAAACATCAAACATACCATATCTAATAAATCTCAAACAAACATATAATATATATATATATATATATATATATATATATATATATATATATATATATATATATATATATATCATACATAAACTATTTTCCAAATCCAAAATAACATCCTCCATATCATAAAACAAGAAATACTAGTTGTCTTCGTCTTCCCCACCGTCCTCCCCATCGTTGTTTTCCTCGTTGACTTGGTTTTTAAACGAGCGAATAATGTCTCCAATGGCCGTCACAAATGTCGGGTTTTGAAGAAAAACATTCATATCAACATCCTACAATAAAGTCACAAACAAATTAAGTCATGAACAATTCAACAAACAATCAAACTATCAAAGCACCAAATCAATTAAGTCTTTAACAATTTAACAAACTACCGAGCTACCAAAAATTACTACAAATACATTAAGTTCTTAACAATATAATAAAGCAACCAAATTCTTTAACAATTTAACAAGTACATGTGTTGGTTGCGATGTTTGTGACTGTGACTACCATTGGGATGGAGCACTTGTACCCGCAGCTGAAGAAGCTTTAGGCCCAATGCCTCTCACATGTCCCCCTCGAGTACCCAACACCTTCTCAAATATTGCGATCCAATCAATGGTGTCTGAATTACCACCAGAGTCGGCTATGTGATGAGTCTGTAGAGCAACCTCAGCAACTAAGACATTTTGTATTTCACAAAGATTGTTAACATACATTAAAACTAACAAAAAAATTCAACAATCTACTTCATTTTTATGTAATAATAACTTACATATTGCTCTTCAACCGAAGGATCAACAAATTCCCCTCTTTTATTTACATGCGCACGATGAAATACTTCAAGTCTATTCAAATTCTGTTTAACATTACAAAATATGTATTATTTGAATAAACATTAAAAAAATATGTTATAACTGAATAGACATTATTGTAACATACTTTCTTGAAACAAGCACTACCATACCTGCACGTCCCTCCACGATTCTTCACTACTTGCTTCTTCCGACATTCTTTGTTTCTAGCGGATCGTTTTTTATGTTTTTCTATTAAGAAATGGTCAATAGCAGCATTCCAACGCTGCTGATCCATACCCCTAGGGGCTTGAGCCCTTGCTGCCTCCACATTCCCTACAAAATCATCAAAATGGTTTTTTGCAATATTTTTGTGGCCTCTATACCGCACACATATCCGATTGTTCAGTGATGCCCAATAAGTTGAAGTCATGTGATGATTTGTAATCGCGTCAAAATCAAACCATCTCTACAAAAAAAAATTAAAAATGAATCAAAATTAAAAAATATTAAATATATAACTTTATAAATAATTTATCGAAAGATACTGCAACATTCCAACCCTTTCGGCTTCAGAAATCTCTGTCCATGTGTCTTTATTAAAACCGATGTCCTGCCACATATAGCTCCCAACCTCCCGAATGAAACATTCGTACACCTCCCCAATCGAAATGTTAGTATTTATGTCGAATACTATCTTAAGAGGCCGTTCACCGTTAGCTTTATAGCGTTTGTGTATTTTTTTTATTTACCGCCATGCCTCTTCGTTTCGGAGGCACCACTGCATAAAAAGATATTAGTTAGAATAATTTTTTATATACATACAATGTGAAATACAATGAATTAGAATAAATCTTAATTACCATCATTTTTGTGATCACCCAAACCTCCACCGAACGGATGTGATGTCTCGTCACCATCATCGCCTCCATGACCCATCACAGCAGCCATGAGATGGAGCAATGCAATCCAAAAAATTAACATCCTCAAAAATTATAACACAATATGAATATATATATATATATATATATATATATATATATATATATATATATATATATATATATATATATATATATATATATAAATATGATTACAACAAATACAAACCTTATTTTACTAATTAAATTTAAAAATATTTTTTTAATCATTCTCACCCCCAAACACTTTAGTGTCTGCCGATACATCACTATCATAATCAGTCTCGCAATCAGACACCTTATTGATGATACTCATCGGTGGGTCAACTTCAATATCATCTTCAACCGATTGAAAATTTTGAAAGTACTGGCTAAAGTCAATTGAGAGAGTGAAATTAGAAAAAGCATTACTAAGAACGACATCGGTTGAATCATTGTCGACATTTTCAATGGGATCATGATCAACATCATTCATCGGTAGATCCCAAATTCTTCTATGATTAACATTTTCAACAACCCACCGTTGGGTGTCATTTTCGTCACTTGGAGAAGGTTCTTGGATGTAAAATACTTTCTTGGCCAGCGTAGCAAATATGAGTTGATCTTTGCTACTCAATTTGCGTTGTGGGTCGATACTGGTGAAATTATTATTATATTTAACTCCTGCAGTATCGAACCACTTGCAATGAAAAAGTACGATGGAATATTTATGAGGATAATGCAACTCGATAATCTCTTCTAGCTGACCATAATATTTCTTCTTATTCTATCCCTCAGTTAGAACCCCCGAGTTTTGTGTTGATCATTGGGCGTCACGCATAAGTACCATATACCTAACACCATTCACTATGAAAGCAGTGTAAGTAAAGGCATGCGCATGCACACCGATTGAAAGAGCCAATAACTCCTTATTAAACTCTTGAGATTTTTGTTTTTGCATATCATAGACCTTATGAAGGAACCATTCAGGGAATTCGGTTTTTTCATCACTTTCAGGATGTAATGATTTGAATTCACTACATTGATGAAATATATATATATATATATATATATATATATATATATATATATATATATATATATATATATATATATTAAAAATGAGAAATTAAAAAAAGACAATGAATTAAAAGACAAGAACACTTACAAAATATACTTTCTGACTTCCTCACAATTATCAAGCACAAACCAATGTAGTCGTTTTCTCTCCTCTAGACTGAGATTTTTCATTTTCCTTGCTCTAGTCGGTCGACACTTAGACTGAAACACCCATAACTTTGTTTCTTCTATGACAACATCCTCGTTTCTTTCAAGGCGATTGAATCGAGTCTCAACATCTTCAAGGTATATCGAACAAAATGACAATGCCTCTTCAACGACATAACCCTCAACTATAGAACCTTCCGGCCTCGCCTTGTTTCTGACATAGTTTTTTAGTTTTTTCATATACCTTTCAAAGGGATACATCCATCTCATACATATTGGGCCTCCAGAAATAGCTTCATCAGGTAAATGCAAAACTAAATGAACCATAATGTCAAAAAAACGTAGGAGGATAGATCACTTCTAATTTGCACAATTTTTAATTATGGTTGGTTTCTCTTCTTTCATATCCTTCACCAACAATTTTCTTGAGCAAAGTTGCTTAAAAAACATACAAAGCTCTATTATTGGTGTATAAACACCTTTCCCCAAAAGACCTTTAACTCCAATGGATAACAAACGTTGCATAAGAATGTGATAATCATGAGATTTCAACCCAAGAATGTTAGTATTGGTTTCATTCACTTTCTTACTGATGTTAGATCCAAACCCATCTTGCAATTTCACATTTCTTTTAAACTTACAAAAACAAATGTGGTCAGGTTTCGTGAACGAGTAAGGTGGATGGGGTTTATGGAACTTGTTGCCATTCTTTTTCAACCATAGATTTTTCCGAATGTTCAGTTTTTTCAAGTTCGCCCGAGCATTTGATGTGTATTTAGACTTATCATTCATCAGAGAAGTACCCACAAGACTCTCACCTACATTTTTTTCAACATGCATAAGATCGAAGTTGTGCTTCAGCTCCAGAGAAGACCAATACTCAAGTTCAAAGAATATGCTCTTTTTGGACCAATTCAACTCGAAATCCTCACAATCTCTCTTAATACCAGCTCGTTGAGAAGCTACTTTACCCAGTGGACGAAACAATAAACGAGCGTGTTGCGCTTGTATTTCTTCCTCATTAAACTATCTTGGAGGACCTCTTGTCTCATGTTCGCCATTATAGTACAAACTTTTTCTCCATGCATGGTCAGCATCTAAGAACCGGCGATGACCAACATATACGACTTTATTTGATACTCGGTATGACAGAGTGTCTTCGTTGCAAGTCGAACAAGCTTTGTACCCTTGTCCGCTCCAACCGGATAAACTACTACGAGCGGGAAAGTCGTTTATTGTCCATAACAACATCGCTTTCATATTGAAGAATGTATTTGTCGCTGCATCTTTAATACGTACGCCAAAACTCCATAACTACTTCAATTCATCCACCAACAGCCTAAGGAACACATCCAAGTCCTTCCCGGGTGCTTTGGGGCTGGGAATCAACAAGGTCAACATGAAAGATGACTCTTTCATGCATAACCATGGTGGAAGATTGTAAGTGGTGAGTATGACAGGCCACATGTTGTGAGGATTACACATGTTACCAAATGTATTAAAACCATCAGCAACAAGCCCTAAGCGTACGTTTCGGGGTTCTCTCGAGAAGTTAGGATACTTCATATCAAATTTTTTCCATGAAGTACCATCAACGGGATGAATCATCGTACCATCTTTGGATTGCCTGGTACTATGCCAAATCATATCTTTAGTTGTGTGTCTTGAATAGTACAAACATTGTAGTCTAGGGGTCATGGGAAAGTATCGTAAAACCTTATGAGCCACCTTCTTACCTTTTGTATTTTCATCAACCCACCGACTCTCATTACAAACTGGACATTTTTGCAACAACTCATGTTATTTCCAGAAAAGAAAGCAATCATTTTTACATACGTGTATTGACTCATAGCCTAAGCCGATCTTTTTAAGTGTCTTTTTTGCTTCATAATGTGACGGGGGGACCCTATTTCCTTCAGGCAATGCAATTTGCAACAACTTAAGAAGCTGATAGAATGAACTACCAGTCCATTTGTTGATCACCTTGATATGCATCAGCTTTGCTAAAAAGTCAAGGGACGAAAACAAACATCCAAGATATAATTTGAATTGGATTTCCTCTAACAGCTTTTGAAATCCATCATCAACACCGCTACCTTCTGTATCTGGGTTCCTTTCGTTGCGGTTTCAATCACACCCCCCATAACATCATCAATAACATCAGCCATCTCGTTACTACGCGGTATGTCTTTGACAATCGGGTGAATTGTATTTTCGCCGTGATACTTCCATATAATATAATGTGGACTAAAACCATGTTGAAGTATATGGAATTTCATTATGGCTAGTAGTATAAATTTATTGACACTACATTTATTACATGGGCATCTAATTTGACCTTTGTTATCGACATGTGGTTTGGACCTCTCGAGAAAAGATTCGAGTCCTTTTGGAACAAGGTAGGGTTACGGTTTTCAATAGTAGTCTACATTTTATCAATAGCCATGTTGCAACTGAAACATAAGTTAGGTTTTAGTGTTTACTCTACAAGAAGTATAATTTGGATTGAATATTTATAAGGATAGAGTAATCGCTCAATCAGATGGAATAGAAAACCATACAATAAGAGATTATTCACAAGGGTAGGCTTCTAAACCCACTTTTTGAATACCTTACCTCATATGCAAATGTGTATTACATGATTAATCGTTTAAGAAAAATTCGGCAGCATTTCCCCTTAGCTCCTAAGTATATATAAAATTATATACTGAGGAGCAAAGAGAAAATAACAACCGAATATTTCTTAAACAATCAATCATGTAATACACATATGCATCCTAAATGAGATAATGTATTCAAAAAGCAGTGCCAAAACGGGAACAACCCGAAATTAATTTCTAAATCAATTTCGGGCGGGTATTTCTAGGCTTTAGATGATTTAAAAAGAATAGGCTTTATCAATTTAGTTTTGTTATTTATATCATCTTTTTTTTTCTATTTTGTTATTTTGATTTAAAAACAAGTGAAGCAACCCGAAATTATTTTTTTATTATAGCATGAAACTTTAAACGATAGTGTATATATATATATATATATATATATATATATATATATATATATATATATATATATATATATATATTATTTATATCATCTTTTTTTTTCATATTTAGATTTATCAACTTATTTTAATTTGTTTTTTATTTGTCTATTTTGAATAATTATAACATAGTAGATTTAGCGTTTTAATATTTAATTTTTTTTATTATAACATTTTACTTTAAACGATATTATATATTTGTTATTTATTTAATTAGTTTATTATGGTTTATTATTATTCTTCTTCTTTTTCTTTTTAAAATCTTTTTGACCAATTTGATTTATCAACTTATTTTTGTTTTTATTTTTCTATTTTGAGTAATTATAACTTAATAGATTTTATTTAAAACCTTTTTGAGTACTTTAAACAATTTTAATTTTTTCTATTTTGAGTAATTATAACTTTTATTTATTAATTTTGATTTATTTTTTTATTTTGAGTACTTTAAACAATTTTAATTTTTTATTTTTCTTTTTAAAACATTTTTGACCAATTTTGATTTTCTTTTTAAAACAATTTTATATATTTGTTATTTATTTAATTTGTTTATTATGGTTTATTATTTTTATTTTTCTTTTAAAAACCTTTTTAACCAATGTTTGTTTATTACCTTATAGAAAAAAAAAAGTTATCTATTATGATGTATTTATTTTAGTTTTTTAATATAGAATAAAATATATTTTTAATAATCATATGAACATTCTTAAATTTTACATATAAATTCACGCTAAACATACAATAGTTTATATATATATATATATATATATATATATATATATATATATATATATATATATATATATATATATATATATATATACACACACACATCAACTTCACATATAAATTCATCAACTCATTCATGATCAACAAGTGAAACATATCAATTTACATATAAATTCATCAATTCTTACATTATCAACAAATGAAACATATCAAACTAATCAAACTACCATGTTCCTGCATGCAATAGCTTCCATACATTCAAACATATCAATTTTACATATACATTCAAACAAAGTTAACAGTTCCAATCAATTTTACATATACATTCAAACAAGTTAAACATACAACATACATTCAAACAAGTGAAACAAATCAAAATAACCAAAGTCAAAATCAAAATCATATACATTCAATTTAACAGTTTCATGTCATACAGTTTCCATTAATTTTACATACAGTTTCCATGAATTAACAAACTTAACAAGTTTCAATCACATACATTCAATCAATTTTACATATACATTCAATTTAACAGTTTCTTTTCATACAGTTTCCATGAATTATGAATTTCACAGTTTCCAAATTTCAAAGTCAAAATCAATTTCACAGTTTCCAAATTTCACAGTTTCATGAATTATGAATATCCACATACAATCAATATTAAGAACTGAAACATATGAAACTAACCTCTTCTTGATCGGAAAAACGAAGGTAAATGCGGTGGTGAAGATGCAGTCGTCGGTGTCTCCGATTTGAATGAAAAAAAAAAAAAAAACAATTGAAATAGAAATTGGTGGTTTTTATGTGTGTTAACAGAAGAATTGAAAGAGAAACTGGTCTTGAAAACAAACCTCGCCGGAGATATGAACAGGAAATCGAAGTTCGAGTCGGAAATTTGGCGGCAATCGGCGGCAGTCGGCTGAGGAGGTTGTGGGACTCGACATTGGAGGCAAATCGGGAGTGAGAGTCGAGTTTGGAGCCCAATCAGCGGTAGAAATCAGTGGTTGCCGGAAATAATTACGATCGTCGTGGGAGTGCAATCAAACAAATGGGAGCAAATGGAGTCCGGGGAAGACGAACTGGAACTAAAAGGGGCCATTAGCGGCGGCAAACTGGAGGGAAATATACGCGCACTTTCTGGCAATTCCCAACCGTTGGATTGGGTAAGCATCGTAGGGCCAATATTTTGTCTAAGGTTGGTCAACGGATCGATGCATTTAGCGGCGACATGTCGCCGCTAAAAGAATCGTCTCTAATGCCTTATCACAGGAACAAACCCTATCTGTTGCATTATTTTCCGAACCAAGGGTGAGGATTGAAAGTAGCGTGTCTCCAACGGATAGTCGATGATTATCTTTAGCGACGACAACTATGTTTTAGCGGCGACATCAAACGCATCTACTCTGGTGTCACCGCTATTGCTCATGTCGTCGCAAAAAGCGACGTCCCAAATACTCCAAATTCTTGTTGTGCGCCCCCCCCCTCCCCCCCCCCCCCCCCCCCACACACACACACACACATGGGGCGTGGTCTGAGATGGTGCTGCAGTGGTGGAGATTGGATGTGTGAGGTGGAGATTGGATGTGTGAGGTGGAAAGTAGCGGGTATACCCCACAACCTTAGGTTCTGTAGTAGGTTGTAGTAGGTTCAGGTCCCTTCAAACTCACACTCACACACACTAAAAAAACTCACGAATGTAGATAGTGTACATACTGCTTGAACCACTATCATGGATCTCACAAGTTACATTAAATAAGAAACAAATTAACAAACTAGCTACTAAGGTTAATGGGAGTGGAGTCACAAAAGCGGCTCGCTAGGAAGAACACCGCCCCCTAGCTCTCGCTAGGGGCTCGCTAAGATACACTCGTCATCCGCTGAGAGAGGAGAAAGAGGTGTATTGGTGGCTTCTGATTGGTTATTGGCTATTGTTTTTCTTTTTTCGTTTTTTCCCTCCAAAATCATATCTATTAAATTAAAATACTACCATTCCTTACCTTTTTTATGCTACACATGTTAAGCATAAGTGGTATAAAAAACTAAATAATCCTACGTGGCAATATGCTATATGTGTTACCACTTCCTTCAGCCTTAATAAGAGATTAACAAAAGAATAGTTAAGCATCAAAACCCACATTCAGCTTCTACTTTTCTCGTCAACCAAGGCCAAGTTTATGTTGATCCAAATCTACTCATGACACATGATCCACAACCCACTCATCCGCTGCCCGTTGACTCGTTAAATTAACAAACTGATTTATCCAATAGGTTCATCACTAAAAACAATAAACACAATAAGTAAGAACTTTTTATGAATAAGACTAACATATTTTTTTTATCAATTCTAATGATTATCACACATTCATTTTTGTCCATTTACAAATCCAGATGGTCCAAGTTAATTAACATTTGCCGGAGATCTTATATGTGACGCAGTCGTTCTTAGAGACATGATTATCTATATCTACCTTCTCCTTAGGGTACCCTGTCTTAATGAGATCCTCAAAATCTATTGTTGCTACTTTTGTTATATACTATACTTAACAGAATTAGTGCTAATAAAAATTATCGAGAAAAATAACCAAGTAATCTTGTAATTTTAGATACCATTGAATTAGAAGACAAACTAATTAACACCTCCTTTTAAGTGGAATGAACGAAACACATATCCTCATAAATAATCTATTATGTTGATTACTAGAATAATTGCATACACCATCGATCTTAAAATCCGTTGCTAAAATTGTATTGTAATTTACAATATTCTAAGTTTTACATGAAGAAGAATTATCTTATACATTATTTAAATAATTTCTGCATAGAACACGTGTAACTGCATATTATTGATTCCGTTTCTGCTATAAAAATTAACCATACAAAGAATAATTAAAATTGAATTCTTTATCTTAAAAAACAATTAACTAATAATACTCAAAACTCTAGCCTCTGGTATACTTTGAAGAGCAGGCCTCCAGTAACTCCCACAATTTCGATTCACTTGCCTGCCTCTTTGAATCTGTAATCTCTTTATCTCCTTCAACCTTCGTTCTAATGGATTTGAAACTGATGATCTCATTAATGGTCGGATATCAACATTGTCATTTTTCTTCACAGCTTGTTCAAGAACTTTCTGCAGTTGATGTCTTTTCATCAGGATTTTCATCCTCACCACTCCATCTTTTCCCACTGTCCGTGAAACTACTCCTCCCGGAACCCCTGTGATATCAAGAACTTTGAGATTTGTAGTAGCCATTTGATTTTTCGACCTTGCAATTTGAGATGAAAATATTGATTCTATTTTGTTTAGATATTGAAGATAAATACTTATGTTTATGTGCCAGTGAATTGCATGGTTTATATAGGTGTGTGATGTACCTATAAACCTATAAAATCCAATAAATAAATAAAAACACAGCACATTAGTGTTGGTTGATCAACTGAAATCAAGAATGTCAAACACATTAACTGTACAATTATTAAAAAATGACGTTGTTCGTTATTTGGCGTTGGCATTTGATTTTTTTCGACCTTAGCCAAACTGTCCTTGCCTGAAATATTATTATTATTAATGAAATTGTTCGTTATTTGACAATGGCGTTTGATTGAATTTTGTTCAACAACATATTAATTTAAATGGTTTGATTTCCTTTAGAATAAAGATTTATTTGCAACAAAAAACAGAGGGATAAATATTTTCATCTTCTTCACATTTTCACATAATACCAATATATTTTCACGACAAGAAAACTGCTTATTAGTTACCATTTTTCAGTGACGACCTAAAATCTGGTCACTAACTGCATCGTTTAGTGTCCATATATTAAGTTTTCACTTAATTTTGGTAATGCTACAAATTTAGTGACCAGTACCACGAGTATAATCATCACTGATCGGTGACTAAACTATTGAACTAAATTAATATTTTTTTTAATATCATAACAAATATTAGTGACTAAAAATAATCGTCACTCATTTACAAACTTAATGATCAAAAGTAATGGTGATTGAATTGTAACATTAATGACCAAATATAGTGGTCACTAAAAAATTAAACAAAAATATTACATTTCATTTAAAATAATTACTTTTTGAATGTTAAAAACTTAACGTCAATTCAATATTATTTTATTAGAAATGTAGCAAGTTTTAATCAAGTGGTTTTTTTATCAATAAATTCAAAGATAAGAGGTTTTATACAACTTTTTGAAAACTTAACCTTTTTCATTTCCCCTAAATCATGGATCTATGCCCACGTTTAATTCTACTAAGGTTACGTTCAGACATTTGATCGTTGATTTGAACCAATTTTCCAAATTCATTGCAAATTTCTCTCTTAGTCGAGCACGAAGCAAGACGACATCGTAAAACCAACCGTAATTGGCTTCATTATTTTCGGTGTTTCTCTCATTCGGTCACGAAGAACCACCATTGACGATCTTACTCTCTCGCAATCGTTGTCCACTGATAAGTTTTGCTGCCCGCCTGCATCGACAAGTCAATCACTGCCTGCATCCATTGTCAAGAAGACCTTCGTCGGCCTCCATCGTCAAGCCAACGACCGTGATCTTAGGTAAGCTCTATTTATATTTCTGATTTTGTTGTAATACAATACTAGTTTGTGTTATATTGATTTCCAAGAAGTTATCACTGTATAAATCTTTGTATGGTCGTATAATACTACTCTAAGTGTGTTTGATTTCAAGTCCAGTTGCATCAATATGCATGTCTGATTTCAATTGTTTCCAGATGGATGCACTTTACTGGAAATTAGGCTCATCATGCGTTTCAAGAGGTCGGTGAATCTACCCTAAACTCTTTTGCTAACATAAGTTTATTGAGGTTCTTTCTCTCTCTGCTCACACAAAGTTTAGTAGTTTATATGGTTATTTAAACAAATCATGTGTTTACTGAAACATCCAAACGAAAAAAAAAATTTCTATTTAACAACCGATAAAACTGAGGTATATCTGAATGTTGTATTGGTTGTGCCATCAACATTCCACAGGATATCAATGCATTGTGCTAGGATGAATCAACACATACCAATGTTATATGTACAATTGTACATACATCAGGTGGGGTATTATTAATATTTCTCCCCTTTTTGAACTGTAAATTGATTAACTTGATCTTATTTTAAATTTTATTTATTCAAATCTATCATTCACTTGACTACATTTATAATGTCATAGGTGTATGCCATCATGATACTAAGCCAAAAAATTTTGGTAAGGTTAAGATACTCACTTATTTACATTGATGTTGTTCCTAATATATTAATATGTGAACAACATTTTTGCTTTTGCAGGTTAATTCACACTCTTATCAACTAAAATTATATGATTTTGGAGTTCTTTTTTTGACTTGCTGGCATGGAAAATATTTTTAGGGTCTAAGTGATTAAAAGTTGCCATCACTATACCTTCTTGACAACACTATGAAGAATATTAGAAAAGAATACAAATACTTTACTGATAGACTATCTAAGGTTAGATCTTTAGTCACTCCATTTGCCTTTTTAACTATGTTTCGCTAATAGTTGAAGTTATCCTGCATGTCTTATACATGAAAAACAATACCATAAAGGTTAGGGTTATAAAGGAAAAGTAATTTGTTACTTACCTTTATTTTTGTATTTCTTCAATGTACCTTTGTGGTTATATGTATTTAAAACTTGTTATTTTTAAGCACTTTTAGTCGTCTTTTACATGAAAAAAATCATAAAGAATCAAAATAAATAAGATCAACTTGTTATTTTCTTTCAATTTTGTACATCTCTTGCATATCCTTGTGATTATATGCAAAAACTTGCTTCTAAGCACACTCAAATATGTAAGTAGTTCTACTTTTAAGAGTTGATTGATTAAATTGTTTACTTGGCCAGGATATTGCAAATGTCATATGTGTTGATGTATTTAAGTTTCTTGTAGCCTGGTTCACACATTCTTGCAGGAGGATCTTCTAATGGTAAACGTGTTCAAGTAAGATTTTTTATCTTATAGCATGGTTCAAACATTCCATTTTTTATAAATATCATTCTTGATTGATTTTTTTGTTATTATATGGCCGTTTTTGTAAATTTCAGCCAAATATTGGTGCCAAAAACATGAAATTGTGATGCTTGATGAACACATGCGACTGATATCTCTAGAAGAGAACCCATGGTTCGTATTATAGGTATCTGCATCAAAAACACTAAATTTTTTAGCTTTTTTATATTGATTAATCAGTTGTGAGTTTCATATGTCTTTTAAGTTCTATATTAAGTCAAAACTTTCTTGATAATGATTTAGTTATAAGGAATGAAGTATGTAATGGGGTTAGTTATAATCATGAATGTGAAATTCAGATGGTAGTTTTTCTGGAGTAAAGGCTCTAAGGAAGCTTTGACTACTATAAGTTTCTTTGGCTGACAGATTTCTGTCAAGTAAAAAACAGTGAAATTCAGTGGAGTAATACATTTTTGTTAACTTAAATCGTATACATGTATTGCAGATTGAGATAACATATTTGTTTGGGCATCATTTGAAGAAGTAACAGATTAATGTATTGCAATACTATTTGATCTACGTTGTTGAAAGGATCATGAGAATGTAAATGCAATTATTGCAGAAAAAAAATGGGAAGAGTTGAATTTTTTTTTAGGTTTTAATTTTTTTGTGTAATTTGCTGAAAATTTGTACTAAGTTTTTGTTGAGTGTGTGATGTATGGTGCATGATAATTTAGACTGTGTCAAGTGGAAAATAAATTTCCCCAAGCTTTTTGTTTTTAGATATTATGGGTGTATTTAAACTTGAGAATAATTTTTGTTTTATCTTTATAAATGAATCATAATATATTTTACCATTGACTACTTACTTAGATGGGTTAAATACAAAAAGTAGCAACGAAAACCAATGACAACTTTTTATGGTCACTAATTGAATAGCAAAGTGATGACTTTGTATGGTCACTAATTAACATGGTGATGACTTTTTATGGTCACTAATTGTATACACCACTTTGTATGGCCACTAGTTGAATAACCTAGTAACAACCTTTTATGGTCACAAAGGGAATAAAATAGTGATGACTTTCATTGATTAGTGACAACATTTAGTGATGAAACGGGTCGTCATTGATTAGTGACCAAGACATTTTAGTCACTAAATAGTGACTACTTATATATTTTTGTCACTAAATCGGTTTTGTGATGGACCTATAGTGACGAAAAGTGACGACCAAAATTTTGGTCACTAAAATCGTTTAGTGATGACTACTTCTATTTTTAGTGACCTTTTTGTTTTCGTCACTAATTAGCATATTTTGTAGTGTTTTTTTTTATCATTTTTGATAATGTACTTCACCAATTTATCAGTAGCATGACTACCGCGATCTTCATTGCATTTGCATTAATAGACGTCAATCAGTTGAGTTCAGAATTTCATATAGGATGTTTAATGTTCAAATCTTGCACAATACTGATATGGCTCCGCAATTTATCCCCACATGGTTCTTAGGACATGTATAGTGTAGACCATCCAAATGATAGGGATTACTATTTTTATATAACAAAAACTGATATGTACGAGTAGTCTCTAGGACATGACCTCTTATAAATCAATCGGCATTGATGATGAAGCGTTGATCGTGAAGCGAATTTCATTAAATTTTAGTTAACGGTTAATTTTTAATTTTTCATTGAATTTAACTTTAAATTAAAGTAACAAGCTTATGGAAACTAAAAATCAAATCAAAACAATAAAAATACACATGTTATGTTCAATCTTTTAGATTTTTCTCATTCCCAACATCTCAATATGTGTTGATATCTTATGTATAGGAAATACATAATTATCTAAAAGGTTTTATAGGATTAGATAATTTACAAAGATATGGAAGATATATTACATGTAATGGTGTTCATCACTAATAGTCCCCACATTCAAAGTAGAAGGTGGACTGACGTGAAGACAATCTCGAAAATCATCAAATAAAAATATAAAAAAAATATATGGTGGCCCATTGGTAATGTTTCGACATGTTAATAACAACAGGGAACATGTAATACATATATTTTACCATGAGCCACTTTTTCATAAACAATATGTACATTGATCATTTCGATGTGCTATGGTGTGATGGTGCTAAAACGGATTGCTCGAAGGTAAATGGTACACACATTGCCACACTAAACTATAGTTGCTTCAGTAAATTATGTAACCAAGAAATAAGGTTTTAGTCGACAAATACACAATAGCCTAAGGTGAATCTGTATTAGTGTAATGTAGGAGATTCATGGAAACTGATTTAAATATATATAACTCATAAGAGAAAGTGCCTTTTAAGTATCAAATGATGTGCTTAAGGGCATCCATATAACCAATGTGTAGGTTGTGAATGTGTAAGAAAAATTGTTGCATTCCATAGGAAATATGAAGTCTAGTAAAAGTAAGATATTGTATGGTACATGCGAGGCTACCATAATCGGTGGGTCTGAATGGGCATACCATGTGGTGGAGCTCAAGCTCAGCTTAGTATTTTTGTTGGTGGGTTTATGGGATGGTTTGAAAACATGACGTCGTGTTAAATGATGTCTTCGACATATTAGTTTGGTTGACAAACATATGATTGTCACAATGATTGACTGGTTGAGAAACATATGATTGTCACAATGATTGACTGCAACGCCCAAAAAACAAATAGAAGGCCAAGGTTATTCATGGAAAATTCAGAGCCTAAGGGAATCATGAGATATTGTTAAAGGAGATCATGGAAATATATAAAGGATATCTCCAAAAAAGTCCCGATATTTTTGGCAAAATTTTAATAAAGTCTTAAATTTTATTTTTTGAATAAAAAAGTTCTGACTTTTTCACCATTTGAATAGAAAAGCCCAAGAAACCGGCTAATTTATTCACTTTAGTCCTTTTTGACCAGTTGAGCATGGTCATGGGACCAAATTGTTAATTTTTTGAAAATAAAGAGACTTTTTTGTAGATTTCGTCAAAATTTTTATATAATGTATAAATATATTTTTTTACATATCTATATCTATTTTTACGTATTTTTGTATTTTTTATATTTTTATAAGTATATATTTACGTATTTTTATGTATTTTAAATGTATAAACGTATTTTTTTTACTTATTTATATGTATTTTTAACCATTTTATATATTTTTTATGTATTTTTATGTGTTATTTTTTATATATTATGTATTTATATGTATTTTTATATATTTTTACGTATTTATGTATTTTTAAAGCTTTTTATATAGATGTTTATGGATTTTAAATGTATCAACATATTTTTTAGGGATATCTCCAGAAAAATCTCGATATTTGGGTTAAAATTTTAATAAAGTCCTAAATTTTATTTTTTGAATAAAAAAGTCCTGACATTTGCATCTTTTGAATAGAAAAGCCCAAGAAACCGGTTAATTTATTCACTTTAGCCATTTTTTACCTGTTCAGCAGTTCATGGTACCAAATTGTTAATTTTTCGAAAATAACAGGATTTTTTTGCAGATTTCGTCAAAATTTTTGTATGATGCATAAACATATTTTTTTAAAATATCTATATCAATTTTTACGTATTTGTGTATTTTTATGTTTTTATATGTATACATTTATGTATTTTTATGTATTTTAAATATATAAACGTATTTTTTACTTATTTATATGTATTTTAGACCATTTTACATATTTTTTTAATGTATTTTTATGTGTAATTTTTTATGTATTATGTATTTTTACGTATTTATGTATTTTTAAGCTTTTTATATAGATGTTTATGTATTTTAAATGTATCAACATATTTTTTTATGTATTTACATCTATTTTTAAGTATTTTACATATTTTTTATGTATTACGTATTTATGTATTCCTTTAAGTGTTTTATATAGATGTTTTTGTATATTTATGCATTTTAAATATATAGACGTATTGTTTTAAGTATTCATATGTATTTTTTTTTTTTAACTCTTTAACACATTTTTTTTTGTGTTTTTTATGCATTACGTATTTATAAGTATTTTTGCGTATTTATGTATTTTTTTAGTTTTCTTATATAGATGTTTATGTATTTTTACGTATATTAAATGTTTAATTGTATTATTTTTACATGTTTATATATTTTTACGTAAAAATAATACACTTTAACATTTAATGTACATAAAAATACATAAACATCTATAAAAGAAAACTAAAAAAATACATAAATAAGCAAAAATATATAAATACATAATACATAAAAACACACAAAAAAATATGTAAAGTACTTAAAAATACATATAAATATGTAAAACAATATGTTTATACATTTAAAATACATAAATATACAAAAACATCAATATAAAAAACTTTTAAAAATTATATAAATATATAATACATAAAAGATATATAAAATACTTAATCTCCAAAAAAGTCTCGATATTTTGGGCAAATTTTTAATAAAGTCCTAAATTTTATTTTTTGAATAAAAAAGTCCTGACTTTTTCACCTTTTGAATAGAAAAGCCCAAGGAACCGGCTAATTTATTCACTTTAGTCTTTTTTGACCAGTTGAACAGGTCATGGGACCAAATTGTTAATTTCTCAAAAATAAATGTATTTTTTTGCAGATTTCGTCAAAATTTTTATATAATGTATAAACATATTTTTTACATATCTATATCTATTTTTACGTATTTTTGTATTTTTTATATTTTTTATAAGTATATATTCACGTAAACGTATTTTTTTACTTATTTATATGTATTTTTAACCATTTTATATATTTTTTTTATGTATTTTTATGTGTTATTTTTTATATATTATGTATTTATATGTATTTTTATATATTTTTACGTATTTATGTATTTTTAAAGCTTTTTATATAGATGTTTATGTATTTTAAGTGTATAAGCATGTTTTTTTACGTATTTATATCTATTTTTAAGTATTTTACATATCTTTTATGTGTTATGTATTTATATATTTTTTTAAAGTTTTTTATATAGATGTTTTTGTATATTTATGTATTTTAAATGTATAAGCGTATTGTTTTACGTATTTATATGTATATTTTAAGTACTTTACATATATTTTTTTTGTTTTTATGTGTTTTTTTATGTATTATGTATTTATATATATTTTTGTGTATTTATGTATTGTGTTTAGTTTTCTTATATACATGTTTATGTATTTTTATGTACATTAAATGTTAAAGTGTATTATTTTTACGTAAAAATATATAAACACGTAAAAATAATACAATTAAACAGTTAATATACATAAAAATAAATAAACATCTATATAAGAAAACTAAAAGAATACATAAATACGCAAAAATACATATAAATACATAATACATAAAAAAACACAAAAAAATTATGTAAAATAGTTTTAAAAAATACATATAAATACTTAAAAGAATAGGTCTATACGTTTAAAATGCATAAATATACAAAAACATCTATATAAAACACTTAAAGGAATACATAAATATGTAATACATAAAAAATATGTAAAATACTTAAAAATAGATGTAAATACGTAAAAAAAATACGTTGATATATTTAAAATACATAAACATCTATATAAAAAGCTTAAAAATACATAAATACGTAAAAATACATAATACATAAAAAATTACACATAAAAATACATTAAAAAATTATGTAAAATGGTCTAAAATACATATAAATAAGTAAAAAATACGTTTATATATTTAAAATACATAAAAATACATAAATGTATACATATAAAAACATAAAAATACACAAATACGTAAAAATTGATATAGATATTTTAAAAAAATATGTTTATGCATCATACAAAAATTTTGACGAAATCTGCAAAAAAATCCCGTTATTTTCAAAAAATTAACAATTTGGTCTCATGACCTGCTGAACAGGTAAAAAAGGGCTAATGTGAATAAATTAGCCGGTTTCTTGAGCTTTTCTATTCAAAATGTGAAAATGTCAGGACTTTTTTATTCAAAAAATAAAATTTAAAACTTTATTAAAATTTTGCCCGAAATATCGGAAACTTTTCTGGAGATATACCTTTTAAATAATTATCATGAAGTTTATTCAAACCATAACCACGTTGTAATTATACATCGAAAAAATGAGTAATCGACAAATACTACTAAGTGTTAAGCGTCTCTCACACCCTTTCACAACAACAAAAAAAAATGTTTCAAATATCTCTTCTTGTGAATTCATTTTTGATAGAAAAGATTTGAATTGACCGGATTAAATGGAATTGTGATTTGGTTTCAATAAAACTTTAGAATATATAAGAAAAAATCTGCTCATTTAACAAAAAATAGATCTATAGAGGTGTTTGCAATATCTAAATGGAAAATTTTGAATTTGTTATTCAAAATAATGTTTTTGCAAAATTATTGAATTTCGTGAACTGTGTACAAATTTTTTCTTTTCGAAAAAAGAATTGCAAAATAAGGTTATCTTGGATATGTTTAGTGTAAAATTTCGAAAAAAAAATTGCAAAATAAGGTTATCTTGGATATGTTTAGTGTAAAATGTTTGATTCTTTGATCATGATAAGTTATTATTATCAATGTTTTTTGGTTTTTAGTGAAAATGATACGGTAGCACATCAAAATTTTGCCAATTACCCGATTTAATCACTAAAACTATTGAATTTATCATGTGTCGGAGGTTGTGGTTGATAGAGGAATCGGAGAAGAGAGCATGGGAGATGAGATATTTTTTTTGAACAGCCGAAAGCATGGAAATGAGATATTGAATTATGGAAAGCAAAAAAAAAACAGATAAACATAGGAGACACCATGATGATCGATGGAGACCGGTGGTTTGATTGGTTTCAACTTAGACATTCAATATTTAAAAGAAAATAAAAAGCTACGTTATCATTTTTAATTTAAAAAAAAATAGAAAAAGCCACTGAAACCGAAATCAAACTTAATAAATCCCCTCTTTAACAGGTAAAATGATATTTTAGGGAGCTAATGTACAAAAAAAGAACTTTAGTGACCAAATCGGATAATTGACAAAACTTTGATGTGCTACAATGTCATTTTCCCATTTTTTTATTAGCCCTTTAGAAGTTCAAGGATTTTTAGTGACAACTAGGATTTTACACATCGCACGTTATTGCAGCAGTAATGTATTTAAGAAATAGTATAAAGTAAGTTGCTACATGTGGAACATGAATTTAGAAAGAC
The DNA here is from genome assembly GCF_052625555.1 of Lactuca saligna. Lineage (NCBI taxonomy): Eukaryota > Viridiplantae > Streptophyta > Magnoliopsida > Asterales > Asteraceae > Lactuca > Lactuca saligna. The sequence goes on from NC_136420.1 coordinate 93,386,061, forward strand.
TTAATCCGACAAACCACAATAGTTTGAGGTTAAAATCATGCCAAACAAAGATAATAAAACCATATTATATATGACATGCATAAGTAAGCAATATTTTTTTAAGTTAACGAATAGCAGTTCAACTAATAAAAAACGTATCATATGTGATTCGGCTTACACGTATAAAAATAAGCAGATGAAAATAAAAAAAAAATGTTGACGGACTCGAATTTATATCCCGACAGGTATACTAAAGTTTTTTAAATAAACGAACTAAAGTTCTAAATTTACACTGAAACATTGACACCTCTAATTTATACCGACACATATGAAATGTTAGAAAAATTAAAGAGGTGTAGGAAAATCAGATTATACATATTATGGGAAATAAAACAAAAATTTAGAAAATAAAAGGAGTGAAATTGATATTTTCTAAAGTTCAAATACATGGGTGAAAATGTAATTTAAAATGTGAAGTGTTGAAAATGTTATTTACTAAAGTATGAGGATAATAACAATAGCAACTTAGTAGGAGGACTTAAATTGCCAAAAGCTAAAAATGATTTAGAGCGAAAATGAAAAATAAGAAAAGTTGAAAGGAGTAAAAACAAAAGAAACTTAGTAGGAGGACCTAAATTACCAAAAATTAAAAATTGTTGAAGAGTTAAAATGAAAAATAAGAAAAAGTAAAAGGGAGTAAAAGCAAAAGAAGTGGCCACCGACTTTGGTATTTAGAATAGATACTAGGATTTTACACGCCGCGCGTTGTGGCGGCAGTAATATATTTGAGAAGTAGTAGAAAGTAAATTGCTACATATAGAACATGAATTTAGAAAGACTTAGAGGCTGTTTGATTTGGTGTTGACTGGGTCCGGTCAGAAGTTGTTGTCTGAATTGGTCCGATCAGGCTGGTTGATTTAAATCTAACCCAGCCCACATCTCTAACTCGGTCCATAAAAAAGAGTTGATTCGATCCACAATAAAAAAAGAGTTGACTGATTCTTTGCCCTTCTCCTAAAATACGCATCCTTCACACATCTTCTTCTTCATCGCCAAATTTATGAACAAACGCAAAGCTATAGTTCCATCTTGTCCCCTCATACACCCGCCTCCTCCTCCAGCGTTGCCCTCCTCCATCCCTATCGCCATCGTCACTGCCCTCCTTTATCGTTAGTTTCATCTCTCATCTCCTCTTTATCTTCGCAAAACAATTTCAATGGAAGACCTGATCTCCCCATTTGTAATGGAAATATCAATCATCTATTCAAACTATAGCTACCATTCAAACACTTTGGAATATTACTCATGTAACAATTTTTTCAATTAGACGAAACTAGGCAGTCGGCAGAACACACCTTCAATGATATTGTGTTCAAGTGAAAAAAATTCAATCTTTTTTATTCGATTATGCTAATTTGAATTGGTTATTTGATGGGTTTTCCTTGTTGATGAAGTTGTTTCATGGGTTTATGACTTCTTTATTCGTTGTTTGATCATCTCTATAGCTATAGATGTTGATTCATGTTAATCATTATAAATGGTACATATGTAATTATACTATTATCTTGTATATGCTAGTGTTGATTATAGTTTCTTTATGATTCTTTTGATCGTTTTTTTTTACTTTAGGGAATATGGTTGATGAACTTGAACAACTGGTGTTTACATTATGAACAAGTTGTGATTATCTATTTAATTCAGTTAGGATTTTACATCAGTTAAAGTATGATACTCGTATCATTGGTAGTGAAAGTGATGTTTTTTTTAACAACACTTGTGGGTTGCCTTCATTACTGTATTAAACAAGAATATGTTATTTATTTATTTTTTGCAGAAAAAGATTAGGCATTGGCAAAACAGTATATTAAGACAATATTCATCAAGAATCAAGCAGAGAAAAGTCTGTCCTTATTAATAGTGTTCCGAAATCCTTTTTTGTTTTCTTGATAATAGTGTTTGATCTTGTAGAGGTAGGGCTCTCGAGTGTGTAATTGGTAAAACTATATCTATGATCTGTCAATTTATATATATATATATATATATATATATATATATATATATATATATATATATATGCAAGAACTCAATTGTGTAATTTAATTTTTTGTTTATCATGAGATTACATTAAGTTTTATTTTTGTTTATAAAAAATGTAATGTTACAAATCAAATGGTAAATCATAAATAAATTATTATAAAAAATATTGTTTGAGGGTAATATAGTCATTTTGCATAGTCAGTTAAATGCAAAATCAAACAGCAAGTTTCAGTCAGAACTTCTAACCCAATAGTTAGCTTCTAACTCAATCAACTATAACCCAATATGAGACGACCCCTTAATCCGACTAACCAGAATAGTCTGAGGCCAAAACCATGCCAAACAAAGATAATAAAACTGTATTATATATGACATGCATAAGTAAGTAATATTTTTTTAGTTAACGAATGAAAGTTCAAATAATAAAAAACGTATCATATGTGATCCGACTTACATATATAAAAATAAGCATGAAAATAAAAAAATAAAAAAATACATTTAAATGTAAACAATCTCGAATTTATATCCCTATAGGTACATTAACTTTTTTTTTTTTAAATAAATAAAGTAAAGTTCTAAATTTATGTCGAAACAATTTACCACCTCTAATTTATACCACATATGAAAAGTTAAAAAAACCAGAGGGGTGATAACTCTAGTGAAATCAATTTATACATATTATATTATGGGTGATAAAACAAAAGTTTAAAAAGTAAAATGGGTGAAATTGACATTTTCTAAAGTTCAAATACAAGAGGGAATATAACTTGTTAAAAATGAAGGGTTGAAAATGTTATTTACTAAAGTATGATGGTAATAGCAATAGAAACTTAGTAGGACTTAAATTGCCAAAAAATGATTAAAGAGTGAAAATGAAAAACAAGAAAAATTGAAACTTGAAGCGAGTAAAACCAAAAGAAACTTAGTAGGGAGATCTAAATTGCCAAAAAATTAAAAATGATTGAAGAGTTAAAATGAAAAATAGGACTGTGTTTGGCGCGTCACAGTTAACTTATTTTTCGAGTTTTTTATGTTGTCGTATTTGACAGGTTAAAAAGTAGCTTATAAGCTAGCGTTTTGAAAAACTACTTAGATTAGTTTTTTTAGTAGTTTTTTTAAAAAATTTCAAATATACTTCTTAATTAATTATAGAAACAAATACTCTTAAATGTTATTTTATTTAATTTTGTATATTTAAACTAGTTTTACTAAACATCATTTTTTATCAGTTGTTTTTTTAGCTATATGTTATCTTTTTATTTAAAAACTAGCTTTTCAGCTATCAATCATCTTTTCATCTTTTCAGTTAATGATCAGCTTTATAGCTAATATGTCATCATTAGGTAAAAAGTAAAAGCAAGTAAATATCAATCATCTTTTCATCTTTTCAGTTAATGACCAGCTTTATAGCTAATATGTCATCATTAGGTAAAAAGTAAAAGCAAGTAAAAGTGGCGAGCGTGTTTAGACCAGATATAATAATAATAATTTTAGAGTTTGGTGGCAAATTGGAAGTAAACTAAACAACTTTGGAATATATATGTTCCTTCTTCATTCCCGCCAGAACTATACACCTCGAGACCCCAATGATTCTCTGAGAAGCTTAAAATCAGTCTTGGATTTGAAAACTTTAAAGATGACAACGATTTTGTCACTTAATTCATCTTTCAAGTTCGCTGTCAATGAAAATAAAACACGAAGAGGACCCAAAAGAGCTTCAGAATTCTTCAACCAATACGACCCGATTAAGCAAAAAATTTCCAATTCTGTTAGAAGTAAGTCTTCAATCACGAAAACAAGTTCGTCACGTCAGATGGAACATTTAGTGTCCTACGTCGAAGATGGGTCTGTTGAACATGCACTCCAACAGTTCGATGAAATGAACAAAAGAAGCACCTTTGTGTGGAATATTGTAATCAGGGCGTTAACGAACAACGGATATTTTAAAGAAGCTCTTAATTTGTATCTTCAGATGTGTACCGAAGGTGTTCAACCTGATAAATTCACGTTTCCCTTCGTTATAAAAGCATGCGGTGGGTGTTTGGATCTTGTTGCTGGAAAGAAGGTTCATTCAAACCTGTTCAAATTCGGGTTAATTTCAGATTTGCATGTGTCTAATTCTCTCATACTAATGTACGCCAAGGTTGGACATATTGGGTCTGCAGAGAAGGTGTTCGATGAAATGTCTGTGAGAGATTTGGTTTCATGGAATTCAATGATCAACGCGTATCTCTTCGTTAACAATGGATTAACCTCCCTCACATGTTTTTCGAGAATGCAACAATCCGGAATCAAACCTGATCGATTCACAATCGTGAGTACTCTCCACGCCTCTTCACTCATCCAGTCTTTACCCAACGGGAAACAAATCCACGGGATGATAATCAAAACCAAATCCGAATCCAACGAAATGATCCAAACATCGCTAATCGACATGTACGTGAAATGCAACGCAATCCATTACGCCGAGAGATTCTTCAACTTAATCTCTCCACGACACGTTGCAGCTTGGAACGCAATGATTCGTGGCTACAATCTAAACAATCAACCCCTCGAATCATTTTCTTGTTTGAAAAAAATGCAAGAAAATCGCATCAATCCGGACGTTATCTCACTGATAAACTTCCTTCCATCTTGTTCGCAGCTTCAATACATATTCTCCGGGAAAATCGTCCATGGATACGCAATCCGATTAGGGTTTCTTCCTCACATTGTTCTAGAAACCGCTCTAATCGATATGTACGGGAAATGCGGGAATCCAAGATTGTCGGAAATCATTTTCGATCGCATGGATCAAATAAATTTAATCTCTCGCAACACTATGATCGATGCCCTAATGAAAAACGGCAGATATCAAAACGCACTGAAGATCTTCCGAGATATCTGGGATCACGATTTGAAACCGGATCCTACAACGATTACCATGATACTCGATATCATTTCCGATATAGCGGGCCTCCGAGAAGGGAAACAGATTCACGGGTATGTTATTAAATCAGGATTTTATTCGAATACTTTTGTCCTAAATTCACTCGTATACATGTACGCAAAATGTGGCGATCTTGATTCGGGTCGGGTTCTTTTTGACCGGATTTTAACCAAAGATATTGTTTCTTGGAATACGATCATTTTAGCAAATGGGTTTCACGGATTCGGTGAAATTTCAGTTAATTTGTTCTTGGAGATGATAAAAAAGGAAATAAAACCGAATTCGAGCACTTTCGTTTCGGTTTTATCTGCTTGTAGTTTCTCGGGAATGGTAGAAGAAGGATGGAAGTTTTTCCTCTTAATGAAATCCGATTACGGGATTGATCCGGGTATTGAGCATTTCGGGTGTATCCTCGATCTTCTTGCTCGAATTGGCGACCTTGATCGAGCCAAACGTGTAATTACCGAAATGCCCTTGGAACCGACTTCTCGTATATGGGGATCTTTGCTCGGTGCAAGCCGAAAACACCGAGATCTTGAGCTTGCGGAATTTGTCGCTAACCGTGTCTTGTCTTGTGAACATGATAACACTGATCACACGGGTTTGTACGTTTTGCTTTCGAACTTGTACGCTGAGATGGGGAGATGGGAGGATGTTAGACGGGTCAAATCTTTGATGGAAAGTCAACGCTTGAGGAAAACCGATGGGTTGACCTTGGTGGAAGTCAAAGGTGAAACCTTTAGGTTTATGAATGGAGATAGATCACATAAAGATAGTAATTTGATTTATGAGGTATTAGATGTGATATTAGAGAATCGTTATGGGGATTTGTGTAAGTTTAAGCCGGTTGACTTTTTGCAAAGAAGGTCAAAGTCAACGGTTTGGCATAGTGTGAGACTTGCGGTTTGTTTTGGTTTGATCTCAACTGCGATCGGGAAACCAGTTCTTGTTAGGAAAAACGTTAGGATTTGTGAAGATTGTCATGGTGTCATGAAAAAGATTTCTTTGACTTGTCAGAGAGAAATTGTGGTGGGAGATTCGAAGATTTTTCACCATTTTAGACACGGTCAATGTTCGTGCCATGATTATTGGTGAATCGTGTTTGTTACACGGATTAGATCCGAGATCCAATATTAGCAGACACAGGAGAAAAGCTCTGAGATCCGATATTAGCAGACATAGGAGAAAAGCTTTTAGGGTTACTTTCGATGATGCATATAAGAGGGATTTCACATCTTTTGTAGATATGAGAGATCTAAATTTAGTGTTTGTCCTACTTTTTTTTTTTTGGATGTAATGAAAAGTTGTAAGTTTTGTTTAACGGGAAAAGAAAGGTTTCCGGTGTAAATGTAATTTGTATGTCAAAATGAATATAAGGTTGTTATTTTTTATTTGTTTGTTAACAATCTTTTGATAGTTTTTAAAAACATTTAGGAGCTTGAGATGTTTTAAAAAATAAAAATAAATAAATAGATAACTTTGTTTGAAGAAAAGTCGGTGCCTATTGTAACAAAATTACGAGGTTGCACGTAAAGTTCCTTTTACGTAATTTTGAACTTTTGAAAAGCTTGCATATATTTTCGTCACACTTCTACACTTACTATCATCTCCACATAAAAACTATGGCATTCATATTTCATTTTGAGCTACTAGCTATTTTTGTCAAATACCTTTAAAATTCAGGTGTTAAGTTTTATTTTCTAAAATTGCATTAAAATTGTGTTCCCAATTCCCCTTTGAAACTTTGAAAATGATAAAGAGATCTAGATCAAATCATATGCCCATTTATCTAATTAAAACATTAAATGTTCCAACTCAATGTAACTAGTTAATTGGAAAAAAGAGATCTATTTTTAGTTCTTACGTGGAAAAAAGTTATTTTATCCTAATCATTTTTTTCTTGATCCACTACTACGTAAGAGTTCCAATATCTTGAAAATATGCATTAACACTTTGTTTGATAAGTAGTTACGTGTTTTAATTTGATGATTTGAGCTCTCTCATAAAACACAAACCAAAACTTGATCGATAAGAATATGATTTATTCAATAAAAGTTTGATTTCTTTGCAACTTGTTTTTATAAATGGGCGGTAGAAAAATTATGTCTATTGGAGTATTCCTAAATGATCCAGTTAGGCCCGAATAGTATGCGATTTTGGTTTAATAGGAATCGGATATGAATTCTTCTTGGGCTTTTATAGTCTTTTCACTCTTGTATCATGCAATTGGGCCCAAACACGTGTAAATTGGGTTTAGGTGTAGAATAAAAATAGCTTAGATTGGCGTTATAAATAAATAAATGGACGAAGGTTAAATGTTGATGCATGCTAATGTTAAATGTTTAATGGTTAATAGCTGTTTTGATGTTAGTAAATAATGAATATGAAAATAAGCTGTACAAATGTAACCTATTTGTTGTCAATTATGACCAAATGTTAGGTTTTTGGAGTAAATGATTAAAGGAAAATTTCCGTATGTAAATGTTATATATCAAAAATATAATATTTATCAAACAAAAATAATTAATATATCATATTTATCTTTCATAAACATCAAAATATCATATTTGTCAAAATTCTATTTTAAGTTTATTTTTATAATCGTTTTAAATTCTTGTATTTATCAATCGAATATAATATCCTTTCATAAATGTTCAATTCAACTTCAAACGTCCATTTAAAAGAAAACGTATTGAAGTGGTTTTTGAAACAATGATGGTTCTTCTTTGTTTGAGATATGTGTAATGATATCAACGATTTTGCTAAGGCTTTGGGCGTGAGGAAGTCAATTTTAAAGTGTGTTTCGAATTGAATTTATTGTTGAATTGGGAGACTTTAACAAGTGATTGATTTTAAGAATTGGTGTAAGAAAGATTGGACTCACTGGACATGAGAAGTGTGGTTTTTCTTTGTTTGAGATCTTAGTATTGATATCAACGATTTTGCTAAAGTTTTAGGTGTGAGGGAGTAAATTTTAAAGTGGGTTTCGAATTGAATTTGTTATTGAATCAGAAGACGTTAACAAGTGATCGATTTTAAGAATTGATTTAAGAAAATTAGACTCACTAGACATTTAGTTCATTACGTTTGAGTAGGATTTAATGATGCCAAAATTCAAAGCAAAAGAGTTGGATACCTAATTTTGATTACTCAATTGTTTTTAGATGCTTCACAATCACATTGAACACTTTTGGTGTTGTTCCAAAAAACATCAGTCAATTTTTTAGATAAGATTTTGAAGTTCAATCGGTCAATGAATTTATGAAAGGTATAAGGGTCCATTACTAAAACTAAATATTTAAATTTATGGTAAAATGTAAAAAATATTAATTTTTTTTCAGCAAGTATGATAATTTGAAATTTATGAAGGATGAATATTATATTTAGATGTATGTTCACTAAATATGATATTTTAATTTTTAACAATGAAAAATATGAAATTCTCCTTATTTTAAATATATATTATTTGTATTGATGACTCCTCCATATACTCACATATATATATACTCATTTGTGTGTTAAAATAGTCATTAGCTATGTATTTTTTTTTTTTCATGTTTACACTATCGACATAATATATTCAATAGACTATTCATATCTGAAGAACTTTGTTGAATAAATATTATGCATATGTCATGAAAACAATCTCACCATAGCTTTCGGAGTTAGTTGTCAACTTCTTGAAGCAGCTAAACTTCATGCTTGTATATGTAGTTCTTTTGTTTTTTTTTTAAGGAGCTAGGTAGTTCTTTTGTTCTTGCACATGCAAATACAATTTTTCAAAGAACTATTAAAAAATATATTTTCAACCTCTTTAACTTGCAGTACTAAACACATACCTTGGGATGATGATAACATGTGTTCCAATATTCAAATATCAAGCTTTCAACATTGAATTCAGCATCTAATATTACATTAAATGGGAATTGTGTTCAATATAAAAGATTTTAAGTGGACTTTAAACCCATCCCTATAGCCTCCTTGTGCATAAGATTTCAGGCTAACCCTTTGGTTAGATGATCAACTAAATTCAATTGAGTTCTTACAAACTCCACAGATATCACACTAGTCATGATAAGATCAAGAATCATGCTATGTATATCACCTAAATGTCTAGATTTTCCATTATACACTTGACTATACACCTTAGTCAAGGTTGCAACACTATCACATCTGATTGAAATGGTAAACAGTGGTTTGGGCCATAATGGAATTTCATAAATCAAATTCCTTAGTCACTCAGCTTCCTTACTAGCAACTAACAATACAACAGACTTAAACTCCATGGTTGAGTTAGTAATACAAGTTTGTTTCTTAGATTTCCATGAAATGATACCTCCTCCATGAAGAAACACCTAACCATTTGTAGAGGAGTGATCCTCTAAGTTCTTAATCCAGCTGGCATTTGTATAACCTTCCAAAACTTGAATACTCTACTCACAACTTGCTAATGATGTGAACTGGGATTACTAGTATATCTACTAAGCCTTCCCACAACATATGTTATATCAGGCCTAGTACTAATCATGACATACATTAGATAACCAATAGCCCTTGAGTATTCAAGGTGAGATACTGGAGATCATTTATTAGGTAGAATCTTAAGACTTGGATCTATAGGAGTGCTAACAGGAGAACAATTCTCAAAATTAAACTTTTTTAATATCTTCTCCATGTATTGAGATTGAGAAATTGAAATCCCATTGTTTCCTTGTTTAATTCTTATACCAAGAATTACCCCAGTCTCCCCCATGTCTTTTATTTCAAAACTAGATGATAAGAATTTCTTGGTTTTATCAACTTCTTCTAAATCAGTACCAAAAATCAACATATCATCCACATATAAACAAATCATGACTCCTTTAGCAGAAGTATTAAATTTGCTATATTCACACTTGTCAGTTTGGTTTAATGCAAAACCATTAGACAAGACAACATCATCAAACTTTTGATGCCATTGTTTTGGTGCTTGATTCAACCCCTATAATGACTTATTTAACTTGCACACTTTATGTTTATTTCCAGGCATCACAAATCCTTTAGGTTGTTTCATGTATATTTCCTCATCAAAGTCAACATTCAAGAATGAAGTTTTCACATCCATTTTGGTGAATCACAAGATTATGTATAGCTACAAGAGCTAATAATAATCTAATAGTAGAAATTCTGGCAACATGAGCATAAGTATCAAAGAAATCAATGCCTTCCTTTTTTCTAAAGCCTTGGATAACCAATATGGCTTTATACTTATCAATTGTGCCATCCACCTTTATTTTCCTTTTGAGGATCCATTTACATCCTAAAGCCTTGCAACCAGGAGGTAAATCAGACAATACCCAAGTATTGTTATGCACGATAGAATCAATCTCATCCAGAATTGCCTCTTTTTAGAAATGAACATCCCTAGAAGCCATAGCTTCACTGAAAGTATTTGGATCCTCCTCAATATTAAAACAATATTGATGTTGAGACACAATATCATCCCATGTTCCTTTAACTAAATATAGTTGAAAATCAGATCTAAAAGATTTAGCTTTTCTAGCTCTAGTACTCTTTCTAAGTTCAAGCACATAATTTATACCACTAGAAGCATCTTTAGCTTGAATTGTGTTCTTGCTGAAAGATTGTTGAATCATGTCCCTTGGTATAGGTATAGATATAAATCTTTCTTCATCAAAAATAACATCTCTTCACTCTATAATAGTGTTCACAGACACAGAGTCATTAGATTCTAAAACTTAGAATCTATAAGCTTTGGAATGCTCAACATATCCAATAAAGATACAATCTATACCTCTTTCACCCAATGTTTTCCTTTTGGGTTCAGTGAGCCTCACAACTACTCAACAACCCCAAACTTTGAGATAACTCAAAATTTGGTACCTTTTTACACCAAAGTTCATAAGGAGTATTCTGACTCCTTTTTTTTTGGAGTTCTATTCAAAATATAACATGTAGTTAACATTACCTCACCCCCAAACCCTTCACTTAATCCAGAATATGACAACATGAAATTAACCATTTCTTTCAAAGTCCTATTTTTCCTTTTAGCTACACCATTTTTTTTGCGGTGTATAAGGAGCTGTGGTTTGATGTACTATTCCAGTTGATCCAAAGTAAACTGGCTCATAATACTCACCGCCTCTATCAGTATGCAAGACTTTTATTAATTAATTTTTATGAAGCTCAACTTTTTTTTTTATGAATTTTAAATTTATTAAGTGCTTCATCCTTAGAATGTAGCAAATACACATAACAATATCTAGATGCATCATCAATAAAAGTAACAACATGCTTTTTGTTTCCAAGGGAAGGTGTTCTGTGGAACTCACATAAATCACTATGTATAAGTTCCAACACATTGCTTTCCCTAACAACATCTTTGAAAGGTTTGCTTGTGATTTTAGTTAACATGCATGTTTTACATTTTTCATTGTTTATATCAAAAGAAGGAATTAAACTCATTTTTGACATGTATTTTAATCTCTTGTAATGAATGTGTCCTAGTCTAGCATGCCATAAATAAGATTTATTAAAGTTATTGCTAGTACTAGAAGAATCCATGCAAACATAATTATCATAACTAGGATAATTAATATTAAGCCTAATCATTCCATTACATGCATATCTGAAACCCATAAAAGAACCATATCTTGACAAGATATACTTGTCACTTTGTAATACTTGATTGTAACCACAATTATTTAAAACAATTTCACACACAAGATTATTTTGATTCCCTTGTACATATAAAACATTGTTCATACACAAACCCTTTCCAGAAGTAAAGTAAAATAAAACAGATCCTACACCCTTGATTGGTTCGGTTGCAACATTTCCCATTTTCACCACAGATCCATCTTCAATTGGTTGACATTCCTTGAACCAACGAAGATCTTTACATATATGGCTTGTTTCTCCCGAATCAACCCACCATGCAACATCATCATCTTGCACATAAAATGCTTTAGAAATCATAGAAATATAATTCTTAACATATTTAAAGTTTTTCATGAAAACAGAAATATGACCTTGTTGCTTTTTTAGATCCCTAGATCCACTTGGTCCAACACCATCCTTGTTCACTTTACGAAGATGACAATATTTCTTGAAGTGACCCGGTTTGTTGCAATTCCAACAAACCAACTTAGCCTTCTTATTGGAAGACTTGTCATCCTTTCCTTTAAACTTCCTTTTTCCATTAGACTTCTTGGGATTCTTTGAACTTTCTTCTTCCACCATGTTCACAGGGAACTGACTTGGTTCTTACTTTTAGGATTATTATCAAGTTCTTGAGTCCTTAAGGAAGCTTCAATCCATAAATGGATTCCAAGTTGAGTCAAAGTCAACTCCTCTTTGTTATGTTTTAGATTATGTTTTAAATCCTTCCAGGAAAGGGGTAGTTTATCAATGACCACAACCACAAAAATGGCTTCATTCATTTTCAGATCGTGTTGAGAAAACTATCCCAAAATCCTTAACATTTCATGGAATTGTTCCATAACATTCCTAGAGTCAATCGTCTTGTAACCCATAAAGTTACTAACAAGAAAATTATTGCTAGAAGCATCTTCAGCCATGTACTTGGATTTAAGAAAATCTAACAGTTCTTTTGCATATTCAAATTTTTGATAGATATTACATAGAGATTCAGACATACCATTAAAAATATGAACACGCCACATGTAATCATCATTTTCCCACTTTTATCTCCTTCTTGTTGCCTCCATAGGTTCATCTTCAATAGATTCTAGTAAGACTGTCATGGGTGTACTCAGAACATACACCACTTTCCGAGTGGTAAGGAGAAAGTGCATCTTCTTCTGCCATCTATGAAATATTGCCCTTTAAAATTGTTCAATTTGTCAAACTTGCTTGTCATATCCTCCATAGAATCACCACTTGCCATGATCACAGATTACTTTGACTTTTATTAGAATTTCAGGTTAATAAAGGCCTTGAATATCTGAGAATTATGATTTCACTTTCAATTCAAAGTATTTGGGTGGTACTCCCTAATCTTTGATTGGATAAGACTCAGAAGAGATTCAGAATAGAGAATGAAATGAATGCATTTCGTGAGCACCAGAAAACTGACCAAAACATTGGTTAAAAACCTCCTTTGTCTGAAAACTATCAAAACTGTCATAAAATAGTTTTTTCAACAGTAAAAAAACCATCAATAATCCGGGTTTTCTATAAGGATTAATGCAAGACCAAAAACGGGTCAAATATTCAAAATTCGGACCCCGCCAGGGGCTACTGCCCCTTGGACGCCGCTCACAAGGGCACTGCCTTCGGACCCCCATTCGTTAAGGGGCTTCGCCCATAAATGACAATCTAATTTTAATCTTGAATAAACTTAAACAAGTGTGCACTCCTATTGTGACAAGCTCTTCAGGGAATTGGTCGTTTGTTGACGAGTTGGTCTTGGAGGTTTACTAGAGAACACAACATAGAAGTGTCGTTAAAGGATTACTAGGGGTTCTCCTGGGATGTCACTCCGACGATCATGTTAGCTTTATTTTTGAGAGAGATTTAGGTAAAATTGTGTAGTGTGACAACTATCAAATTCAAGTCAAAGTCAAAGTCCACAAGTCAAAGTCAAAGTCCACAAGTCAAACTGGTCAAACTTAAATAGTACTTCTATGATAAGAGTTAGTCTATGTATAAAATTGTGCGTTTGTATGTCAAGAATTCAAGTGTCTCAGTGAATCTATGTGTTTATCAATGTGAAACCCTAAGAAGGGAGTTAAACGCATCAAAACATGACTATGGACCCTTTTGGGGGCCTAAAATAATCATAAAGGACGCATAACGGGGGTTCACGAACCTTGCATTGCAAGATTATACACTAATAATGCCTAAAAATGAATCTTTCCCAAATCTCTCTCAACTTTTTATAGTCATCCGGGTCATCCCGACCCTTAACATGGCCAAAAATCACTCAAAACGAGAAGGTTACTTGAAAAACAACCCTATATGACCGAAACCCTAATAGAACCGAGCCTCTTGGAAGCAAAACCCTAAGAAGCGAAACACCTCATTTGGACCGAAGCTTCTTATGGCCAAACTGCTTAAGAATCGAAGGTCCCTTTCCGAACCGAACTTAGCCACCTCGGACCAAACCTCCCTGAGGACCGAATTCAGCAGGACCGAAATCTCATTCAAACAAAAATGACCCGAGACCCACCTTTGGACCCGATCCCACCTTCGGTTCCTTCTTCTCCCTACCCTCGGTCCTTAACTCCAAGAACCGAACCTTCGCAGGTTCGCCCCTTCTTGTTCGGTTTTCGACTACTTTCGCCTGTTAAGCCCGTTTTTGACGTTTTTGACTAGGATTTTTCACCAAATTCATATTTTTATCATCTTAAACTCCCTAAACTCATATTTTAATCACATCCTAAGGATTTTTTAATTATAAATCATTATTTTACATTAAAGAAAACAACTTAGGATTATTTATGCTACAAATGGGTCAAGTGTGTCCACTTGCACCTATGTATCGCTTTCTCATTGGTCCAACCTTATCCACATCACAAACATCAATGTAAACATCCCTTCACCCTAGCCACTTGCTCCAGCAACCCTTCATATAAAGAAATACCTGGGGATTTCCTTGATCATTTTCTTCACCAACAAACACTTACACACTTCTTAACCATCAAGAGAGCCACTTTTTCTCTCAACTCCCAGCCACACTTTTGAAGTGTTCTTGAGTTATTTATTCACTTATTTTTAAGTATTTCCTTCTAAATCAAGTGCTATTACATGTTTTCATAACACTCTTGAATCATCTACACACATATTAACATGAAATCGTTCATAGGATCATCCAAAAACTTCATGTGTTCATCAAGTGTTCTTGACTTGAAACTTATCATCTTCAACCTTCCATCCTTCAAGAAATCACATAAGGTGAGTTCATAACCCTACATTTTCCAGTTTTCTTTAGTTTTCAGGGGGGGGGGGGGGGGGAATACAAGTTAAATCATCAAAACATATACAAAACCTAACTTGACAGCTTACAACAGAAAAGCTGTGACCTGTTCACAAAGTGTTTTACCCAACTTAAACTTAATATTTTTCAAAACTGTACAATATGAAAGTAGTTCAGGTTTGTACCTTTCTAAGGACAACTCGCACGCATTTATACCATTTATAGCGATTTTTACAAAACTGTCTGTCACTGCAGCAACGAATTCGGACCAATCTGTAAAAATGAACATTTTCATATTAGTTTGAGACCACCAAAAATTATAAGAAAATTTATGAACATGTTAGACTCTTTTTCCAAACTCTCAGTGTTTACGGATTTAGTTTTCGACTTACGATGATTTTTCTATAAATATTCTAAAACAGGGATAGTAGAGAGTAAAACTGTTAAAAACAAGTTTAAGAGTTATTCACACTTTGTAACATGTCGAGCAAAGTACGTAATAACAGGGTTAAATATACTTAGTATTTTTATGCCATTTTACTTCTATCAGGAATATAAATCATATTTATAAAGTTTTTACATCATTACAAAACTTTCATGTTAAACTATAATAGGTATAGATTATTAGCCACATTCACCTACACAAAAAGGAAAACACATACTTTTACAAACAAAAAAGGGATTTTGGTTGCTTAATACGTAAACTTGTTAATGAATAAATTTTTGAGGCATCGTCTTCAGGGTACTCTTAAGTACCACATAAAAGTCCTGTAGTTTTAACCAGAATCTCTTGTAGGGAGAGCGTGATAGTTGTGTATAGATCCATATTGGGTCTAATAAACCCGCACCTAAGCTGCTTGCAACAGCTAGAACGGCAGGTCTATGGTGACAAATTTCATAACATTCCAATGCTTGAAGAATGTCAAGTACGAGGTCTTTGAGTTTTTAGCATGATTATCACAACTCACATGGGGTATTAACAAAACATAAAGTTTACATAGACTTAAGAACCACACACACACACACACCAAAATGAGTCTTATGGACATATAAAACTACATATATTATTTGAAGTATGAGAATTTACTTACAAAAATGGAGTCTTAATACATTAAAGGCTACAAGCCATATTTTCAAAAACACAAAATCCACCAGGTTAAACGTCATCATTGGAAAAGTGAGGACATCTTCAAACTAGTTTTCTTAATAGCAAAGCTACACATTTGTAAACTAAGTATGGTCATTATACTTACATATTTTGGCCTTGGTTCAATTAAGGCTATAACACACTTTACGAAAAATATAGGATTTTCTGGAAACATTAAAGACTTAAGAACCACATACACACACCAAAAGGAGTTTTATGCACATATAAAACTACATATACTATTTTAAGTATGAGAATTTACTTACAAAAATGGAGTCTTAATACATTAAAGGCTACAAACCATATTTTTGAAAACACATAATGCACCAAGTTAAACGTCATCATTGGCAAAGTGAGGACATCTTCAAACTAGTTTTCTTAATAGCAAAACTACACATTTGTAAACTTAGTATGGTATTTATAGTTACATATTGTAACGCCCGTAGATCCGGGCTAGTTAATAAAGAGATAATAGGGGTCAAAAATGACTTTCCAAAAAAATATTATTTAGAATAAATAATCTTAACCAAGTTGTAGAATATGTCACGAGGTTTCCGTACATATAAAGAACACCGAAATCTGAGTTATAACGATCAAGTTATGACTCGTCGAAGTTTCACGACAGAATCATCACGACACTGGGAAGCGTGAATAGTGAATTTGCGATGGAGAAATATTCAGCCATAGCGATCTAAACGAAAGTCTTAGAATACATTAACCCAAGAGCATCCATGAAAAGAACACCCAAATCTGACTTCGTATGAGGAAGTTATGATTTTTCAAAGTTTAAGCTTAGCAGTATACAGCCTGAAATTCGAATATTAGATCGAGCGGTTTTTAGCCAACACAACCTAAATGAGAATCGAAGATCTCGTTAATACTAGCGTAACGATAAAAAGACAGACGAAAACGGACATCGGATGAAGAAGTTATGAATTTTTAACGGACCAATAGTGTCCCGGCTTGTTAAAAATATAACTTTTAAAATAGAATCAAAATTAGTCGACGGAGTCTAAAAAAAAGTTGTAGAGTATGTTCCCAACTTCGTGTGGATATAAATAACATCAAAAACGGAGCTCGCATGAAAAAGATACAAAATTTTGAAGTTGGCACTCGATTTTGCGAGACCTGATGCGAGTTAGGTGATGTGGCTCGATCTGAGCCGTCCGATGAAGCCCAGCCTCACATCTGATGATTGCCATGCCACTCGTTTGCTACGCCCTGCGTCCGAGATCGGGTACGCCCAACGTTCCTCGGTCTTATCTGGTTCTTGTCTGAGTGCGAGCCAGCTGTGCGAAGCTGGCAACCTTATTTGGGACTATGCCCAGTGTAGCTGCTGAACGCGTAGCGTAGTCCGAAGCCCCCAGCCCCTATAAATAGATGCGAAGATGGCCAAATTTATCACACCAAAATCATTTCTCTCTCTCTAAACTTTCTCTCTCTAAGGTTTTAGCCCTCCCCTAAGCCTAGGTGATCCCCTAGCACCCGAAGGAAGCCCCGAGGCTCCTGGAGTCCTGAGAAAAAGGTTCTTTCGGTTTCAAAACGCTGCTCCAAGCGAAGCCCGATTTTCTTTAAAACCCGATGTAAGTGAGCTACGCCTATGCAATTTTTAATATAGCTTTCAAATAATTATAGTAATGTTATTAGGTCCTTAAAATAGTTATTTGGGCTATTATTATGAGTTATATAGAGTGTTGTTTAATGCTTATATGATAATAATAATAATAATAGCTAGACTATTAAATTAGTATCGGTGAATATTGAACTAAACCCTAGTGGTAATGATACTAGGTTTTGTCGAGGGAAATTGTTTTAAGAGTAACGAATTGCTGTCCGAGTGCCGAGTCACCACCTAATCAAGTGAGTGCATAGTTACTTTCATCTTACAGATAGATATGAAGTATTTTAATATAAATTATGTGCTATGTGTGCATATTGTCTAAATACTTGCTGTCTATGCTGATGAAAGATTTTTATACATGTTTTAAATGATGTAAGCTATATAAAGTATTTTATATCTACAAAATATGTTGGGTAAAACATGGGTAGATGAATGAAGAGTGATAAAAGTTGAAATAGAGGAACATTAGTAGTATGGACCTAGTGCCCTATAGGTAAACATTGGCAACAGTGGACCTAGTACGCTATAGATGAGCACTGACAGCTGCACCACAACCCGTAGATGTTTTAGATCTACGGTAAACGTCCTAGCACCTGCACTCTAAGGACAGTATCGGCAGCTGTGCCTAATAGAGAGCCTTACGACCTTGACAGTAGCGTTTAAAGGTCAATACTGGCAGAAGCGTCTCGTAGAAAATGTCCCAATTTTGGCAGCTGCGCCTAAGTGATAATATTAGCAGCTACGCTTGACCACTGTGTCATTGGAAACAATGGACTTCATGTTGTTTCCTTATGATGATCCTTAGGAATGAATGAATGAGAAATAGTTGATTCTTAGGGTAGATCCTTAAGAATAAAGAAGATAATGGGGGATGGGTAATTGGGTTGATTGTTTGATTGTTTAAACATAATAATTATATTATTGTGGGTTGAAAATCCTATGTACTCACCAGGTTTCCCAACCTGACCCACTCAGTTTATTTATATCACAGGTGTTGATATGAAGTCACATTACACTGAGAGATTAAGAAGATATAAATCAATAGTGATACTAAATGTAAGTTCTGTTTATGCTTATGTTTCTGTATTGACGATGACATCCCAATGTTTTAAAAAGAATAAAATACATTTCTTCGGAAATGCCTTGATAACGCATTTATTGTGTTTTACTTGGAACAAATTCCGCGACACTTTTATGAAAAATATTACTTTTATTTTAAAACAAGCATAAACAAAATCGGTCTTTTCTGGCCGGGAAAATGGGGATGTCACAGTTGGTAACAGAGCATTAGTTTAAGCGAACTAGGAATATGGATTTATTTCTAAACTTAAACTTAGAATGTTAAGCGATGATTATGAGGTGTGAGCACTAGGTTATTTTAGGAATTGTGCCTAAAATGCTTTTATGTGCTAAATACTTGTGCCTGATATGCTGTTATTTGTTCGGATCTATGGTCTATTGTCGACCGGATCTGAAAACCTTAAATGTTTAGGATTCTAAGCGTTTAACTATGATATTAGAACTAGCATATAAACGTTTCAGAGTGATAAGGATGATTTGAACGTCAATCCTACATAAAGATGTAGATTCACCTTATTCGGTGTATAGATCAAGATGACAAGGGTCCGTAGCAAAAACATGAATGCAAATGGGAACCGAGATCAACCCCCAGTGATACAGCAAATACCAGTCATAGTAGAAGTTGCACCTGAGCCAATCACCATGGTTGGAGTACAAGCCATGACGTAGGCTATGTTAGATGAACAAAGGGAATAAATGATGCAGATGATGCAAGAGAATAAGGATGAAGCCACTGTGCCCGTTGTGCAACAGGAGTCGATTCCTGAACAATCGGAGGAAGGAAACTACAGTTTGTTAGTGGGCCAAGCTTATCCACCAGTTAATAGGAGAAACGGCCAAGATGATGTAGTCGACAGAAACGGATGCAAGTACAAGGATTTTCTTACTTGCAAGCCATCGACTTTCACTGGAAAGGAAGATCCAACCAGAGTCATGGATTGGATCTCAGAAATGGAGTTAGCCTTTATGACGTGCGGTTGCAGAGGCAAGCTGCAAACCACCTTTGTAGTGCGTCAGTTCCGAGGAGGCGTTGTACGTTGGTGGAATACCTTGGGGAAGACCCTGAGCCCCAATGAGCCCCTACAGCTGACATGGGTAGAGTTTTTGGTGCAGTTCAAACATAAAAACTGCTCATCCCAAAATCTGCTCGAGCTAGAAAACCGATTCCTTACCTTGAAGAAAGGAAGCATGTCTATTGATGAATACACCAACAACTTCACATAGAAGATGGAGTTCGCCTTGCGTCTTGTTCCAGATGAGCTGACGAAAATCGACAAGTACGCAAAAGGACTTCCATGGGAGTACGCGGTGCCAGTGCGTCAGGCACCTACTTTGGAAGCAACTATCTAGGCTGCCAAATATGTGGAGGATATGATTAAGGGAAGAACTTCCAGCAAGGTTGAGGTTGGCGAAAAGAGGAAATTTGAAGGATCGGCAAGGCCCGATGAGAAGAGAAATTCCAATACAATGAAGTTTAGAGGAGGAGGAAGCGAAGAAAGATGGGGCGAAAAGTGCAAAAAGAAACACACTAGAAAATGCGGTGAGGAGGTGACTTGTTTCAAGTGTGGGAAGCATGGGCATTGTGCCAACTAGTGTACATTCAATAAAAGGGTGTGTTATGGATGTAACAAGGAAGGGCACTTCAAGCATGACTACCCAAAAAGAGATGGGGCTACAAAGCCAAATGTGCCGCCAAAGCCAAAGGCGAGAGCATTTCAAATGATCCTTGACGAAGCAGATAACAACGCAAGGATTTAGGAGTGAAGGCTTGACATCCAAAGATCGAGTTATGAAGTAGTTATGTAGATAGTACCACGTGGTGTAGCCTATTATAGGCATAGTATAGGTTGAACCTGAACACCTATGTAATCGCTTCAAGGAATAGTATAAAACCTTCGTTTTTTTATCTAATGTGTTAAAATGTTATGTGATTTTCTTGTATGGTGACTTGGAAAACTGCGAGACAATACTTGGGACGAGTATAAGTAGGTGTGAAAGGTAGTAGATGCATATACTACAGGAAGCACAGGACTCACGCTTGGATCAGGGAAAGTCACAAGGTTACCAAGAAGCTAGTAATTGATACCGTTTTATTCAAATATGTCGTTACCATCATTTCGGTAATGACTAAGAAGATTGTTGATATTCAAACCCTAGTGGTCATATCAAATTCAGTCTGACTATGCTGAGTATGTTAAATGGTTCAGAGAACCAAGTCCGATGTAACATCTGACTTAAGCTAGAAGCTTGAAGTGAAAGACAATCAAAGCGATCAATAGATGTATCGCAACAATTTCTTGTAGCTAGAAATGCTACCTTTTAAGATGTGGTTAGAATAGGAAGGAGTGTATAGTATGTTCTAGAATTTGACTCTAAAAGGCCCGGGTCTAAGCAATGCATCATACGATGAGAGGTCATTAGAACATGACCCATCGGTTTATTATGATAATCGAAGGAAGAAACTTACCTCAAGTTTGTTAACGAAGGAGTCTCCAATAAATATCGATATCGAGACATGAAGGTCATGATTGGAAGTCTAACATAAGATAGAGAGCGGGTCCAAGATCGGGAACCACCGGCGGTCAGTAAGTCTTAGAATTAGATACTCGTTCGAAGAAACATGAAAGTTACGGTTATTAGTTAGGATGAAGAGAAAACGTATGGAGTCATCATGTGAGTCCTATTTCATTGATGATCCCGGGACGTAATCATCCGAAGGGGGAGATAATTGTAACACCCGTAGATCCACGCTAGTCAATTAAGAGACAATAGGGGCCGAAAACGACTTTTCAACAAAAAATTATTTAGAATAAATAATCTTAACCAAGTTGTCGAATATGTCACGAGGTTTATGTACATATAAAGAACGCCGAAATCCGAGTTATAACGAAAAAGTTATGACCCGTCGAAGTTTCACGACGAAACCGACACGGCACTCGGAAACGTGAATAGTGAATTTGCGATGGAGCGATATTCAGCCATAGAAATCTAAACGAAAGTCTTAGAATACGTTAAACCAAGAGCGTCCCTGAAAGAACGCCCAAACTTGACTTCGTATGAGGAAGTTATGATTTTTTGAAGTTTCAGCTTAGTAGCATACAACCTGAAATTCGAATCTTAGATCGAGCGGTTTTTAGCCAACACAACCTAAATGAGAATTGAAGATCTCATTAATAGTAACGTAACGATGAAAAGACAGACAAAAACAGACGTCAGATGAAGAAGTTATGAATTTTTAATGGACCAATAGTGTCCCGGCTTGTTAAAAATATAACTTTTAAAATAGAATCAAAATTAGTCGACGGAGTCTAAAAAAAGTTGTAGAGTATGTTCCCAACTTCGCGTGGATATAAAGAACGTCAAAAACGGAGCTTGTATGAAAAAGATACAATTTTTTGAAGTTGGCACTTGATTTTGCGAGACCAGATGCGAGTTAGGTGATGTGGTTCGATCTGAGCCGTCCGATGAAGCCCAACCTCACATCTGATGATTGCCATGTTGCTCGTTCGCTACGCCCTGCGTCCGAGATCGGGTACGCCCAACGTTCCTCGGTCTTATCTGGGTCTTGTTTGAGTGCGAGCCAGCTGTGCGAAGCTGGCAACCTTATTTGGGACTATGCCCAGCGTAGCTGCTGAACGCGCAACGTAGTCCGAAGGCCCCAGCCCCTATAAATAGATGCGAAGATGGCCAAATTTATCACACCAAAATCATTTCTCTCTCTCAACAGTTATTGTTCACAGTCAACGCTTCGACATGCTTCGAATTCGACAATTTGCATGATGGTTGTGTGGTACAAAATTTTCATTAGTTTGCCAAATTTTCGTAAGAATGGAAAATTGTAGTTTGTTTACAAATTTTCGTTTGTTTGTAAGAATGTTTTTCGTAAGTTTGTATCTTAGTTTTATTTTTGAAAAATCAAAAACTCCAAAAAGATTCTATTTTTGTTTTGTTGTTATCTTTTCGAAAAATCAAAAACTCCAAAAAGATTTTATTTTCGTTTTCTTGTTATCTTTTTGGAAAATCAAAAATACCAAAAAGATTTTCTTTTGTTAATTGTTTTATTTTTCGAAAAATATTTTGTTTATGTTAGAAAAATCTTAAAATATCAAAAAGATTTTTGTTATTTTCTTTGTTTCTTTTTCTTTGTGCAGATAACACGAAAATTCTTCAAGGGTCATGCTTGTGTTTCTATGGGAAGGTAAATTTTCGACATTTATGTACTAGTTAGACTGTCCCTAGAAGCATGTTGCTGTATGTCGACCCAAGCCTCCAAAGACTTAATGTGTGTTTACGAAAGCCTTAATGGATTTTTTCATACAAAAGTTTCTTCCCAATCAAGCTTATGTTCACATTAGTTACTGAGCTACCTTACTCTTCTCACATGAGTTAAGAGTTATCTATTTTGTCCGAAAATAGCAAAGGTACAATTTGTTACTCAAAACCAATCTTTTTCATCACCAAATTTCTTACACTTGCACACACGAAGAGATATTTCCAAGAGATCTTTGATTCGACCCATCAAGATTTAGACTTATCAAAATTCTGTGTTAATGATATGACATCATTAGGCCATGATGAAAGTGAAACCGAACTTTCTCTCTTAATAAGGAATTGACGGGGAACTTTGTTCCAGATTCTTACGAAACACTTATTTATGTACCAAAAATTTCGTATACTCCAAATCACATTCTTTCGCATGAGAGATCTTGATCAAATGTTCGAAGCCCATGTCATTTGTTTCGCAACAAGATACAGCTTAAATATTTTTCTTTGAATGTGATTTCCGTGTGAGTATCAATTGTTTTCCTTAGTCACCTTTACATAATATTCCAAAGCAACTTGTCATTGACTACACTGGTCAAACAAGTAATTTCTGTTACAATTACTCACCTTATGTTTAGGATGATATGTAACGAAATTATAAACCACCCAATAAGCCTTACAAAAGAAACCCTTCGATACTTCTCTATAAGTATTCGATTGTAATTCACGGGAACATACACAAGCAGTTGATTATCTCTCTTGATAACTAATGAAGTAACCTTTTCCCGAGGTTTCTTTGCTTTTATGTCGAATTTTTTTTTTTTGACATCAAAGATCCAAATTTTTGTTAAATTTGTTTCTTATCTTTTCTTTGGCACACTACTCACACGAAATCCTTGAGGTTTTGAGTACTACCAACTCAGGCTGATGATTTCGATATTCTAGCAAATGACTTCGTCTCTAAACCCAAGGACGAAAGAGCTTAACCTCCATCCGAAGGTTGATGACGGTTACTATTCCTTGAGGTGACACGAACAAACTGTTTGATGAGATGTTTTGTATTTAGTCCTAGTTTCAAGGTAGTGTGATAGTTACTTTTTGATACATGGCCACTTTATTGGCAGACTGGTGCGACTTTCAAAGTGCGATGTCGGATCTCAATTAATGCTTATCTCGCGTTCAATTCAAATTCAGGGTTACATATAAAAAGGGTATTTATGGGTTCTTTGTCTCTTTATGCTCACAAAAGAAAAAAAAGCCCAAATTCTCTCGGTTCTTCAAAGCTTCAAAACCATAATCATGGCTGGCATTGATTCTGCTTCTCGCACAACTGAAGACAACACTTCTCAACCCATAATGAAGATTCAAAGCACCAATTATCTAGTGGAAGGGGATGTGTCTCTGTATCCTGAAGAATTGAAGATGTTAATTGTCGCACTGAAGAGTTCTGTTCTTTCGAAGGCGATGTTCAACTCGTTCACAGTTCCTCTCTCATGGTTTTCACAGGCAGGATCCACTGCTACGTATAGCAAAGCACTGGATATCACCGCCTTTCAACTGGTGAATGACAAGAAAATTCGTCTGTCCAAGAATTTTTTTTGCCAGATTCTGGATATTCCCAATTCTCAACTTGTTACTGATCTTACTTATGCACAAGTTGTTCATATGTTTAATGAGATGGGTTATCAACCCCCACTCACGAAGATTAGTGATTTCAAGAAGTCATCTCTTTCAACTCTTTGGAATTTTTTGTTTGGAATTTTTCTTCGATGCTTGACTGGTCGAAGTGTTGGATTAGACAAAGGTTGCATGGAGGTTTATGCAATGGTGGCAAGCTTGTACTATGATATTTCTGTCGACTACTCTACACAAATGTGGAAGGAATTTCAAAAGAGTGTCGAAAACATGAATGTGGTTCTAGGCATTTCATGTGCTAGGTATTGGAGTTTTATACTTGGTTATTTCTATGAAAAAGAAGGAATTGATGTACCTGATGATGAAGGAAAAGCTGAGATTTTGAAGTATCACTTTCCAAAGGAAGTTTCGGATAATATGGAGATATTCACTCATATTTCCAGGATTCCTGATGCAATGCTAAAAAGGGTTGAGCCAACAAATTCGGTGTTGGTTGAGTACTTGAAAACCATCAATCCTGATGTTGAGATTGGAAAGTTATTGTCGAAAGAAAAGGCTGGTCCTTCCAAGAAGTCAAAACGTTCTAAAAAGGATGCAAAGGCTACACCTGAGAAGACAGTGCACGAAACTAAGAAGTCTTCTGAGAAGATTGTGCATGAATCCAAGAAGTCCCGAAAGAAGCCTGAGACGACAGAAGTGAATGTTTCGACTGTTGTCATAAAACTAGTGGAACATGTTGATGATACTATAGTAACAGAGAAAATGCTTTCCAAATCTAGTGTTTTTCGAAGAATATATCAGAAGTCTAGGGGTTCACAAAAATCTTTAGATGGTTTTTCAAAATCTACTTTAAATGTTCGTAAACCACAACTTTCTCATCAAGGAGTTATTTTTCGTGAGGTTCTAGCTCCACTTTTTCCTTTTTCAAAGAAATGTAGAGCTAAAGACATGGCTAACCATATTTCAAAGAAGAAGAAAAGAAAAAAAAAATTGGTTATACAAGGGGAGTCACTCGAAGAAGAGATAGTTCCGGAAACACCAGAAACAATTATCCCTGAAAAGTCTATTGTCATACCACCCAAAGTTTCGTTAACTGAATCACATATTGAGGAGGTTCGAACTTCAATCATTTCTATACACGTATCTGATACGGTTGTAAATGTCAATATTTGTGAAGGAAAGTCTAACAAAGAAATTGGTGCTACAACTCAAGGTATTTCTGTATCTTCGATAACAGATACTTTTGTGTCCTTACCTCCTTGTATTATTCCGAATTCTTCTCATGCTCCTACCTTTGAAAACATTCTTTAACAACCTTTTACAACTCTTTTTCTACCTCAATCCACTGATTCACCCAACATCGATTCATCTGTTCAAACTCCACCTGTTATTGCCACTAATACTGACAACGATGAATTTGGAGGCATGTTTAAAGATTTGCAGTTTGATGATGAAGAAGAAAATTTTCCTGATCATATGCTTATGACGATGAAACAATTCAAGATTCTTAACAAGAAATTGAATTCTATTCTTCAATCTCAAGCAGATTTGGGGAGTAGTTCGTCTGTGTCCAGTATGGAAGTTGATAATTTGTTAAAAACCTTCGAAGAAAAGGTGGTGAGTAAAGTTTCTGGATTGATTCGAGACTCAAAGAGTAGACTCTTGGAGAAGGTTGATCACTATGAACAAAATGTTGACTTAAGAGTGAATTCTCTAACTTCGATGTTTAAAGGGGAGGTGAAAGAATTCAAGCTTATGGTAAAGGAAGGACATGTGTTATTCGTTCAGGATGTCAAGAAAATTAGGGAGGATGTGAATTTGAAAATTCAGGAGCTTCGTCAGGATATGAAAAAGGAAATTACAATTTTGCAAAGGGATTATGATTCGATTAATCAAAAAGTTGACATTATTTGTGATGCTGTTACCAAATATGTCAAGTTGTACGAAGATTTGAGTCCTCAACTAACCCAAATTTCTACAACGGAAAATCAAAGTTTATGGAAGTGCTCAAGCTGCTGAAGGAGCTAAAAGATTTAGCTGTTAAACCAATTTCATGTTCGTTGATTACTCCGGAATTCTTGTGTTAGAAGTTCGTTCATTTTGAAGCCCTTTTACACAAACAATTGGCTCCTCTTTCTCACATTTCGAACCTTCTTCCAACAAATGCCCCACCTGTTTTCACAGGGGTGCAAGGGGGAGAGAAGAATGTTGGTGGCACGAAGGTTGGTGGTGAAGATTTGCATGCGGATGCAAAGGTTGTTGGAATGGTGTTTTCTTCGAAGATTCCAGTAACAAAACCAATCATGTCGACTGCTCGGCCAGTTAGTTCAACTATTGTGACTTCAAAGCCAATTTCAAAACCAATTTCCAAAGGAATTGTGATAGGAGAAGGTTGAAGCAGTTCGATGCCTAAGGAAGTTGTGGATAATTTCTCAGTTAAAGACAAAGGCAAAACAATTGTGGTCGAAAAGTCAAAGGAGGAAAAGAAAGTTGAAGAAGAGGCTGAGGTTGAAAAGCTACGAATTATGTAAAGCACTATGTGAATTCGTGCAAATGATCCACCTGGAATGAACAAGGGTGATCCTTCAAAGCATTACAACTATGAAACGATAGAGTTGAAAGTTGCATATAATCATATGTATGCTTTCGAAAAGAAGCCAAAGCAAAGCTATGTTGTTCTCAACACAGACATGAGTCAACTGGATTTTCCTATTAATGAAATGATGTTTATTATGACTCAGTACAAAATTGCTAAGAAATTTGACAATGATGATGAATACACATACATGAAGATCAGATTTCATGCTGTACTTGGAAAGCTTCCATAGGAGATTTGGTCACTAGTTAAGATAAAGAAGGTGATAAGTATAAAGAGGGATGTGTTATTTGAAATATGATGTTGAATCTTCGCTTCATTGTTTCAAGGGCAAATGAGCAAATTTTTGATTTCTCTATGGCAGATTTTCCTTTGATGAACTTGTATGATCTGATACAAGTTGCATTGTTGGTAAAGGATAAAGATGCTTCTTATCTTAGAGAAACTGATCCTGAAGTTTTTCGACTTGGATTGGCTCACATCAAGATTTTTATTGACAACTATTATGAGTGTTTAGCACTTACTGATGTTGAGTTAGCTACTACAAAGGGACTGACAATTAAAGTATCAAAGGAACTTACTTTGACTCAATATGAGTTGAAGAAGTATGCAGACGGAGAAATTTGTTTAAAACCATTTGGATTAGTCTTTGCTGGGAAGGA
Organism: Lactuca saligna; assembly: GCF_052625555.1. Taxonomy (NCBI): domain Eukaryota; kingdom Viridiplantae; phylum Streptophyta; class Magnoliopsida; order Asterales; family Asteraceae; genus Lactuca; species Lactuca saligna. The sequence continues at coordinate 93,413,950 of NC_136420.1, forward strand.
TAAAAATGGAAAGTCTAAAAGGTTTTTATTTCAACCTTCCGAAGTGGAAAGATAGACAACATCTCAATATACGAATTTCATTGTTCGTATGAATAGCTGCAAGAAGAATAATGAAGGAGATAAGAAGGAGTTGAAGAAGATTATCTCATGGTACACTAAGATTCGAAGGGTTATGTTGTATGCTATACAGATACTCTTGAACTGACGAAGGTCGACATTATTACAAAGGGGGAGATTGTAAGAGAATCAAATTTAGTTTTAATATGTCGAAGTCTTTTGTACCCTTCGCATATTTGTTAAGTTTATTTACTAAGGTGTATTTCGTACGATGCTTAAGTGTCATTGCCTTAGTATTTTTTGTATGCTTTCACTGTTCCTATAAATATGGAACTTTACTAGAGTTAGATAAGAGTCTTTTACAGAATCTGTCTATTTTTCTCTGTAAAAGTTGAAAGCATAAATGAGCAGAAACCAGATCTTATTTACATCGTTTGTTCATTCTGCATTCGTTTTACTCTGATTTTGATTAATACTTGATTCAATGATTCATCATTTACAGATCAAGTTAATACCTAAGAGATCCTCGTCATCATTCAAACTCAATTGGCTTGGTCCTCACCATACCAATTGTGTGCTCTACGGATTTAATATTTTCCTTAACTAGCCGACTAACAAAGCCATCGTCACTTATAGCGGTGAACCCGACGCGAACCCCAGAATCATGGCCTGCCTCAAAACGTTGAAGAACTCGTGTGAGGAGTACCACACTTTTCATATTTTTCCTCAACAAACCTTTCAAGAATACCACACGTATAGCAAGTCAACTTCGAGGGTAGCGATAGGTGGTCCATACGGTTAAACTATCACCACTTGGGGCATGCATCGGGGTGGTATATAATTAAGATCCTACGGATTTCGAATGTGTGATTCTGCCTTATCTCCTGTTCCTCGTTTGGTTGTGGACTTGGGGCAGAATCACACAACTAACAATCTAACTAATCTTAACTATATACAACTTGAATACACTAAGTGATGATAGAGGAACCAGGTATAGGAACCTACCACGACTTCAAGACGCAGGTGCCGGGAGTACGGATGGACTCGACACCATTAAGGTAATCATTGATAGATTAACCAAAACCACACATCTCCTACGAGTAAAAGAGACAAAAAAAATGGAGAAACTGACAAGGACTTACATTAAGGAAAATTGTATGACTACACAGAGTACCAATATCCATTATCTCTGACAGAGATAGTCGGTTTATGTCACGGTTCTGGCAGTCACTACATAAATCTATGGGAACTAGATTGGACATGAGTACAACCTACCACTCATAGACTAACGAGCAGAGTGAAAGAACAATTCAAACATTAGAGGACATGTTAAGAGCTTGTGTGATAGACTTTGGTAAAGCTTGGGATGCTCATTTACCCCTTATCGAATTCTCATACAATAATAGTTATCACACTAGCATCAAAGTTGCTCCATTCGAAGCCCTTTATGGTCGTAAGTGCAGATCACCCCTGTGCTGGGCTGAGGTGGGCGATACACAACTAGCAAGAGGGAAAATTCCTAACTGCGCACTCACTGGCCCAGAGATCATAAGGTAAACAACAAAAAAGATCATCCAAATTCGAGAACGAATGAAGGCTTCACAAGACCGAAAAAAGAGCTACGCGGATAAGAGATTGAAGCCCTTGGAATTCCAAGTTAGGGATCGAGTACTACTGAAAGTATCACCTTGGAATGGATTAATACCTTTTGGAAAATGAGTGAAACTAAACCCAAGGTATATCGATCCATTCGAAATTCTCGCCATGATTGGCCCGGTGGCATACAAGATTCAACTACCTCAGGAACTTAACAACATTCATCCTACCTTTCATGTGTCTAATTTGAAGAAATTCTTGTCCAATGAAACCCTTATCATTCCACTTTTCAAAATTGAGATCAACGAGAACCTCCACTTCGTAGAGGAACCTATTGAAATCATAGATCGAGAGGTCAAAATGACAAAGAAAAGCTGCATTCCCATCGTAAAGGTCTGCTGGAACGCCAAACGAGGACCCAGATTTACTTGGGAACGTGAGGACCAAATGAAACAAAAGTATCCAAATCTATTCCCCAACCCTTGAAGTCCCTCTCAAAATGAAAATTTCGGGACAAAATTCCTTCTAACGGGGAGATAATGTGACAACCGTCAAATTCAAGTCAAAGTCAAAGTCAACAAGTCAAAGTAAAAGTCAACAAGTCAAACCGATCAAACTTATCTAGTACTTCTATGATAAGAGTTATTCTATGTATAAAAATGTGCGTTTGTATGTCAAGAATTCAAGTGTCTCGGTGAATCTATGTGTTTATCGATGTGAAACCCTAATAAGGGAGTTAAACGCATCAAAACACGACTATGGAACCTTTTGGGGGCTTAAAATAATCATAAACGATACATAAGGAGGTTCATGAACCTTGAATTGGTATATTATACACTAATAATGGCTAAAAATGAATCTCACCCAAACCTCTTTCAACTTTTTATAGTCATCCGGGTCATCCCGACTCTTAACTTGGCCAAAAATCACTCAAAACAGGAAGTTTACTTGAAAAACAGCCTTATAGGACCGAAACCCTAATGGAACCGAGCCTCTTGGAAGAGAAACCCTAAGAAGTGAAACACGTCATTTGGACCAAAGCTTCTTATGGCCGAACTGCTTAAGAACCGGAGGCCCCTTTCAGAACCGAACTTAGCCTCCTCGGACCGAACCTCCCTGAGGACCGAATTCAGCAGGACCGAAACCTCATTCAAACCAAAATGACCCGAGACCCACCTTTAGACCCAAGCCCACCATCGGTTCCTTCTTCTCTCTACCCTCGGTCCTTAACTCCAAGAACCGAACCTTCGTAGGTTCGCCCGTTTTGTTCGATTTTCGACTACTTTCGCCTGTTAAGCCCGTTTTTGACGTTTTTGATAGGGATTTTTCACCAAATTCATATTTTTATCATTTTAAACTCCCTAAACTCATACTTTAATAACATCCTAAGGATTTATTAATTATAAATCATTATTTTACATTAAAGAAAATAACTTAGGATATTTTATGCTACAAGTGCATCAAGTGTGTCCACTTGAACCTATGTGTCACTTTCTCAGTGGTCCAACCTTATCCACATCACACATATCAATGTAAACATCCCTTCACCCTAGCGACTTGCTCCAGCAACCCTTCATATAAAGAAATACCTGGGGATTTCCTTGATCATTTTCTTCACCAACAAACACTTACACACTTCTTAACCATCAAGAGAGCCACTTTTTCTCTCAACTCCTAGCCACACTTTTGAAGTGTTCTTGAGTTATTTATTCACTTATTGGTAAGTATTTCCTTCTAAATCAAGTGCTATTACATGTTTTCATAACACTCTTGAATCATCTACGCACATATTAACATGAAATCATTCATAGGATCATCCAAAAACTTCATGTGTACATCAAGTGTTCTTGACTTGAAAATCACCATCTTCAACCTTCCATCCTTCAAGAAATCACATAAGGTGAGTTCATACCCCTACATTTTCCAGTAGAAAAGTTGTGACCTGTTCACATATACAAAACTTAAACTTGACAGCTTACAACAGAAAAGTTGTGACGTGTTCACAAACTGGTTTACCCAACTTAAACTTAATATTTTTGAAAACTGTACAATATTAATGTAGTTCAGGTCTATACCTTTTTAGGGACTACTCGCACATGTTTATATGATTTTTCTACAATTTATAGTGATTTTAACAAAACTGCATGTCACTACAATAATGAATTCAGACTAGTCTGTGAAAATGAATGTTTTCACATGGTTTGAGACCACCAAAAATTATAACAAAATTTATGAACATAGTAGACTCTTTTTCCAAACTCTCAGAGTTTACAAATTTAGTTATTGACGGACGATGATTTTTCTATAAATATTCTAAAACAAGGATAGTAGAGAGTAAAATTGTTAAAAACAAGTTTAAGAGTCATTCACACTTTGTAACATGTCGAGCAAAGTACGTAATGCAAGGATCAAATATACTTAGTATTTTTATGCCATTTTACTTCTATTAGGAATAGAAATCATATTTATAAAGGTTTTACATCGTTACAAAACATTCATGTTAAACTATAATAGGTATAGATTGTTAGTCACATTCACCTACACAAAAAGGAAAACACATACTTTTACAAACAAAAAGGGATTTTGGTTTCTTAATACGTAAAATGGTTAATGAATAAATTTTTGAGGCATCGTCCTCAGGGTACTCTTAAGTACCACAGAAAAGTCCTGTAGTTTTAACCAGAATCTCTTGTAGGGAGAGCGTGATAGTTGTGTATAGATCTATATTGGGTCTAATAAACCCGCACCTAAGCTGCTTGCAACAGCTAGAACGGCAGGTGTGTGGTGACAAATATCATAACATTCCAACGCTTGAAGAACATCAAGTACGAGGTCTTCGAGTTTTTAGCATGGTTATCACAACTCACATGGGGTATTAACAAAACATAAAGTTTACAGAGACTTAAGAACCACACAAACACATACACACACACACACACCAAAAGGAGTCTTAAGAACCACACAAACACATACACAAACACATACACACACACACACACAAAAATGGAGTCTTAATACATTAAAGGCTACAAGCCATATTTTCGAAAACACAAAATCCACCACGTTAAACGTCATCATTGGAAAAATGAGGACATCTTCAAACTAGTTTTCTTAATAGCAAAGCTACACATTTGTAAACTAAGTATGGTCTTTATACTTACATATTTTAGCCTTGGCTCAATTAAGGCTATAACACGCTTTACGAAAAATATAGGATTTTTTGGAAACGTTAGAGACTTAAGAACCACACAAAAAGGGGTTTTATGCACATAAAAAACTACATATGTTATTTTAAGTATGGAGATTTACTTACGAGAATAGTGTCTTAGTAAATACGTAGTGGATCCGTTCGATCTAAAAACTTTAGTAACATGTACACACCAGGAAATCGCACCAGGAACATATTTTGTTCACTAGTCTTTCGAATTTTGAAACGTTCTTTAAAAACATGAGAAACATAGATAGATTTTGGTCTTAAGACTCAAAGTCAACATTCCATTTTTCCAAAGAACAACATGACATACCCATTTTACAACAAAAATGCTTATGAACTCACCAACTTTAATGCTGATACTCTTTCAAACTACTTGTATTCTTAAGATTAGTAAGTCAAGTATGCATACAGGTTTCGAGAAGACGGAGCATCATAGTACCAAGTCTTAGTTTTGCTGTTTACTTTTGGATGTTAAACCTATGTAAATCAATTACAATGTAAACTATATGTTATCAGTGAAATGGTTGTTGTTGCTTTAATTACTATTGTACAATTGTTGTGATATTGTGCATGACGTCCTCCACCCCCGAACGTTTCCGCCGTTCCAGTTTGGGGGTGTGATGGATTTGTATCAGAGCATTGTTTATAGTGAACTAAGTATATCCACCTATAGAAGATATACAACTATAAATACAATGGGGCCGAAGTCCTCTGACTTAAATTATACTTTTAGAATATAACAATATTTTTACGAAAGTATACATAAATGGATATATATATATATATATATACACACACACATATATATATATATATATATATATATATATATATATATATATAAATACTAGAGCAAGTATCACAAAAGGAACAAAACAAAAGTATTTAGAGGTTGGACACTACAGTCAAACCTAGACAGTTATGTAATCATATCTGGGATAAATATAGCCTGATCAACTATATTTATAACTGTTGGTATTGGAATGGGGTGACCTTCCCCATGTGGGAGTGAGACGTGGCACTTTCCTACTGGGAGAAGTATGTTCATGCCGTCTAACAGCCAGGTGACGTCAGTTATAGGCATCATCAAGCTCTTTGTCATGAATTGATTGGTCTTGAGAGAATGAGAGGATCACGAGGAATATTCTTCCTGATGGGGGAAAGTGAGTTGTTAGCCTGGCGCTGGCCTGTCTGGGATATGACTGAGACCCGACCAAGGCCCTAGCGAGATAACGACTTATCAGTGCTTTCTGTCAGATTTAACGTGGTCGCATATGGTTACATTAACAAGGCCATTAGACTAGTAAACTTTTGTGTTGGGTATGTAGCATAGTCGTTCTAGTCTAGTCATAAACATGTGGCGTAAGTGATATTGCTAGTCTGTGTGGTTGACAAGACGGAGTTGCCGTTGTTCGGCGGTTTCATCATGAGATAGTTCACTGCTATTTTTGTAGCATTTAAACCCTTATTTCTCCAGGAATTTCCACCTCACTCTCTTCCTTTCTCACTTTGCTTCTTTTCTCTAAAGAACCCTTTCGATCTTTCCTTGCATTCTTCCACGACTGTCGCTCATTCTTTAGGAAGGTAACTTACTACTGAGGAATGGGAATCCTTCTAGTTCCGGTTTGGGTTTGTCCTTGAACACGGGGTTCAAATTCCTCTCCCTAATGCATCGCTCTATAGTCCTCCTGAGGATAAGGGTGACATTTTGATTGCTTTGTTCGGGGTGAGTCTATGCTTACCCACTACAGACTTTTTCAACCTGATCATTCGTGAATACAGGTTTTCTGTGAGGGAACTGACCCCAATTGCCATAAACAAGATTGTGGGTTTTTAGCTTCTTTGTTGTGCCCTAGGTTACCAGCCGATTGTCCTGGCGTTCAAGCACTTTTTCAATGCTTCCACCCAGTCTGGGACTTAGACCCTTTCTCGCCAACGAGGAGTCCCTACCCTCATCCATGATCAAAAATCCAAAAAGAATTGGTAGAAGAAGTTTTTTTTGGGTAAACAGTGACCTTGTGGTTCTTAGATATCCTAAGACCAAGGTGTATGTAGACCATGCTCCAATGCTCTTTTGTGCTGACAAATAGTTGGCAGATACCCTAGCGAAGGTTAGCATCTACGGTGAGGATTGGCTCGACTACTTCCTGGCTGCTGGTGGAATGAGCACCGCTTGAAGGGCTCATGGGAAAATGCCTGAGTTTTTCATCGAGAGAGAAGGTATGATGCTTATTCTTCTGCTTTCCTTCCCCCCCTGCCCTTTTACTTGACAAAGTACTTTAAAACCGGTAATTTTTTTAACTGCTGTTACATTTGTTTTTTGTCAGGTGTGGAGGATATTATCTCCTTAGAGAGAGCTCTATGAGGTTTATTCGACGACAATCTTGAGTGCCGCAACATTGACCTTGTCGAGACTCTCCTTACACCTATTTCCGGCCGGGGTATTGGGGCTATATCTGAGTCTCCTGTCGGTTTAGAAGACGGTGTTGGCACTGGCGAGGAGCCGGATCTATAGGACGTTGTTGTTACTAGTGCTTATCAAAAGGATTTTGTCCCTTCCGGGTCCCCAAGGATTCTCCGATGTGTCAAGAGGCAAGTCGCTTTGCTGGAAACCTCTTCCAGCGGTACCGTTGAGACGGCTGTCACTGAGCCCCCGTTTCACAAGAAACATAACTTGAGTTTCTTGCTAGGGGGTTCCAAAGGTTCCACCAGTGTCCTCTATGAAAGTTCTTCGAAACTGCTAGAGAGGGCACATAATAGGGTGACTGAACTGCCTAGTAATAAAGAGAAGAAAACTACCAATTTGACTGAACCTGATCCTGCTGTTGAGAGAGCCAAGGTGAAGGCTGGATCTATGCCTTCTCGTAGTCATGTATTAACTTCTCCTAGTAAAATGGGAGCTATCCCTCCTCCTTCAGGGTCTCACTCGGGTATCTATAGGCCGTCTTGGAGATGAACACCTAAAGACCTTGTATCCGACCACGACACTGCTCTTGAGTGGTGCTGGCATGCTTTTACGCCTGCCACAACTAAAGCTTTGACCATTATGGTGGATGAGCACATAGCTGACGGTCTTCGTTGTGCCACTGCGCAAGTTTCGTCTTACTTGGTATCGGCTGTTGAGCGCATTTTCGACATAGAGGCTATCCAGTCCTATTCGGACAAGATGAGCATTAAATGTGCATAGTTAAAGGCACAGGTGGTGAAGATGGAACCTGATAAGCACAATTGGGAGGCCTAACAAGAGCTTGTGTTCTGAGAGAAGGCAAGCCTGGAAGAACATGTGGCAAGGCTGGATGGGGAGGTGAAGCACTTTACTGATCGTGTAAGGGGCCTAACCTTGGAGAACACTGGCCTGACCGAACGAATGAAGGAGCTGGAGGCAGACCTGGTTGGGTAAAGCACTGCGAGGGGTGTTTTGGAGAAGGACATTGCGTGGATCCTTCATGATCGGCTCTGCTGGATTGTGGACAAGGTGATCGAAAGCCCCCACTTCCTCAAGGGCTTGGTACACGTGCAGGCTACTTGGATGGCAGCGGGTGTGGAGCATGGGAAGGGAGCTTTGAGAGAACTGGTGGTTGCTAGGAAGTTCGACCTAGAAATGGAGGTGGATGTGGCCACCAAGACTCGGGAGATGGAGGACGCCATTGCTACGTTCACGGAGACAGATTTTGCTGGCTATCTTTTTCTCGGCGATATAAATTTGGCTGGGCTCCGTGTTCTCTGCCAGGACACTCAAAGTGATGAGTTGGGTCCTTGCCCAAGTTCTCCATTGGTGATGGTACTGCAAGGGGTGTGTTGGAGAAGGATATTGCGTGGATCCTTCATGATGGGCTCTGCTGGATTGTGGACAAGGTGATCGAAAGCCCCCACTTCCTCAAGGGCTTGGTGTATGTGCAGGCTGTTGGCATGGAAACGGGTGTGGAGCAGGGGAAGGGAGCTTTGAGAGAACTGGTGGTTGCTAGGAAGTTCGACCCAGAAGTGGAGGTGGATGTGGCCACCAAGACTCGGGAGATGGAGGACGCCATTGCTACGTTCACGTAGACAGATTTTGCTGGCTATCTTTGTCTTGGCGATATAGATTTGGCTGGGCTCTGTGTTCTCTTCCAGGATACTCAAAGTGATGAGTCGGGTCCTTTCCCAAGTTCTCCATCTGGTGATGGTACTGCCCTTGCTCACAAGTAGTGTCATTTGCTTGATTTGGTTTATGCAGCTTTTGTGAACAATGTTTTTTTTTGTCTTTTCCATCCTTAGTGGCAGCTTAAAAGTCTGGGAGCCCGGCATCTGACAATGTTCACTTTTTATTTTGTGAATATGAATGTTTCCATATATATATTTGATTTTTTTTACAAATGATTTATGTTGGCCATCACATAGTATTTATGCAGGCTTGCTTAAATCCCTGGTCTGAGTCCTTTTACTTGTGAACTCTTTGAGCTTTGCTCATGCTTGTCTTTGAGAAATATGTTCTAATTTCCAGCTTAAAGACCTTAGGTGTAGCCGATATTGTCATCTTGAGGCTCACTTGGATGTGCTTTTCTTATCAGTGGAAGGTTATGACTCTTCTACACTTATGTTACATGTTCTTTTGTACGTTTGTTTTTGGGAACGTTTGCTATAATATGTGTGGTGAACATGTTTTTGAGGAAAGGTTATGAACCTTTTTAACCCCCTGACTGCATTCTTGAAGCAATTTCACTCATGTGACGTTGGATGATCAATCCTTGTTGTCACATGGTAAAGGTACACAACCTCTTTATTTTATTTTTCAAGCTTGTAAATAAGGAGCATCTGAATTGCTCTTTTTTTTTTCTAATGCATCTATTGTTAGAGTGTCACAAAACTGGAAATAGTAAACTAATTGTTATTAATTAATTTTACATTCCAAGACCAATAATCAATGCCTTTTCTAACATTTAATTTATCTTTGACACTCGTTTAAGAGTTGAAATGGCGCAGGCTCTGCGCATTTCAAGTTCTTGGTATTGCACGCCTGGCTTGGGCTTCTAGTACGTAAGTGCCATTCTTATAGGCTTCTCCAATTTTATACGGTCCCTCCCAAGTGACGTTGAGTTTTCCTAATGGTTCGACATGGTTGGACTCATTTTTTCTTAACACCCATTCTCCAAATTTTGAAGTTCTTGACCCGGACTTGGCAGTTGTAATAGTTCTCGGTACGCGATTTGTACAATGCTTGGTGCATATGTGTAGCCTCGCATTTTTCATCTAGCATGTCTAAATCCTGTCGTCACCCTACTTCATTGGTCGTTTCCTCGAAACTTTATATTCGTAGTGAGCCAACTACTATTTCCAATGGGAGGACTGCTTCCGTCCCATAGGTAAGGCTGAATGGAGTTTCTCCCATGCTCGACCTTGCGATGGTACGATATGACCACAGTCTTGTCAGGAGCTCGTCTATCTAGGTAGACTTTGATCTGAGTAACCTTTTCTTTAAACCATTAACTATGATTTTGTTTGATATCTAGGTTAGTGTGCACCACGGACGTGAACATACTGTGGATCTTCTTGTTTTCACACCAATCCTTGAAGCGGCCCCATTCAAATTGTGTGCCATCATCACTTATGAGAACTTTGGGTGTCTCAAGCGAGCCAAGATATTTTTGGTCATGAACTTTATCATTTTCTTTCCCGAGATGGTGGCCAGTGGTTCCGTCTCTATCCACTTTGTAAAATAACCCACAACAAATAACAAGAATTTCACACCCCCTGTTAGGAATGGTCCCACTATGTCAATCCCCCACTGATGGAAGGGCCAGGGGCTGGTGATGATGGTCAACCGCATGGCCGATTGATTATGGAAAGGAGTGAATGCCTAACATTCTTTATATTTCTTGGTTAGGGTTGCTGCCTCGTTGTATATGTCTGGGCAATATACTCCTAGGTGGAGTATTTTGCCCTTGAGTGCTCAAGCCCCTTCGTGTGCTGCCGTGTCTCAAGAATGACTTTCCTCCAGGATTGCCTGTCCTTTTGTCTTAAAGATGCACTTTAGCAATGGGCTTAAATACCCTTTTCGATACAGTTGGTTGTCTCTAATTGCGAAATGTGACACCCTGACCTTGACTTTTCTCACTTCTGCCTGGGAGTACACCGTGGCGCAAGTAATTGACGTATGGTTTGGTCCATTTATTGGATTAGGTGTCTAAGTCCATAAATATAATTTGTATGTACTTGACCCGATAGTAGCATGGTGTATTTTGGGTTGCATTCACCAAAACAATTTGATAGGATGGATATTTGAGAAAGAGGTTATTTGTGATTTATTAATATATTATATATAATATATTAATTGAGAATTCATATTATTTAATTAGTATTGATCAAGAATTAATTTGGAATTAATTTAGTGATCAAAAGAGACTAATTAAATTAACGGGGACTGATTATATAAATCAGCGATACATATGGTTTGGGCTAATGATCCATGATTGATCTGTGATGGACTAAGCTTATGAGATAGTCCATGAAGTGTTAGTCCGAATAAATTGTTGGATCGCAAGCCTAAGTGTAAGAATTAGGGTTTACAAATGACTCTTGGAATTCTCTACTATATATGTAACCTCCAACCACCTAAAATTCGGCAGCAAGAGTATTCCAAGAGGTATAGCTGATTTTTGGTGCTCCAAGCTCTCTCTCATTGTCATCCAATTGTTAGTGGTGTTTTGTGAAACATTTGAGGCATCACACTTGAGGTGCTAAGCTCTTGAAAGGCCAACTTCTACAAGATACAACAAGAGGTAATCATCTAACTAGTTTTTTATGATTTAAATATCAAATTTGTATGTTAGTTAGGCTTCAAGATTTGGAAAAATGAAATTGCATGTATAATTAGAGAAAACTTAGATCCAAAGCATTAGGGTTGTATGTGCATCATAGGGATGTTATAGTGCTCAAAACCCATCAGTGGTATCGGAGACTAGGGTGTTTTCTGTTATATTGATGCAATTGTTTGTTTTCTAAATCTGAAAAAATGTGTTTTCTGGCCATTGACTACTGGACTCGTCGAGTCTCATAAGGGAACTCGACGAGTTGGATCATATGAGGTGAACTCTTCGAGTCCATGCCATGAACTCGACGAGTAGGATCCCCTACTTGTAGTTTTTTTGTTTTGTTTTTTGTTGTTGTTGCCAGAATTGGATTAGGATCATTACCACAAATTGATTTGTATCATAAAATTTATGTTTCTGATATGGTGATGATTATCCTCATCCAATTAAAAGACAACTTTCAAATCTTAAGATAATAAGTTGATTATTTATATTATTTGATTTGAATTGCCTTGCTATGTGAAATGAATTAGGTCAATTTGGTAAATAATAACTTATATGACAATTTTATTAGTTGAATTTGATCTAAATGGTTCTTGAAGAGTTTCATAACTTGTCCTCAAGTTATGGAATATGAAAAGTCTCATTCATGAAACATTAACTCCTTAAGTTATGGAATTCAAGAGGTTTTGAAGAGTTTCAAAACTTGCCCTCAAGTTTTGGAATTTAAAAAGTCTCATTTATGAAGCATTAAAATTCCAAACCCTATAATTTAAAAGTTTAACATTCAACCCTTATACTATTATAATATTAAAAGTTTAATACTTATATATATATATATATATATATATATATATATATATATATATATATATATATATATATATATATAAGACAAGTCAGTCTTACCGTTAGTAGGCCTCATTCACAAAGCCGATCTATAAGGGGGTATAAGGAAACTGCCTATAAAATGGTAGTTGAATGGGTGTCCACTCTCACCCACCGCTTCCTTGATTGGTGGAGGGTCGTTAGCCGAGTGGGTAGGATAGGACATTAATTCTCATTAAAAAATATAATGATAATTATAAAGTAACTAAATGTTTTCTAAATTTCTAATCTTAGTTACTCTAGGAAAAATGTGAAAATTGTGCTATTCCATGAAATTGCACTTTGCACCTTGCTAAGTCGTTAGTGGAGCGGGTGTGGTTAACTGACACACTAATTTGGGACTAGCAAAGTTGACAAAGGGTAGCTTGAGGTTTTTCATAGATCAATGGAGCATGTGTGGTTAACCGACACATTGATTACGTGATAAATGACATCAAGAGTACCAAGCACATTTGCATGGTTATTCACACCTTGTTTGTGATCCTCCATATCCCAGTCACAAACTTGAAGGGAATAAGCAAGATTTAATCATGCCGTCGAAAAATTCAATGAATCTCAAAAGAATCTAAGAATTTCAATTCATTTAAAACTTAATACTCTTTTTCGTTTTTCATGGTGGAAATTGGTAAATCTTCATTTACCTACCTTCAAATATTTTGCAATTTGATTATGACATCCCTCTTCCGAATTGTGAAATATTGGGTTGGGTCCTAGCCTTGATATTTCATTTGGGTGTTATTTTAAGGATTCTTATCTAATCTAAACTTTGTCTTTCTTTTCAGATGTCTTCCAACACCGCTTCTGGCTCAAACCCTTTTGGCTCTTTCTCCCTCATGAACTTGTGTGGGTGGGTTATTTTCGATGGATCGAATTTCAATGACTGGATTCGGAACATTCGGATGGTCACTTGTTACAAGGACAAGGAATATGTCCTCGATAAAGAGATTAAGAGGTGGATGAAGCAATTGTTACTTCTGAAGAGGTAGATGAATATGGGGCTCATGAGAAGGACGCGATAAAGGTGTCGTGTGTCGTGCTTGCCACTACAATAACTGAACAGCAAAATTCCTATGAGGACTACTATCCTTTCGAGATGCACCAAGACTTGATGGAAAAGTACCATCAAAGTGCTCGACAAGAAATGCATGAAATCATTTCCTCCATGAAAACAACAAAAATGAAGTATGGAGAGTCTATCATAGCCCACATGCAAAAGATGCAAAGGTTTGTGGACCGCTTGCTGAAGTTGAATGGCAACTTCGATGAAGAGTTGACCTTTGACATTATCCTACACTCTTTACCTTCTTTTTATGATTAGTTTCATATGACTTATCATATGAACAACGAAGAGGTCACTCTAAGCAAGCTTCAAGGCCTACTGAGAGCTGTTGAAAGTAGTTTGAAAGGCAAATCTATTGTTCCTACAACTACCACTACTACCCTATTCCTGACAATTGGACATGGTAAAGGGAAGAAAAGGAAGGCTCCTTCAAAGAATCACAAGGGAAAGTCTCGTGATGGATGCTCTTCTAGTGGGTCCTCTTTGGCCTTGTAGACTTGAGTGTATGCAATGTAATTCAGAAACGTGTGAAACTCTTCAGACATTGCTTTGAAACCCTTTTGGTTTGCTTTTACACATATCGCCTTGTGAAAGGTCAATTTGTAGATGGGAACGATTCTACCACCGATGATTGTGGTCTCTAAAGTACCATCTTCGAGTTTGATACTGGTGAAAGTGTGATGAAGGTGATGAAGCGGTAGTGGAGGTTCGGGTATTTTGGTGAGGGGAATGGAGATAGGGTGATTTGCAATAAACTCGATCATTACCATGATTGATTCTTCATAGTCCAGTGGATTTAGGGAACATAGTTGGGTGGTGTCTCTCAGAAAGGGTTCTTGATCGGCAGATGAGGATGAACCCTTGGATCCTTTGGATGATTTCTTCCTTGAAATCGATTTCTTTGGGATTGAGGAAGTTTGAGTGGGTTTATGTGGAAACGTCATTGTTGCAGGTGGATGAATGCTTGAAGAACACAAAGAACACAGAGAGAAATAAGGGTTTGGAGGTATTGGGCGCGTAAAGTGGTAAAAGGTGGGTTTGAAAGGTATTTATATGTGAGGGAATGGGTCGGGATGAAGAGTGTAATGATGACAATCTAAGCAGAAAATGGGTCGTATTAAATGATAAAGGGATTTACGGGTGCTAAGGTGGCCTAGGAGATGAAAGGTGAGAATGTTTGTGGCTAAAAATGGAAAACACAACCGTCGAGTTGATGGCTAATCTTATGGGGGCGTGCAATTATGTCACGAGAAATGAGGAAGATAGGATAGGGATCTTCCTGGAAAGTAACCGTTGAGAAAAACGTTTCACCTTATTAATCTTTCGTCTTCCGGATGATCTATTCCGGACAAAGAGTTGTATTCCGGAACATATTTGTTTTGAAAAGAGGTCCGGAATGAGAAATATTCCGGAGTGAGTTTCAGTTCCGGAATCAAAATTTAGTGTGCTGAAAAGGTTTGTGATTCCGAAGCAGAATTTTAGTTTGATTCGAAAGGGTTGGTGAGTCCGGAGCAGAATTTCCGGAATAGTGATTTTCATGAAATTTCGGAGTGAAAACTTTTAAAAGCTTCCGGAGTTGATTTTTAAATTCTGGAGTGTGGAATGTAATACCTTTTCGGAGTAGAATTCCAGGATGCCATTATGAAGTGTATTCTGAGATAACGATCCGAATTCAAGATCAATGTGGGCTTAATACAACAATCAATCAGAATGAACTGTAAAACTTAAAGAACTCAAGTGATGGTCAGAAATAAAGATAAGTAAAATGATCCTATGTATTCCGAGAGAAAGTAGTTCTGAAATGAAAATATTTTGAGATTGGAACTAGATTTCTTTCAAACATGTCTATCAAAGAGAACAAGTCTCTTGAAAGAACTGAGGATCTGGTACCATCATACCCATCTTGTTTAGAAAACCATTGAATTTGGTTTCGTTTAATGCCTTGGTAAAGACATCAGTAATCTCATCGTTAGATTGAACAAAAATGAGCTCAATGTTACCATTAAGTACATCATCTTTTATGAAATGGTACCTTTTTATCAATGTGCTTAGTCATTGAGTGTTGAATTGGATTGTGGGAAATTGCAGTAGCACTTTGAGAGTTACAATAGATAGGACTACATTGAAAACGGTAACCATAGTCAAAGAGTTGAGATTTCATCCACAGAACCTGAGATGTACAGTTGGTAGCAGCAATGTATTCTGCTTCGGCTGTAGAGAGTGCAATGAAATTCTGTTTCTTGGATGACCAACTGACCAAACAACCACCTAAGAATTGACAGCCACCTGAGGTGTTTTTCCTATCAAGTTGAAGACCACCGTAGTTCGAATCTGAATATGCTTGAAGAAAGAAGCTTTCATTTGCTGGGTACCAGAGTTCGAGACTCTTTGTGCCTTGAAGGTATCGGAAGATTTGTTTCACAACCAAGAGATGTTACATCTTTGGGTTGACTTGAAATCTAGCACATAAACATGTTGAGAACATGATATCCGTACGACTTGTTGTGAGATAGAGTAGGGATCGAATCATTGCATGATATTTCTTTTCTTTAACTGAAACACCTAAGGGGTCTGCAAAGATCTTGTGTCCGAAGCCCATTGGCACTTTGGCTGAGGAGCAGGTGTCCATTGAATATTTCTTGAGGAGTTCCAAAATGTACTTCTCTTGGTGAATAAAGATTCCTCTGTTATACAGTTTGACTTGAAGGCCAATGAAGAAGCTTAACTCCCGATTCATGCTCATTTGGAATCGATTGATCATCAGTTTAGTAAAGTCTGGAACGATAGATGAATCCATAGATCCAAAAATGATGTCGTCCACGTAAATTTTTACCAGCATGAGATGCTTTCCATTTGATCTTCTAAATAGAGTGGGATCTAGAATTCCTCTTTGAAAACCGGAGCGTTTGAGAAAATTAGTGAGGGTCTCGTACCATGCCCGAGGAGCCTGCTTGAGTCTGTAAACAGCCTTCCGAAGTTTGTAACAATGGTTCGGAAAGGAGAGATTGACAAAACTGGGTGTTATGGAAGATATACTTCAGTATCAAGTTCACCGTTAAGAAAGGCTTCAAGACGTGCAACAGGAGCAAAGGTCTCATCGTAGTCGAGCCCTTCGATCTGAGTAAATCCTTTTGCCACCAACCTTGCTTTATTTCGAATAACAACTCTAGCATCATCTAGCTAGTTGCGAAATACCCATCTTGTACCGATAATGGGATGATTCTGAGGAGGAGGAGGAACGAGGGTCCAAACTTCATTTCGGTCAAGTTCTGCCAGTTCTTCTTGCATGGCTGTAATCCAGTCAGCATGCTCCAATGCTTACTTGATGGATTTGGATTCAACCATGGATATAAATGCTGAAAAATGACATTCATTTTGGATATTTGTAGCAGAACGAGTCTGTACACCAACATTGGGGTTACCGATTACTTGGTTCAGAGGATGATCCTTTGTCCAAACATGTAATCGTGGTAGTTCTTGTGCAACCTTCGATCCAATATCAACAGTGGAATTGATTTGCTCCCCCTGAATAATTTGAACGTGAGGATGATGCTCCCCCTGAACTTCTGAACCAGAGAGATTGACATCATCATCAAAAGGGAACTCAAATTTTTTTTTCATTTTCATCATTGTTGAGAGGATTGGAATCATCGAAATCAGCAGTTGCATCTTGGAAACCATCCACATTTGATTCAAGAGAGGGATGAGCATTCTCCACCTCAACCTGAGAAGGTTGAAATGGTTTGGAATCAAATTGAGGGAGGCTTGGAATTGGATTGGAGACATTATGTGAAACGGGAGCTTCCGAAGTAGGGATTGGAATGAGAGTTGGTCTTGATCGAGATTCCAAATCAAGAGCAATTTCAGAAGGACCAAAGAGTGTTTCAAAATCAACTTCAAGGATTGTTTGGAGATTCAAACATCATGGCAGAGGAACATCGAACTCCATAATGTGAGTTGTAATGTGAGTTGGGCCAGAATTCCGAACGAAGTTGTCATTGAAAGTAACATCAAAGCTTTCTTCCAAAACATGATTTCTCCGGTTAAGAACTCTGTAAGCTTTCGATTTTGAGGAATACCCAAGGAAGATGGCTTCATCAGCTTTAGGTTGGAACTTCATAAGCTGATAATGGTTGTTCTTGATGAAGCACCTGCATCCGAAAATATGCAAAAATGAGATTGTTGGCTTCCGACCATTCATTGCTTCATACGGTGTCATGTTGAGACGTCGATTGATGATGCTTCAATTTTGAGTGAAGCAAGCAGTAGACACGGCTTCAGCCCAAAGGTAAAGTGGTAGGTTTGAAAAGTTCAGCATGGATTGAAAAGCTTCAACACTATTTCGTCTTTTGACTACACAGTTTTGTTGTGGAATATAGGGAGCAGAGAAGTTGTGGTCAATTCCTTTTTCTGTGAGAAACTTTTCAATGGTGGAATTGGTGAATTCCGATCCATTATCACTTTGGATTCTCCTAACTAGGAGTTTGATAAGAATTTCTATTCCTTTAATGAAATTTATGAGCTCTGAGGCTGTTTCAGATTTCAGCCCGAGGAAGAAAACGTGAGTGAACCGTGTAAAATCATCAACAATCACAAGAATGTATTTCTCATGATTAATACTTTCTACCGTAGACAGTCCACAAAGGTCGATATGTAGAAGCTCCAATGGTTCCGAAATGGATTTTTTGATGATAACATGATGACCCTTCTTCGATTGCTTACCACACTCACATGCAGCACTATGTTTCGGTTTGCCAATTATCATGTTGATGTCAAGTGGGTACATATTCTTGTTGCGAAGCGACTTGATTAAGCACTATGTTCGATCTTCGGTCATTACACAGCTATACTTCTTGCAAAATTCCACACATCGATTTGAATCAGTGAGTTGAGAAACACTGATCAAGTTGTGTTTAAGATCAGCTACATAAGCCACATTTGAGATAGAGAAGTTTCCATTGGTGAGAATTCCATAACCACGAATTTGAGAGTTGGAGTTGTTGCCATATGTCACGTAACCAACATTTAGTGAAAGCTTTAAGTCTCGCAGAAAATTTTTCTGCCCCGTCATGTGCATGGAGCAAGCACTATCAATATACCATATTGTATCTTGCTCCGAAGCACAAAGTGCCTGAAAAATTAGTGAGTAATGGAATTTTTAGGCTCCGAATTAGACTTTGGGACGTAGTCACAGGCTTTGGAATTTGATGGTGACTTTGGAACAAATTTGTGTTTTTGGGTGATATTATTTAATGCTTTTTTTAAACAGATAGAAAGCCAATGTCTTTTCATATATCCAATAGTTATATTCAATGACTTGAGGGTTCCGAATAGTCTTCTTCGAATGTGTGATTTCCGGAGTGTGGGTATCATTAGTAACCTCCAGAAATGAATTTTCATCAATGGAAGTTTTGACTTTCCATACAAGATTTTTCTTTGAAGATATTGAAAAAGATGTTTTCCCTACATTTTTGGATATTCTTGATGACACGCTAGTTATAGCAGGATTTGGTTTAAAAATTGTGCCATCAGATTTTGCAATAAAAATAGATGAAACAGTCTGAGGAGAGGTATTTTGGACTGTTGTGACACTTACGTGAGATTTAGGTTGAGTTGCTTTGTTTACTTGCTTGGATTCTACACAACTAGGTTATTTTGAAGGTCTTTTGAGAATCTTAGTGGGAGCAAAGGAGTTTTGACTATGAGGTAATGCATGAGAATTCCGAAATGCAGCTAGTTTAGAGTTTTCAATGAAACTGGAATTTAGTCTAGTTTTTACTTCCTTCTTATGTACATTGCGAGCTTCCCCTTTGGGATCTACAATATCCTTACTATTCCACATTGGCTTTCTCTTAGTGTGAGACAATGATTTTGAGGTTTGACCTGCATATGGATTGCTAAACTTGGGAGTAATGGGAATCAACTTAGTTTTTGAGACCAATAAGTAATACGATTCGCAAGAATATGAGGAGACACAACTTGATTTTTCAATTTTATCATCTCAGGATGGCCATACAAACTCAAAGGTGTTGGATTTTGTTGCCAAGGAAGAAATTTCTTCAACTACACAGTTTTTTGTATGATTACTCATAGGAACATAATCTATGCAATTTGGAAGACTATAATGAAATTATGTGGTCTGATTCAGGTCCAGGTTAGTTAGAGGCAGAAGTGGTGTGGAATCAGGACACTTGACAACAATTGGTTTAAACTCAGGAATTAAGGACTCAAAATGGTCTGTAGTCTCCGGAAGTGGTGACAACGGAGAAACGGAGGTGTCCGAATGTTTAATGTTCGGAACCTTTCCCATGAATGTCAAATTTTGCAATTCCTTCAGGGGACTAGCAATTGGTTTCGGAAACTCGCTTCCGAGACCAGGTGCTTTAGACCATGGGTGACAAAAATTATGAGTCATCTGAAGGTCTGCTTCAAGAATGTCTACAGAATTATGCAAAGCATCTATCTTGGCATTAAGATGTTTATTATCAGAAATCAAGACATTTCGTTCGGAATAGGTGATTTCACATTTATCTTTCAAAACGATACATTCATCACTTAACATTACAAGTTCACGCTCTAAAGATTCGATTTTCAACTTTTTATCCTCGAAACGTAACCTAAGACGATTTAACTCACACTCCTTCTCACTTGCGTCTATGGCAGACTCATAGGGATATATAGATGGTGTTCATATCTGTTTGAATTTGGGTAAGATAAGGTTCACAGAGAGATGAGTCAAAATTATTATTAGATATCATATATTTTACCTACTGAAAGATGCTTCGTCCTGGTGGATCATTGGTTGCCATGTAGCAATAGTGAGGTTCAGCGACATCATCTTCATCTTCTGATCCTGAAGACCAATACCCTTCATCACATGTAATGGTTTTTCTTTCCATCAGACACATATTTCTTCCAGTTACCACGTCATCATCATCCCCGGATGACCAGTATCCTTCAACATCTCTTGAAATTGTTGTAACAAAGGCTTTTTCACTTTCATTCATCTCTTGTGCTCTTCGGACGTAGTATGTTAAAACCTTGATTTTTGGTTTCTATGGAGCATCAGCCAGACAATCTTTAGCAAAATGGTTTGCATGTCCACACTTATGACACACAATTTTTGGTTTGTCTGATTTGGAACTTTGAGAGGGTTCCGAAGTAGAGTTTGGTTTAGAGAGGTTTGGTTTGTATACATGAGGATTTTTGGAGGAGGGTTTAGGTTCCAGAGCTAAAAAAGGTCGAGGATTGTTCTAGTGAGGAGCATGGAATCGGTTTTGTTATGGTTTGTGGGAGGAATGGAAAGGACGTTTGTACTTCATTGAGAGTAACACAAACTCCTACTGAAAACGGAGTTCATAGTTCATGGCTTCGGAATCATCAACAGGATAAGTTTATGGAGATAAGGTAGGTAAGGACGTTTGAACTAATGTAAAAATGGATTTGAAGGGATCTGAAGTAGATGAGTTCGAAATGGTTGAATCAAAAGAGATGACAAGGGCAAAAGGTCCTCCGAAAAGTTCCCTTATGGTTTGAGCAATGTTTGACTCATGGACTTGAAGTTCATCAAAAAGTTGATAAAGCTTCAACTTTTTCAAGGAACCATTGCTTTGAAGACAAGATTTCACATTTCCCTATCCTTTACCAAGACTGTTTATAAATTTGAGATTGTACTCCAAGGGAGTTCGGACAATCCCATGAGCAGTCATGTTGTTTACCACAATATGATAACAATTGGAGGCAGAGGCCACTGATTCACTAGGAGTGGTGTAGAAGGTGTCAAAGTCGTTGACAACTGAGGTGAGGCACATGTATTTCATGTTTTTTGAACCTTCAATTAGGTCCTGAAGAGTGTCCCAAATCTCTATGGCTGATTTGCAAAGCTTGATGTGCTCAAAGAGTGAAGGATGAACTCCAAATACCATTTCAGAGAAAGCAACTTGATCAGCATGAAGCTTCTCGATATCATCTGCAGTTAGAGGAGCTGGGTGAGTTTCATCTTCGCGCATGAGCTGAGCAGCTGCATCCCTTACAACAGTTCTTACAGGAACATGTGGAACCTTTATGATGGATCTCCAGATTTATTCACCTTTATCTTTGGCCAGTAAAAACCTTTCCATTCTAACTTTCCAGTGATCATATTCTTCCACAACTAGTAATGGGGCATGTGTAGGGCCACCCACACTATTTGTGATTTGCATTGAAATCATTTGTTGAGGATTAGAGGAAGCCATTGAAGTTAAGATATCTTCAAGCTAAAGTGGTATATATAAGAACTTTTATCCTAAACACAGAAATGGTTGAAATACCAAGGTAATCTCAACCAACTATAATACAATCTTATGGATTCAAAGGACAACCACTCAAGCTCTCTGATACCAATTTTGAGAACAAGATCGATACGCAGGGACAAGGTTTGAAAACTCAAACCTTGAGTGAATGCTTAAGATCAGTGTCTGCTTACTAATAAATTCAAGTCAAGTATGGAAAGACCAGTGAAGTCTTAGATAATGAACTCAACAATTGATCGAGTCATTAAATGAATAATAAGAGTAAATGATCAAATTAAAGTTAATAAATGAAGAACAAGAAGAATGTTTGAAGGAACTAAGTAAAGAGCCAAAAGTTGAGTGAAAGATCTGTGGTTGACTTGTATTGAATGCTACTTTAAATAGGAGTAAAGGTTACAATGAATTAACTAGAATGTTTACATAGTACCGGACAAAAGAAATATTTATGACATTCTAATTGTCCAAATAAGATAAAAGACTAAGTCCTATGAAACATTACATCAATACAAGTACAAATATAATAAATACTCTAAGACAAAATAAGGTTCTTCTGGATCAGTGTTCATTCCGGATATGAGAATCACTCCGGAATGCCTTCAGTCTTCTCTTCACTTTCTTTCCTGGTTCGGATTACTCCTCCATTATTGACTCTGGAACACCTACTCCGGAATGCATGAGCTTTGGAATATGGACTTAGGATTGCTAGAGGTTCACTTTCAGGTTCCAACAGTGAGATGGAAGGATATGGTAGTGAAGTTGAGAGAAACCATGATCCTTCTTGTTGTGTGTATACGTGACAAGGGCATATCTAAGTAGAAGAAAATGGGGGCACGTGCCCCCAATGGTTGGAATTTTATTACATCAGGAAGGGTTAAAATTTATGGTCAATTATGTTTATTAATACACATGCCCCAACCAAATTTGTGATTATGTAGTTGAACTTTGAGTGTCGGGGGCTTGATACTTGATTGTTGATGCATTGGTCTGAAAGCTAAACTCTATGACCACCTTTATGGATTAGGACTTTAGCTGAAAGCGGGATTCTGACTTCATGACTCTTCTCTACCTTTTTCTCACTCTCACGACTGCCTGATTGCCTCTCATACATTTAGAAACTCTATGTAAATTCTGTTTTTAACCTAAATTTTGTGCAATAATTTTAAGGTATAGTTAAACTTGGTTGTGAGATTATATAAATCCTTCGAACTATAATATATGATTTCGCAATTGGTGTTTATAATTTACTAATTATGTAACTATGGTCAAGTCAAGTTAAAATGGTCAACGAAAATACAATAAATAGTGTCACATTAAGGTTACATGTAGTTGTATGAGATGGTCAAACATGTCAATCCCATTTGAATGCATTTGATTTTCATTTAAATTTACTTAACTTGAATACATGACTTATATATATATATATATATATATATATATATATATATATATATATATATATATATATATATATATAGAGAGAGAGAGAGAGAGGTTTATATATGGATAGACAGTTATTGTGTGGTCGTAGGAACCAATCAGAATTTAGCAAAAATTAAATCATTAATTAAATTAATAAGCATTGATTAGTAGTATTACACATATATTAAATAAATAGCAAAATTAAAATCCAATCATATCCCTATAGAATTGCAATCTGTTTCTTATTTACCTATTCAAACGAAACCATCGTTACCACAGTAGCAACGCCATCTCTTTCAAGAAATTTATTCGCTGGCACAATCACCGATAAAGAGCACCTACGGCTGTTGAACAGGAGGTTGGGAAGCAACTCAAGTTCCGTCTGATATTTAATTGATCTTTTCCTTGTTATAGTCGCACCACTATAAAAAAAACAATTTTCTGCAATACCTAATGTTAAGGTTTGTTCAATTTTCAATACACATTTTTTATTCCAAAATAAACGAGCTATATGTCACGAACAGTATCAAGAATTTTTCAGAGTACTTGAGAAGCTGGTAAATTATGCTAATTTGAGCCGTAATATCCTAGAGCATCCTAGAATTCTCTAGGACATTGAATATTTATCTTGATCTTTATAGAACCATGTAAACATGTAAATATCTAGATAGGTTATTCTAGAATAGTCTTGAATAAAGAAATACATAGTAGCATCTAGAATATTCCGATGAGGAGGTGTAATGTCCCTATAAATAGGGGTGTAGCCATTTGTTCCAAGATCATCGAAGTTGCCTTGTATTCTCTTGAATTCGTATAATAGAAGCTCTCTTTCATTTGTAGTAACTCTTAATCCTTGTCTCTTGCTTTCCAAGTTGTTAGTACATGTAGAGGAAGCATAGTAACTCTCACTTAGTAGAAGAACCACTAAGTGTCACACGGTGATTGAGTAGTCCCGTGACACGTGGTATCAGAGCCTAGAGCTCGTGCAACCAAGAGATTGTAGCTATGGAAGGAAAAAGTAGAGAAGTAGCTAACGTACCCTCTATTGTCAAAGAGAAAGGAAGAAAGTACAAGAAGAGGGACCGGTCGATAGATGCCTTAGCAAGCTTAGAAAACAAGCTTACAAGGGTAGAGATTAATGCGGTGAGATCATTGACTGGAAGGATACCGTCGAGCAGTTCGTGGGTGACATTAATGACACGAGTGATAGAATGAAAGAGTCCATCAGTGTCATCAAAGAAGAAGTCCTCGTATTGATCAACACCTTATGAAACGAGTTTCGTGAGAGGATACATGCCTTAGAAGCTGAAATAAATCTATGCAAAGCCGCAATTGCTGGAGGAGCTATCATAAAGATGATGCCACAAACCGATGCACCTAAACCCTTGAATTATGGAGGTAAGCATGAACCTAAACTTCTTGAAGAATTTTTGTGGTCCATAGAATGTTATTTCAATGCAATCAGGGTAAAGGACAATAAGTTCAAGATAGACACGACCGTCCTATACCTATGTGAGAACATCGCCCTCTTGTGTAGGAGGAAGCATAGAGACATAGAAAAAGGGTTTTAGACCAGAGAGACTTAGGATGAGTTCAAAAGGTAACTCAAGAAGCAATTTTGTCCCCATAACGTCGAAGATGTAGTGATGAAGAAGCTTTGTGGATTATACACACGTTGGGTCGATTAAAGATTATGTGGCAGAATTATACTGCTTTAATGCTCGAGTTGCCTGGTTTACAAGAAAAAGACAAGTTATTTTATTTCCAAGATGGACTACAATCTTGGGCATATAATGAGCTCAAGCGAAGGAATGTCCAAGATGTTGATGAAGCTATTGTTGTAGCAGAAGACATTATGGACTTTTAAAGATATGCTCCAGCTAGAAGAACAAGTAGGGGAGATAAACCCACACCACGCTAGCAGAAAGGGATGATAGGCATGTTGCTAAACCCTCAGCTTTCAAAGGAAAGGGGGTTGAAACAGGATTCCAAAAGGAGGTGAATTGTTATTTATGTGATGAGCCCTATCTAATCAGGGACTCTCTAAAGAAGAAAAGGTACAACGCCGTGGTATTTGAAGATGAAAGTAAAGAAGCCCAGTTAAGCTCAATGCGAATCTTTTGTGGCTAAAGAAGAAACTAGGATGGAAAAGGAAAATAGAAAAAAGGGACGTTATCTAATGTTTGTTAATGCCATGCTGAACGAAGAACATGTTAAAACCCTGATTGACATAGGTGCATCTCATAACTTCCTATCCGAAAACGAGGCCAAGAAGATGAATATCCAATGTACGAAAGAGATAGGCCGGTTGAAAATTGTAAGCTCTCCGTCCGAACCTATCCTTGGAGTTGCTCATGTAATTTCGATCGAGTTTGGAGGATGGAAAGGCACGTTCGACTTAACAGTAGTTCCCATGGATGATTATCGACTAGTGCCAGGAATGGAATTCCTAGATGAGGTACGCCATTTCTCGTTTGAAGAACAAACCATGCATATAACTAAGGGTTCGACAATACATATTATACCCGTAGAAAGGAAGAAGATTGATTCGCGAACCCTATCAGCCAAGCAACTTAATAAGGGAATCCAAAAAGGTGAAATGACTTTCTTAACAACACTCAAAGAGAATGACCACCCGTCCCAAATAGAAATACCCACAGAGATAATGAATGTGCGTGAAGAATTCAAAGATGTGATGCCGCCAGAGTTACCGAAGAAGCTACCTCCTAGGCGAGAGGTAGATCATGAGATAGAATTGGAACCACGAGCAAGACCACCAGCCATGGGGCCTTATCGAATGGATCCCCTTGAGTTTGAAGAACTTAGAAAACAATTGAAAGAGCTACCAAACTCCAGATTCATAAGGCCTTCAAAGGCCTCGTTCAGAGCACTGGTGTTGTTCCAAAAGAAGCATGACGATAGCTTGAGAATGTGCATCAAATACCAAGCATTAAACAAAGTAATGGTGAAAAACAAATACCCCATTCCTATTATAGCAGATCTTTTCGACTGACCAGTACAAGCACGATGGTTCTCGAAGCTAGACCTGAGATCCGGATATTGGCAAGTACATATTGCAGCCGACGATGAACCAAATACGACATGTATAACCAGGTACGGATTGTTCGAGGTCTTAGTCATGCCCTTTGGATTAACCAACGCACCTGCCACATTTTTCACCTTAATGGATAAGATCTTCCATCCCTTCTTGCATAAATTCATTGTTGTGTATTTGGACGACATTGTGGTGTACTTTGAGTCGTTGGAAGAGCACATTGATCATTTACGCTCAGTCTTCCAAGTACTCAAGGAAAACCAACTATATGTTAAGATGGAGAAGTGCTCCTTTGCCCACCCTGAAGTATAATTTCTAGGGAATAGGATTGTTGACGGAAAGATCCATATGGATGAAAGCAAAGTACAATCCATCATTGAATGGGAGCCGCCTAATAATGTATCCGAGTTACGATCATTCCTTGTCCTAATAAACTACTATCACAGATTCATCTCAAGGTACTCGGCCAGAGCTACACCCCTATCCTTCCATCTAAAAAAGAAAGTGATGTGGGAATGGATCGAGAAATGTCAAAGAGCATTTGATGACTTACAGAATGCAGTCATGAAAGAACCTGTCTTGAAGCTTCCAGATTACTCCAAACCCTTCTTAGTACAAATTAACACATTAGACTTCGCGCTTGAAGGATTTTTGACTCTAGAAGAACATCTAGTAGCCTACAAAAGTCGAAAATTAAATGAGACAGAACAAAGGTATTATGTACATGATAAGGAAATGACAGTAATCATCCATTGTCTTCGGGTATGGAGGCATTATTTTCTTGGAAACCAGTTCATAATTCAAACTAATAATGTGGCCACCAGTTACTTTCCAAATCAGAAGAAACTCAGTCCCAAACAAGCACGTTGGCAACATTTTCGAGCCGAGTTCGATTATGTCATGGAGTACAAACCCGGAACAATGTTGTTGTCGACACTTTAGGTCGCAAGGCAGAACTAGCAACTCTTACCTTAGTGACGTGTAACCTTGTTGATTGAATTAAAAGAAGGTTTGAGCCACGACCCACTAGCCAAGAACTTGATGGAGATGGTTAGAGAGGGCCAGACAAGAAAATTTTGGGTCGAAGGACTCCTACATACAATTGGAAACCACATGTATGTTCCGAAATGGGACAATTTAAGGCGTGAAGTCCTGAAGGAATGTAACAACTCTAAGTAGGTTGGACATCTGGTCACCCATTATACAAGGGTACTTATAGTACGATCATATTAATAGCCAAGTATGTGAATCAATGTGGATGCATATGTAAAGACTTGTCTTATATGCCAACAAGACAAGGTAGAACAAGCAAAGCCGACAGGTCTATTAGAACCACTACCGATTGTCGAACGACCATTGGAGAGCATATCGATGGACTTCATCTCAGTACTATATATATATGAAGGATGCAGCTCCATAATGGTAGTTGTAGACCAGTTTTCAAAATATGGAACATTTATTCCAGCCCCACGAGATTGCACGACCGAAGAAGCCGGACGACTATTCTTCAAGAATGTCGTGAAGTATTGGGGACTCACACGGAACATTATAAGTGATAGAGATCCTCGCTTTACGGGAAAGTTTTTGAGAGATTTATTTAAACTTATGGGATCAGATCTCCACTTCTTAACTAGTTTTCACCCTCAGACTAATGGCCAGACTGAGAGGGTGAATCACTTGCTCAAGATTTACCTAAGGCACTTTGTGAGTGCGAACCAGCGAGATTGGGCCAAGTTGATATATGTGGCCCAATTTTCTTATAACTTACAGCTAAGCGAGGCTACAAGAAGTAGTCCCTTTGAACTCGCTATAGATCAACAATCTTTGACACCAAACGAACTAACTAAAAGCTACAAATGATGAAGCACTCCCGCATACAAGTTCGCAAAAGGGTGGAATGAAGAAATCGACATAGAAAATTCTTACTTGATTAAGGCAGCTAAAGGAATGAAGAAATGGGCGGATGCAAAAAGGAAGTCAAGTGAGTTCATTGTGGGGGACAGAGTAATGGTAAAGCTTCGCCAAAGAATGTTCAAGTCTACCCGACAAGTACATAAAGGCTTGACTCGAAGATATGAGGGGCCTTACAAGATTGTTAAAAAGGTCGGGACACTGTCATACAAACTCGAGTTACCATCCAATTTGAAGCTACATACCATATTCCACATAAGTCTCCTCAAACAATACAATCGAGACAAGGAGGACCCATCTAGAAGTGAATCACATCGTGCCCCTGTCGCCAATGTTGTTTCATATGATAAGGAGGCAGAGGAAATCTTAACCGACATAGTGGTTCAAAAAATAGAAATGCCCAACTGGATAGAGTATTACTGGCGATGGAAACGATTCCCCGAGAGCGAATCTAGCTGGGAACGAGAACAAGATTTATGGAAGTTCCATGACAAGATCAACGCTTACTGAACTAAAGCTTGATGAGGACGCCAAGGATTTTGGTAGGGGAGGGTGTCACGAACTGTATCTAGAATTTTCTGAAGTACTCGAGAAGCTGGTGGAGTATGCTAGTTTGAGTCGAAATATCCTAAAGCATCCTAGAATTTTATAGGACATCGACGATATATCTTGATCTTTATAGAACCATGTAAACATGTAAATATCTAGATAGATTATTCTAGAATAGTCTTGTATAAAGAAATAGGTAGTAGCATCTAGAATATTCCGATGAGGAGGTGTAATGACCCTATAAATATGGGTGTAGCCATTTGATCCAAGATCATCGAAGTTGTCTTGTATTATCTAGAACTCGTATAATAGAAGCTCTCTTTCATTGGTAGTAATTCTCAATCCTTGTCTCTTGCTTTCCAAGTCGTGAAGCATATTAAGCCTGACTTAGTAGAAGAAACACTAAATGACACGCGGTGATCGAGTAGTCCCATGACATATAGCCCAAATTCCTTTTGGATATGTTATACAAACAGACATCTTGTTGCAATATATGGGAAATTTCTTGTTTTTTTAATTAGATTTTTTTATTTGTGGTGGACAATAGCATTGTTTGGAATTGAAAGAATCGATGCATATAAGTTTTTTTTGAAGTAGCCGATTTGTGTGAGTTCTTTTAATTAATTTATTTTGTATCTTTTTTTTCTTTCTTCACACAGGATGTTATTGTGACTTGGGTGAAGAATAGGATTGGTCCTGGTCTACACAATTTGACAACAAACGAGGAAGTTGAAAGCATACTGATCGACAAGTCCCAACAGTTATGACGTTTGTAGAAAATTTGTTGGTACATCATCTTTTACAATTAAGATTTTTGACTTGAAATTTTAATTATTATCAAGTTTAAAATATTGATCCCTCAGTTTCGAAGTAAATGTAACATTAAAGAGTTTATTTTTTTTTCAAATATCTACAAATATACCGTTATAAATTTTTTATTTTTTTGCTTTTATGTAGGGTCAAGATAGTGAATGACTTGCTACAACATCAAAACAAAAAGAAAGAAAACATTGAAAAATATAGCATATTCTAGCAGAATGTATTATGTTAGAATGTATAAAGAGCTTATTAGTAATAATATTCTTTTAGAATAAATATTGTCTTTGTTAGATTTTAAATTTTTTCCCTTTGTTAACCATTCTTAGTTTTAATCTTTAGGAAAAAAAATATAATTATTAACCATTAATTGTTATATGTGTTTTATGAATGTAATTATTGTTTATAGGCATATTCTATAAGAATTAACGTAATTAGTGATTCTTAAAGAATAAAATTAGTTTAATCTAAAATGTGTATTCTATAAAAATTGTTAGTTTTTGATAATATATGTTGTAGAATTCTTTAAACATGTTAATTCTTAAAAATATCTTAAATGAAACTACTATTTTATAAGAATAAAATCGAAAATATATTACTAGTTTATGGCTAATATTTTGTCATTCTCACGTAATAAAATCTATTATGGATAAACACTATGTTATAATTGAAAATGATTAGTTTAAAAAATCAGAATTTAAAATTACAGAATAATTTATCCCTTAAATTTCGAATTTTCCTTATATAAACACAATTTAAATGACTAAAATACCCTTACAATGAAATTTGTGTGATTATACGGTACATGTTATTCTATTATAATATTATAGGCACTCAAATCATAGTCCTTTCATTTTATTCATCCATTGATCCACAATTATCTTTATAATCACACCATAGATGTCTATTGTCATTCACATTATAATATAACCCCCCTCTCTCTCTCTCTCTCTCTATATATATATATATATATATATATATATATATATATATATATATATATATATATATATATATATATATATATATATATATATATATATATATATATCTTCTTTAATAAATGAAGGTTTTTTTTTTGTCACTTGTCACATTCTCATTTTTTTTTGCCACTTGTCACATTCTCATTCATTTTGTCACATGTCATTTTGTGGTTATTTTGAATTAGTTTTTATTCCATATGTAATTTTATGGTTTTCCTATTTTATTAAATTTCATATGGTATTTAAATTTAATAATAAATGTATATCAATTTCATTAATGGACTTTCCTTATAATTTCAAATTTTCAAAATAAAATCTCATTAATTTGCTTTGATTATTTTATCTAAATGATTTGTCTAAATTTAAAAGATAAAAAAAAAACACTTTAATTTTAGTAATTCAATATTTTTCTTATTTTTCTTATAAATTTAAATTTCTCAAATGTTTATACATATTTAATTGTTTTAAATACACCCATATAATACATGGGGCTCACACCTAGTATATATATATATATATATATATATATATATATATATATATATATATATATATATATATATATATATATATATATATATATATATATATATATATATTAGCCTTAATAGGAAGTTCATTTAAATTATTTATCAAAATTAAAAGATTGAAGGTAAAAGTTTTGTTTTTTATTAGTTTATAAACCTATATTTTGGATAAAGTTAACGTATTTAATCATTTAACTGTTTAAGAACTATGTAAAATGTACATGTTAATATTTGATTATATGTTATTTACAAAAGTAAATCAATATGACGCGATCCAAATATTTTGACAATTTTCACCGATCCATGATACTACCATTTGTTAGTGCTCGTCATAGATTATTTTTTTGATCCATCCTTGATACAGGAAGATCTAAAAGCAATATAAAGCAATATAAACGAGTTAAACATAAATGATATATATTTAGTATATAGAAAATAGTATAGATGTATATCTCATATAAAATCTACTTTCATAGATTAAAAGAATAATAAATTTTATTAACTTGAAAATCATTCTCACCATAAAACTTCTAGCAATTTAAGGTGGTGTTCTTCAAAGCATTCTAGGTGGTGGTTATGATCATGGCACGTTCCCGTTACTTTTCATGAAGAAAAAAGTGTAATTAAATCTTTTAAAACTGCCATAAAAACAAGCAAATATATACAAAATAGAAATAGGAGTAAACAGTATTATCTTTCTCACCGACTAGCGGGCCACGCGGCCACTGTATACTAAAAATCCCATTTCGGTCAATTTCTTGAACTGTTCTTTAAGAATAAGACAAATTAGTTAAGTATATTTTATTTTATTTTATGTTAAAAGAGTATTTGTTAAAACAGTGGTATATACTATATAGTTTATGTTATAATATAGAGAAAAAGATAAATAAAGTTAAAACCTATTAATTTCTACTAAGATTAAAAAGCATTGAATATATATATATATATATATATATATATATATATATATATATATATATATATATATATATATATATATATATATATATATATATATATATATATCAGTGTTGCAGAAATCGGCCTAATCGGCCGATTAATCGGCGATTAATCGCTAATCGGACCTCCACCGATGAGATTTATTGTTAATCGGTCACTATAATCGGGCTTGGTTAATACAGGTCAAAGTCGGAATTAATCAGACCTAATCGGGCCTAATCGGAGTTAATCGGACCTAATCGGGTTTGGTCAATGCAGGTTAAAATCGAACCTAATCGGGTCTAATCGGACCTAATCGCCGATTAATCACTTTTTTTGGAGAATTAAAGTTAGATTTATAAATTTTTTAATAATTTTCTTAAGAATTAATGATCCCCGATTAATCTCCCGATTAGTCACCGCGTAGCCGATTAATCCTTAATCGCTAGTCCACCAATTAGCGACCGATTAGCGATTTCTGCAACCATGATATATATATATATATATATATATATATATATATATATATATATATATATATATATATATATATATATATATATATATATATATAAGAGAGAGAGAGAGAGAGTTTATTTCTTGCCCTTTTTTCTTTCTTTTTTCTTTGACTCATCATTTAAATAACTCACGTTATTTATGTTGTGTGTCAAAAATAATTGTATGGTTTCAAAGATGATATATAGAAAAAGATAAATAAAGTTAAAACCTATTAATTTATACTAAGATTAAAAAGCATTGAATATGGAATATATATATATATATATATATATATATATATATATATATATATATATATATATATATATATATATATATATACTTTCTAATAAACGAAGATTTTTTTTTGCCACTTGTCAAATTCTCAAGAGTTTTGGCACATGTAATTTTGTAGGGGTTTTAAAATTATTATTTTCCATGTGTCATTTTTGAGAATTTCTATTTTTTAAAATAAAATTCCACAAAATTCTAACGAGTTTTATAACCAAAGAGAATCATTCTATTAATTTGGTAATAAAGTATCATAAATGCTCTAAATAATACTTGATTTCTTTTATAAATACTCCAAAAGATTACATTATGTTATGTAAAAGTGTTATTTTATAAAATATTTAATGTTTAATTATTGATATTAAATTTTTATTTTTAATAAATTCGTATAGTACACGGGTCTCACACATCTAATATATATATATATATATATATATATATATATATATATATATATATATATATATAAAGAGAGAGAGAGAGTGTGTGTGTGTGTGTTTAATTCTTTTCTTTTTTTTATCAAGGTGACTTATCCTTTAAATAGCTCGTGTTATTTATGTTGTGTGGCAAAAATGACATGACAACCATTGTATGGTTTCAAAGATGATGTGGCAGTATGTCGTGTCATGTTCCACTCCTCCAACATTATAACATCATTTGGATGTCACATCTTATGTCACATCACCAATGGTGTTATAACACCAATGTTATTCAGAATTCACTATCCCCCATGCATGGGTTTCCTCGGTGGGAACTCAAGTAGCGCGTGAACACCGCCCCGGTGTCCAGTGAGTTTGTTGTGATGTGATTGCGAAGACAAGGTGAGCCGACGAATCAAAAGAAGACAGGAGCAACGGTCACTTTCTTTCTCTTTCTTCTTTTTGCCATTCCACTACCAACTCACTGTTGAACACCATTTCCACAACCTAGTGGATTGGTTGTGGAATGCTAAAATACCTACGTGACCTGACCTTCACTTACAAATCCCTCATGACCATTCCTCATAGTCTAAGTGAGGAAATAATCACCATATTATAACATGCTATACACCCATAATTTCGATTTCATAATTTTTTTTCGAGTTTATTTTTTAACTAAAACAAGTACATTTTTTATAAAACAAAAAATATTTAAATAACACATAATATTTAAAAACAAAAAAAAATATAAAATTTAAATCCTAATAAAACATAACATTTAAATCCTAAGAATAACATCACAAAAAAAGGTAGTTCTAATTCAAATATGTAACACGGCACTCCCATGGAATATATTTTTTCACGATCCTATCCTTCATGGCTTTAATCACTCCAAAAGCTCGGGGCGACAAATCTTCCTTGCTAATCTGAAGAATCGTCAAATGGTTCGTCATTTGTTCTTGCTCGCGTAGCTCCTTTTTCCACTTGCAAATTTCTTTCAAGGAGCTTCAATTGTTGACGTTTTAACTCATTTGTTGTTTTTGCAATAAGTTGTGCTCCTCAAACTATGCTTTAATTTCCGCCACATCTTTTGCTTTCGCCTCAACCTACTCAGCATGTTTCGCAGTGCGCCTTGCTTTGTTGAGTCCAGCCGGTGGTCATGGTGGGGAGATATCCTTGATATCATCCGGAATATCATCCGTGTCGGCGTTGAGGTTAATATGAGTTCGTGCGTCCGGAACGTCGAACGAACTTGAATTTCTCGACCGTTTTGATTGAACCTTAAACAATGTAAGAGTTTTAATCCACTTTGGATTCACTCGCACAAACTCCCATGCTTTCTCAAAATCGAACAAATGTCTCATTTATGTTTAGGTATGTACAGCAACATTTTTTATTAATATTCATTATTATTATTACATATTACAATTATTATTATATATAAATTAATACTAAATTAAATAATGGTATTAATATATATATATATATATATATATATATATATATATATATATATATATATATATTAAAATACCGAAATAATGTTTAATAAATTAAATAATAGTATTTAAATACTTTTCAAAGTAAATTACTAAAATCATGTCCATCTATATCTATTTTTTTCCATTAGGAGAATTCATGTATTGTTTTTTTTATTGTAATTTTCGTACCCATATATATATATATATATATATATATATATATATATATATATATATATATATATATATATATATATATATATATATATATATATATAGAGAAAAAAAGATATGCATATTTTAGGTTTTTATTTATTTATTTTCTTACAACTGTTTATATAATTTTTTGTAATTATTTGGTCAATCGGACCCCACCTTATCCTCACCATCACCACATACCTTAATAGCTACTAATTAACTGTACACATTCAGTCAACAAAATAAATATCTTAAAAAACAATCAACGTAACTACTAAAAAACTACAATAACAATAACAATATTTCTTTAAGGGTATTCATTTTTTAATATGGATTCCCCGAATACAGTTCACAATTTTGATGAAGATATAGATACCTCTTGTCTAGCAGACAATGTTGCATTATCTCCTTTTAGCCAACCATTTGATTCAACCCCTAAGATTGAACTTGATACATCCTATATCGGAGCACAAGCTTTATTATAGAGCTACTAGGTGATGGTTATATAATAATAACAATAATAATCTAAAACAATTTAGAAAAACAAACAAACCAAAGACAGTAGTAATAATAATAATAATAATAATAATATTGTGTCGATACTTTATAACTACTAAACAATACACACACACACACACACACATATATATATATATATATATATATATATATATATATATAGAGAGAGAGAGAGAGAGAGAGAGATAGATAGATAGATAGATAGATAGATAGATCGATAATCGTTTGTATAAAATACTCACTTAAGAAGGAACTTGGAAAGTTTAGATTGTCTTTGCTTTGGGGCTGACGTTGAGGTAGAAGGCTGAGAAGAAGGAGTTGAATGCACTAAATTCAGTTTTTTCACTTTATTCGTCATTTGCTGCAGTGCCAATTTAAGATCCTGAGGATGAATGCTTTTATGCTTAGAAATTAAATCTTGAATTTGAGTCCACTTAGTATAACCATACTTAACCAATTCAAAAGTAACCATACTTGGGTTTAGTACACCTAACCTTGATGACAGGACCAGGTTTAATTCTCCGAACTAGAGTGTTCTCGAATTTCTTCCGATATATATGATCATTTAGCTTCGAAATCCTCTTTCGTTTGGCAACCAAATTGTTAAAGCACTAGAGATTTGACCATTGTTCATTGATGTCTCCTTCAACAGAGGCATACGTCTACGCAAACTTAGAGGAACGACATTCAACATTCTCCTGTTGCTTAGAGGCATTAAGCTTAATGAGAATTTGTTTAATTTCCTCAACTGACAATCTCCAGTCCATGGATAATGAGTCTAGACTAGACGTGAGATTCCTTTTCGTGAAGGGAGGAGTAGAGGAGCCTTCACCAGCGTCATGAATTCCCCATGAGGAGGAGATAATCTTCCTTTTCCTTGTGATGAGCTGATTCGTTGGGTTTTATTTCAAAATTAGTTTCACAAACTAGTAAAATAGCAAACGGAAGACTTATGTTTTTCGTAAATAACTTAACAAATTACACCCACCAATGATCATCTTGCAAGTAATTGAAAGATAAAAGCACAACCAAAGAAGGAAATGATGAAATGACAACCTTTGTAGTTCTTTTGACCCTCTTGGGAGGCTTGGAAGTTGATACAGAATGTGGAAACCTTTGAGACACCAACACGAACTCAACTTGATTTAAGATTCTAGTATTATAAAATTCTTAAGCTTTAAGTTCATAACCAAAGTCTGAACTTAAATAAAGAAAAATGCAAGTGTTCTTTCAAGTGTAAATGTGTGATATCCCCATTTTTAGGGCCAGAAAAGTCCAATGTGCTTATGCTTATTAAACCACAATATCCTTTTAAAAAGATTTACTTTGTGGAACTTGTCCTAAGAAAATGATAATAATATTATCAAGACATTTTCCAAGAAATGTATTTTATTTATAAAACTCGAGATATCATTGTCAATACAAAAAAAATAAGCAGAAAGGAAGACTTACAACATCTCTTTATACTAATAGTCTATATCTTATGTGAGTCACTCGCCAGATACCTATATCATCATATATAATTATTTGTGATACAATAAACTAAGTAGGTCGGTTTGCGAAATCTGGTGAGTAAATAGGATTTTCAACCCACAATAATATAATTTTGACTCTTTATATAATTCACACCAAAAAGTTAACACAATTACCAATTCCTGTTACTCTGTCTCTCTCTCTCTATCTCTCTCTCTCTTTTTTTTTTTATTTTTTTTTATTTTAAGGTTTTACCCTAAGGGTTATGTGTTGATAAGGTAACGAGGGAAAAATAGAGTACTCAAATGAATCTACAATCCATACTCTCGGTTTGTGTGATTTCATTAACACCTATAGATTGCAAGTCCACTAGTGTTCTACTTGACTGTCTAGAATAGTTTGTGGTTGCCATCAATACTCTGCTTGATGACTGATCTTTGTTGGGCATGGTCTTTTTGCCCTATCTTTGGCATGGTCTCTCACCACTAATATATCGCTGGTATGGTTTCTCACCATTATCTCTTTTATCTTATGGTATCTCATCGTTATCTCTACTTTCATGGTCCCCAACTATTATCTCACTTCTCTTATCTTTTTCTACTTGTCATACCCAATACATTACGAGTATGGTAAAATACATATATGATATTTTAGAAAAGTTATTGTCTCGTGTAACACAGATATTAGAAACTCAAATACTAAGCACGTAAAACATTTAGGCAAATTAAATACTTGATATCTATGTGCAAGTTGAAGGTAACTATGCACTCACTTGATGGAGACATATGACTCAAAGTTAAGGCAACACTTTATCTTAACACCTTAGATATTCCCTTGATGTGACCTAAGTGTGATTAATACGGAGTCTTAATCTAATGATCTTGTTGACTAATAATAGTCTAGATCCTCACTAATACTAATGTCTACATCAAGATCTATCAAGTAAGGATTAACTACGCAAGATAGTTGGGAGGCAGGATCATTTTGGCATATAGCTTTTCTGAAATCCAACAACTAAGCCAACATGATGATTCTAGCCACCTCTCACATAAGTATATCAATCAATATACCGACGTGGAATTACTGATAACTCTGATTTATAGGTTCATAATAACAATTTATGGCTATAAATATAAGTTACATTGAAAATAGAAGAGTGTAGCTTAACTTATAGGGGTTCTTGATGTAAACTAAAGATCTAAGTGGGTAGAATTCTGACTCGGGGACTTCTATTTGAAGGTTACAACTAGCTAAGTATTCGGGGGTGTCTTAGGGCTTCACCGCAAGCCAGAAACTCAATAAAAATGGTCTAGAAGTGAAGAATACTCAAGAGAGAACGTGTGTTTGGGTTTGAGCAGTGTTGCAGAAATCGGCCTTGGCGGCCTTGAACCGATTACGGTTAGGGTGCTTGGCGGAAATTGTTCAAAATCTGTCTGAGTGGTGTTTGGCGGTCCTCGGCGGTCATGGGTGAGATATTTTTAAAAAATTCAAAATTTTTAATTTTCAACGCTTACACCAAAATTTAAAATTTTCAAAATTTTAAGTTTTCAATTTTAAAATATTATACTAAAATTTTCAAAATTTCAAAATTCTAAAATTTTAAATTTTCAAATACATAATTTTTTAGGGAATATTAATTTTTTAAATAATTTAGGGTCCCTGATTAATCCCCACCTAGTCCGATTAATCGTTTATCGTCAGTCGACCGCCGAACGATTTTTACAGCCATAGGGTGTGGCGGTGAAAGCATATATGAATTTGGCTATTTATAGGAAAGAAAAACATTGTGTGCCGCACACTCTAGGCATGCGTGCCACACAATAGGCTGTTGTTGGATCCTATGGGCTTCTGCCACATGTCACCTCCAGAACTTGCCATGTCATGGTGCATGTTGCACGCAAATTTTGAGATTTTCAAAATGCCATAACTTCATACTAGCTTTGTTTTTGACGTTTTTTATATCCCCGGAAAGCTCTCGATGAGATCTACAACTTTCATTTAGACTCCATCGGGTAATTTTGTTATTATTATTTTAAAGCTATATTTTTAACAGGCTTAGACTGTTAAAGTTCATTAAAAATTCATAATCCGTTCTCGACTGAATTTATATCTATAGAATCATATGGAAGA
This sequence comes from Lactuca saligna, assembly GCF_052625555.1. Lineage (NCBI taxonomy): Eukaryota > Viridiplantae > Streptophyta > Magnoliopsida > Asterales > Asteraceae > Lactuca > Lactuca saligna. The sequence continues at coordinate 93,453,049 of NC_136420.1, forward strand.
GATATTCAAATCTCATTTAGATTGTTTTTCCTAACAATCAATCATTCTCTACTTAGGTTTCTAAGTTGTATAATGTCGTGCTGAAACATCGAAAAATCATAACTTCCTCTCATAATGTTAAATTTAGACGTTCTTTATACGCATGCTCTCGGTTTAATGACTACTACGACTTGAGTTTAAAAATTTTAGGATAAAAATCAATTTATCAAAAATTCACTTTTTACAATAGGCATTGTCGTGTCTGTTTAATCGCAGAACTTTGAAAAAGCATAACTTCTTCATATGAAGTCGGATTTCAGCATTTTTTATTTCCATCGAATCCTTGTCACATATATATACTATAACTTGGTTAAGATTATTTATCCTAAATAATCCCCTTTTTAAAAGTTATTATTATGGCTTATAATAACTTATTTTTCTAGCTTGAATTTGCGGGTGTTACAGTTATCTCCCCCTTAGGATGATTACGTCCCCGAATTATCAAGAAATATGGCTTGTATAATGACTCCGCACATTACCTTTCCATCATGGGTAATAATCATAACTCCTATGTCTTTCTATTGTAAGAATCTTGTCTCTAAGAGTCTAATGCCTACTCCTAAAGGTACCTTTCATCATGTTCTAATGTGGTGCTGCTACGTCTTTGTAGGTAGCTTTCCTAGTTGTTGGCTACATATTCTTAATGATGACTATGATCTGTCTATCGATCGCATCGATCCTTCATTGCTTCAATCTTTGACTACGTTTAACATACTTCATAGACTAGTCAGACTCGATTCAATATGGCCACTAGGTTCAGAACATGAATCATCACAAAAACAAAGGTGGTGATGGAAATGAACAAAATAGGTCACCTACTAGAGTCTTAGTAACCTGGTGACCTTCCCTGATCCAAGTGTGAGTCATGTGCTTCCGGTAGTATAGGCCTCTACTACTTTTCACACCTACTCATACTTGTCCCAAATATTGTCTTGCAGTTCACTAAGTTATAATAAAAAGGAAATCACATAGAAAACACATTACATAATTTAGGAAATTATAATGTTTCTTTGAAACAATTACAACATTTATTTGAGTTTTTCATACTCATTAGGCTACATAGGATAATCCAAATTATTTATCTCCCTCCCTCAATTACTTTAAACAAGCATCTCCAAACACTCCCCCTCTTGTTGCCTCATCAAGTCCCATAAAATATGCCCTCCGTCTTGGCTTTGGTGGTCCATTTGGATTTGTACTTCCTTCTTTCTTTGGGAAATCTTGCTTGGAGTGTCCTTCTTCACTACACTTGAAGCAGACCTCCTTCTTGGCCATGTGTTCACTAGCATAGCGACTAGTGTTCCCGCACTTGTAACATGTCACTACTTTAATGCATTCCCCAAAGTGTTTCTTTTTACACTTGTCACCCCACCTCATCGTGTCACTTCCAAGCTTCTGATCTTTAGAATGTGAAGACTTACTCTTCTTATCAGGTCTTGAAGATTCCTCCAACTTCCTCTTTTCTCTAACCTGCACATTCTCTAAACCCTTCTGTCTAATCTGGATCTCTACGTTCTTAGCTTCTCTGATAGTTTCCTTCAGAGTGGTTGCCATCTTCACCATTGGAGCAAAGTCTGTTTGTAGTCTTTTAGCAAACCTCTTTATCTTGGAGAGTTCAGTGGGCACCAATTACGATTAATTGTCTCTTCCTCAATTTATAGAATTCGTTGTTCATCTTTAATAGGTTTGTATATGAACAATACTGCCTCTTCAACTGTTCCAAGAATTTTTATGAAATCTCGATGGCCTCTCATTTAGGCATTCTATCAGCCAATAACTTGCACCAACTCAACAAGCCAATTTTTACTTGCCTAACAACGAAGATCATCTTCTATCTTTCATTGCAGTCGCAACTATCAAACACCATCTCCATCTTAAAGATCCAATCCATAACTTCTACTAGTGTTGGGCTTCCTGAAAGACTTGGTGGATTGGCATTCTTGAAGTCCTTGTACTTACACCCATGCTTTATGTAACCTCCATTAGGGTGGTTTCTCCTTACTACTTAGGGTTCAACATGACTAATAGTTCTACTGTAGTTTCCTTCTTCTGACTCCTCCTCATTATGCCCACATTGTATAACGGGTGCAATAGGCTCTCTTCCATTCTCCCGGATCAACTGTCGCATGTCCTTTCTTTGCTCAGCTAATAGAGCCCTAAGCATTGCCATTGTGACAAGTTCAACTATCAACACTTCTCCACGTGCACGTTCGGCTACAGAGGGCTTAGGCTGCTGATTCTCATTACCATTTCTTAATCCACTGTGAGTCCTCATCATGAAGTTATAGATACCAAAACGGCATTTAGCATACCGAGACGACAATATAGATAGAGAAGGTTTAGACGCATAATTATCCTTATTACTCCGAAAATTATATGTCAGTTATAATATCGTAATTAAACGTTTAAACATTTGAACACATAAAATTTCCTAAATCTAGGTCAGCAATAAACCTTAAAACTAAAAGCAATTTAGATAAGCAACTTAAGGCATGCTATAATATAAATCATTTAGCACGTAGGAGAAAATTAGGCATCGTATCCTAAAGTGAACTAGTATTTGTGTCAATTCAGGTGTACTACCTAGAATATAATTCTCACACCCCCTGCCGGCGGCGGAAACACCGGGCGTTGTAACTTCATTCCTTGTATCATAGTTATCAAACATATATTGAATAGTACAAAAGAATTATTATAAACTACGTACCTTTGTTGATGATAGAAAGTTACATTATTCTGGTTTCCTAGTGATTATTATATAGTATATGAATTATCGCACACATCTTAACATATATATGTTCCTTATGAACAGAAAGGATAACAGTAAAATTTCCCCTGTTCGAGAAACATTCCCTCTTATCAATTTCCTTAAAACACATGCGTTTTAAAAATACGTCAACATAAAGTTGGTGAGTCCACAAGTTTTGGCTCTGAGTAAAAATAGTACTTTTTCCAAGTTCAAAAAGTATAGAACATAGTTTGAAAATATCATTATGACTGATACTTGTTTATAATATATAGTGTATATATATATATATATATATATATATATATATATATATATATATATATATATATATCGTAGTTATAATGGTTTACTTACTAAAGAAGTAGTATACCTATAAGTTTCATATACTATGAATATAAGTGTTTGTAATCCCATACAAACGAAGGTTGCTACGTATAAATCGATTTTTAATTCTATAGGAGTATGTTTGCTAGGTATAATTGTTCACCTATTGAATAAGTAGAATACCTACAAATTTCTTGTACTTAGAGTATAAGTGTTCGGGGAACTTATACTTAACATTAATACTTGTACATTGACAAAGTATAATGTTTCTAAAATTGTGCTACCATGAGTCCATAACCGCTTCTATGCGACACCGCTACCTCTGAATGGTGTTGTAAGTGTCACACCTTGGTAATAGATTCCGCACACTTCATTGATGTCGGAATAGAATAAACTGGGCAAGTTCGTCACCCAAAAATCATTGGGCTGTAGCTAGCAACCACGGTTGGGGGTGTTAAAACGTATAGATCTATACACAGCTTCGTCATTGGAAAAATGGGCATGTTAGTCACCCGAAAATCATTGGGTTGTAACTAGCAACCACGGATGGGGTGTTAACCCGCATAAATCTATACACAACTTCCTCGCTCTCACGGGATTAGCGGTTACATGTTAGAGGATTTCCCTTAAGATTTCCAATCTTAGTTGATTAATATAATAGCTCATGTAGATTTTGTCAAGTTCCTATTATTATAATAGTATAAGCATATTCGTGACTAAAACCCTAAGTTACTAGACTATGCTTTAAACATTACTCCTAATATTTATAATACTTAGGTAGTACAACAACTATAACTTGAAGTAAAACCGATTTTTATGTAACATAAAACCAATAATAGCAAGACACTTAACAATTAGTATATAGAACTCCCGAGTATAACTCCGAGACTATAATGCAAAATAGTATATAGAACCCCCAAGTATAACTCCGGGGCTATAACACCAAATAGTATATGAACTCCCAAGTATAACTCCGGGACTATAACACAAAATAGTATATAGAATTCCCGAGTATGATTCCAGGGCTATATTAGTAAAATCTATGATAAAAACATGCTAAAAATTTTAATATAGTTGCATGATTTTAATATATTAGATATAATCTAGGTATATATGATACAAAACAACTATATCCCGGTTAATATAACTATTTATTTTGATACAAACATATTATCATATAAACATAATATTACCTTATATACAATATTTGGCATGCATTTTCTCCGAAAATATTAAAAAATGGGGCCATTAAACCACCCTAGTAGTGTGATCTATAGAATCTAAATGAAAAACGATCAGGGGTTCATCGTTGTTAGGCTCGGGAAGGGAAACGTCCGTCAGAGAATGAGAGAGAATGAAAGTAGAAGGTGTAACGATTGAATGAGCCTCAATTTCTATTTATAGGCTATCCAAAGACATCTCATTTCATGAGAATGATAAGCTCACGTCGTGATCCATGGCTATATCACCTCGTAGACTTTCCATTTCCGATTCTAACTTCGGAAGGTGTCTAGATGACTTCTCACGTCGTGAGAATGAGATGCTCAAGTCTTGAGGTTCCATGAGTCACCCTGTAGCCTTAATAGGTGTTTTCTAGCCTTAATTAGTGTCCTGGAGCACTCTCATGTCGTGATAATACATGCTCACATCGTGAGCTCCGACAAATTAGGGTTTCTGCCACATGTCATGCTCTTAGACAGCTACATCTTTGGAAGATCATAACTTTTGCATACGAGCACCGTTTTTGACGTTCTTTATATCCACGCATAGGTATTTCCGAGTACTACAACTTTAATTTACACACCAATAACTATGTCTAATTCTATTTTAAATTCCTCTTGTTGTAGGGGCTATAATGCTAGAATTTTTCATAACTTCTTCATGCGAAGTCAGATTTAGACATTCTATATATGTTTAGACTTGTATAGACTTGTAGTATTTGAATGAAAATATCATTAAAGATTAATCTAAATTGATTATAATATGTGTTTGTTATATTTATGGGAATTATCTTTGACCTAAATTTAATTGTTGATACAATAATAAACACACATCTCACGGTCATTGCTTACAATTCTAAGTTTAAGTCTAGAAATTTCCTAAAAATCCTAGTTCCCTTAAACTAATGCTCTGATACCAACCATGACATCACCATTTTAATGGCCAAAAAAAGACTGATTTGTGTTTGCTTGTTAAATCAAAGTATCCTTTTAAAAAGATTTACTTCGCGGAATTTGTCCCATAAATATGATAATAATATTGTCAAGACATTATCCAGGAAATGTATTTTATTTATAAAACTCATGATGTCATCGTCAATACAAGAGACACAATCATAAACAAAGACTTACAACATCTCTTTATACTAATAGTCTATATCATCTTTGAATCTCTCGACAGATACCTATATCATCATATATAAGTACCTGTGATACAATAAAATGAGTGGTTGAAGTTCGGAAACCTGGTGAATACATAGGTATTTCAACCCATAATAATATAATTTATCTCTTTATATAATTCACACAAACAGTTAACACGATTACCCATCCCATTTACTATCTCTCTCTCTCTCTCTCTATTTCTCTCTATCTCTCTCTCTTTCTCTCTTTCTCTATCTCTCTCTCTCTCTCTCTCAAGGGTTCTACCCTAAGGGTTACTTGTTAATAAGGTAACCAAGGAAATATAGAGTACTCAAATGAATCCATAATCTATACTCTCGGTTTGTGTGATTTCATTAACACACACAGATTGTAAGTCTACTAGTGTTCCACTTGACTGTATAGAATAGTATGTGGTTGCCATCAATACTCTGCTTGACGATTGATCTCTGTTGGGCATGGTCTCTTTTCCCTATCATTGGCATGGTCTTTCACCACTAATCTATATGTGGTATGGTTTCTCACCATTATCTCTTTCCTCATATGGTCTTTCACCCTTGTATCTACTCTTATCGCCCTAACTGTTATCTCATTTCACTTATCATTTTCTACCCGTCCTACCCAATACATTATGACTACGGTAAAAATACATATATATATATATATATATATATGATATTTTATAAAAATTGTTATCTCATGTAACATAGATATCAAAAACTCATACAATAAGCATTTAAGAAAATTAAATACTTTATATATATATATATATATGTAAGTTGAAGGTAACTATGCACTTACTTGACAAAGGCAAGTGACTCAAAGTTAGGGCAGTGCTTTACCTAAACACCATAGATATTCCCTAGACATGACCTAAGTGTGATTAATTCCGAGTCTTAGTCTAATGATAATGGTGACTAATAATAGTCTAGATCCTCACTAATCTCAATGTCTACATCAAGATTTATCAAGTAAGCATCACCAAGGAAGGATGGTAGGGAGGCATGATCATTTTGGTATATAGTTTTTCTGAAATCCAACAACCAAACCAACATGACCATTCTAGCCACATCTCCCGTAAGTAGATCAATCAATATAACGATGTGGAATTACTGATAAATGTTATTTATAGGTTCATAACGTATGACTATAAGTATAAGTTACATTGAAAATAGAAGAGTGTAACTTAACTTATAGGGGTTATTGATGTAAACTTATGATTTAAGTGGTCATATTGACGACTTCAGGACTTCTATTTGAAGGTAATAACTAGCTAAGTATTCAGGGGTATAGCAGGGCTTCCCCTCAAGACAAAAACTCAATAAAAATGGCCTAAAAGTGAAGAATACTCGTGAGAGAATGCATGTTGGGGTGTGGGGGTAAAAGTATATAAATAGATGGCTATTAATAGGAATGAAAAACATTGCACACCACACACTAGGCATGCACGCCACGCACTAAGGTGTTTCTTGCTCCTATGGGATTCTGCCACGTGTCGACGCCTTGTTTGTCCGCATATGCCCAAAAAGATCCAGTATATATATATATATATATATATATATGTATATATATATATATATATATATATATATGTATGTATGGAATGAGATTTCTGTCTAAATATATGTTCTGAACTTTTTTCACTAAAATTCATCACCAACCATAATTGTGGTTGACTACACTGGTAATCCAAGTAATTTTACTCAATCTAATAACACTTATGTTAAGTTGTGTTGTTGTGAAAAATTGAAGTCTCCTTCGAAACCAAAGCAACAGAAGCCCTTCGATGCTCATCAATGTGTGTTCGATTGTAATTAACGGGATACCACACAAGAAATTCTTCATCTCTCTTGATGTCGAATGAAGAGATCTTTATCGGGGATTATTTTGCTTTCGTATCAAATGAAATTTGATCTTGCTATATCCATATTTTGTTTTAATTGCTTCTATCTCATTCTTTTGCAAACAAATGCACAACAATCCTTAACGTTTTGGGTATTATCAACTCGAAACTTAGATTTGGCAAAGTATGACATATGATTTCGCTTCCAAATCACAAAAGTGAATGAGCCCAACCTCTATGCAAAAGGATTGGTCTTACCTTGGTGTCGAGTTACATGGCGTACTTGTTTGAGGAATGAAAATTTTGATGGTTCTTATCCAATTAGGAACATCAAAAGATCCAATGGACGTGAAGGTTTAGGATTTTCACGGGAATCAAGGAAAACATGATGATCACTTTTATAACATGGACCTTTTTACGGTGTCGGTTAAGTAACCAACACAATACGTCGCATTTTCTTAACGGATACCCGTTCAAATTCAAAAATACCATCGATTATAAAAGGAAGGTCATTATTTCCTTATCAAAGTTTATGCTTTCTGATCAAACCTCAAAGAATCCTAATTGTTCATCATTTCTAAATTTTTCCAAAATTTTCTACAATGGAGGCTTCTCATCATAATGTTGATACAACAACTACTAATGATGACAGAGTTTTTCAACCGGTGATGAAGATCCAAAACACTAATCTTCTTCTAGTTCCATCCCTTGATCAATACCCGAAGGTATTACATATGCTTGTTCAAACTTTGAACAACTCTTTTCTTTTGATTACACTTTCCTCATCGTTTGGAATTCCGATGAAATGGTTTTCACTTGCTCCTTCAACTACACTGTTCAAAAAAAAAACTACGAAGGTGGTTACATTCCAGCTCTCGAATTCAAAAACAAAGAACCTCACTCGAAAGTAGTTTGCCCAAATGCTGAAATTACCGACATCAAGTACTTTATATGAAGTTACCAATGATCAGGTGGTTTATATGTTTAACAAAATGGGGCATCAACCTACCCTCACTGGAATCAGTCATTTTAAGAAGTCTAGTCTTACCTGTATTTCGGGTTTTTTGTTTGGGATTGCCCAACGGTGCTTAAAAGGAAGAAGCACTAGGCTCGACAAAGCCAAGCTTGAAGTATATTTAGTCATAGTAGGATTGTATTATGGTCAGAATGTGGATTATGCTTCACATCTTTGGGAAGAGTTTGGAACTTCGATCTCACACACGAATCTAACAAATGGTGTTTTGAGTGCCCGATTTTGGAGCATAATTTTACAGGAAGTTTATAGTGAAGTGAATATTCGTGTTCCATCTGATGTCAAAACTAAGGAGTTTTCGATAATGGCTGCTACAAGGGTTTTGTGGATGATTATACTATTTTTCCAAATGTTGCTCGAATTTCAGATTCGATGCTCAAGCTCACGGATCCCAAAAATCAACTACTGGTGAAATACTTGGCTTCTATTAATACTTCTCATCCAACTTGTTTTCTTCCACAAAAGGGGGTAGAGAAACATCTAAAGCTTCAAAAGCTTAAAAAAATAAGAAACCAATTGTCAAACCACAATCAATGGATGAAGAAATTCTCAAAGAAACAATACCCATGAAAATTGGGGTTCTTAAAAGAACGCAGAAACCAACAAAGAAGTATTCTGAATCTCCAGTCCAGACAACTACACAAGAACCTATAGTCAAAATTGTTGAGCCCAAGTATATTGAATCTTCAAATCCTATTTCTTCTCAGGGTGGTCCAAAGAGGGTTCGAAAAGCACAATTTAACAGGAGGGTGTTCTATTTCGTGAAGTAATGGTTCCTGGATCACCGGCCTCCAAGAAGCGGCAAGCTATTGATATGGCTCAAAAGTTAAGCAAGAAGAAACACTAGGTTCAAGTTTCACTTAAGAATGTGACAGTCAAAATTGAGCATAACAGTGACAGTGAAAGGTCAGATATTCGAATCAAGGATTTGTATATTGGTTCACCTCGAAGGGATTCTCCTATCAAGTCGAATTTCGAGGAGACAGGGAATCCTGATGTCAATGTAAATGTATCTAATATGGATACAAACATCAATTTGAGTGATCAACAAAACATTAATATCCCTGAAAAGAAAATTGTCAAACCATCTGAGGATTTCGCATACCGCGTCCGGTCAGGAGGAGGTCTAAACTTTAGACATCACTATGTACTTATCTAATACGGACACAAATGTTTACATGGATGAAGGGTTCACAATAATGAATCTATTGTCACATCTACATTCACAACTTCAATAGCTTTACCACCACCTTCATCACCCATTCCCACTTTCGTTCCAGTTTCGACTATATCACCAACATTTTCTGGTATCATGCAAGAACCTATTGCCACTATCTTTTCATCTCAATCCACTAAAAAGTCACAACATGAAAATGAAACTAATGATGAAGATGTCATGGTGTCTTTTGTTGATCTTCAGTTTGATCTAGAGGAGGAGAATATTCTCGATGAAATGACCATGTTAGAAAAACAATTCAAAATATAGAATTCCAAGATGAATTTTATATTACAGTTCTTGGTTGATACAGGAAGCAAGAATTCTTTGAGTAGCATTGAAGTTGATTCTCTTCTCAAAACCCAAGAGTCTTGACTGCAATCTATAATATATGATGTTGAAAAGCAAAATGATGAACAAATTCTCAATCATCCTCGCAATCTTACTGGTCAAGTTTCTAAGCTTCGTGATGTTTCAAAAGAACGTCATGAGTTTTTTGCAAAGCAAATTTAGGAAACGAAAGTCTTTTTACAGACTCAGTGTCACACCCCCAAACCGGAACGACAGAAACGTCCGGGGGCGGGTATCGTAAAAATTGAGTAATAGTAATCAAAGCAACACAACCATCATATTGAAAATATATAATTTAGATTCTATTCAGAACATTGTTTTTTTGACATCAAAATTATAACAAAAGCTAAGACGTGACGCTACTATGCTCCGTCTTCGTGACACCTGTAAGGGTACGTGTCTACTAATTTCCTGAGAATACAAGTGGTTTGAAAAAATGTCAAAATTCAAGTTGGTGAGTTCATAAGCATTTTATGTGAAAATGTATGTTCTTTGTTATTGAAAACATTTATGTGTTCTTCTAGAAAATCCAATATTTTCTTTGTAAATGAGTTGTAGTTTTAGTACCTTAAGACCAAAAAGTATAAGTTTCTTATGCTTAAAAGTTGTAATGCGAAGTTCTAATTTATGTAAATGGTGTGACCCATACTATTATCTCCTATGATTGCTTAGTGTATACAAGTTATATATAATCAAGATCGAACGGACAGTCGAATGGGTGATTCTGCCCTAAGCCCACAACCAAACAAGGAATAGGAAGTAAGGCGGAAATCACACATCCCACTGCCTATCAGATCTTCTTTATATATAACCCTAACGTATACATTAAGTAATCATATATTTAGCAATAAGGGTCCTCAATATATGTTTTCTTGAAACGCCAATCATACCGTATTAGTAAGTAGTATAATGAATTGCTTTTAGTGTAACTGTGTGTAATTCTAGAAATCCCATAGCTTCCTTCTATAATCCCTTAGTGTATACAAGTTATATATAATCAAGTTTGAATAGGCCATTGCATGTAATAGTTCTGCCCTAAGCCCACAACCAAACTAGGAACAGGACCCAAAGCAGACCCACCAATTCAAAGTCGATCGGATCTTAATATAACTCTAGCTTATACATTAAGCCATCATAGACGAAAATATGATTCTCTGTTGTCCTAAAACCGATGTGTATGAAGTATTGTACTAGAAAATAGTGCGATACAATTTTATTATTTAAATAAAACCATTGAAGTTATGTTTATCCCTTAAACCAAATGTTTTAGTTAATGCTTATTGTGAGTGTTTACTATAACCATGCTAAAATGACTAATAGCCTACACGACATTCTTCAGGCGTCAGAAAGGTATGACATTTTTCACCCCAGAAACTCAATAAAAATGGATATATACGAAGTTGGCCTAAAAGTGAAGAATATTCGAGACAGAATGTGAAGGCCATTAGTTATTTTAGGCGTCAGAAAGTTATGACATTTGTAACCCCAGAAACTCGATAAAAATGGCCTAAAAGTGAAGAATACTCAAGAGAGAATGTGAGTTGGTGTGTGGGGGTGAAAGAATATACAAAGCTAGCAATTTTAGGAAAGAACAACATTGCGTGTCGCGTACTCTAGCCATGTACACCACACACTAGGGTGCTGCGTGCTCGTTTGGGCTTTTGCCACGTGTCGCCGCCTCATTCGTCCGCGTATGCCTCTTCTAGAAGGTGTCACATATCATATATTCATGGTTCCATGTGTCCAAATCTCATGGTGCCATGTCACCTTCGCTCGTTAAAGATTGGGCGGCCGACCATGCTACGTGTTGCCTCCAGAACTTTCCATGTCATGGTGCGTGTTCCGCGAGTTTTTAGATTTTCAAAATGCCATAACTTCTTCATATGAGCTCCATTTTTGATGTTCTTTATATACCCAGAAAGCGCTCGACGATATCTAAAACTTTCATTTAGACTCTATCGGGTAATTTTATTATTATTTTTTAAGTTATATTTTTAAAAGGCTTAGACTGTTAAAGTTCGTTGCAAATTAATAACTTTCTCATACGATATCTTTTCTCGACTATATTTATATCGATATAATCATATGGATGAGATCTTAAACTCTCATTTTTATTGTTTTTCCTAATAATCAACTGATCAATACTACGGTTTCTAAGCCATATATTGTTGTGCTGAAACTTCAAAAAATCATAACTTCTTCTCACAAAGTCAGGTTTGGACATTCCCTATATGTATGCTATTTGTTTAAGGACTAGTAAAACTTTCGTTTAGACCATTTAGAATAAAAAGCAATTTATCAAAAAATCACTTTTTATGATACGCAGAGTCGTGTCGTTTAATCGCAAAACTTCCAAGAAACATAACTTCTTCATACGAAGTTGGATTTTAGTGTTCTTTATATGTACAGAATCATTGTCACATATGCTATAACTTGGTTAAGATCATTTATCCAAAATAAATCCCTCTTCAAAAGTTATTATTATGGATTATAATATCTTATTTGTCTAGCCCGAATTTGCAGGTGTTACAAAAAGCAAAAACATGAGAGAATGAGTATGTCAAGCATGCTCACGGTTTTTGAATGTAAAAAGTTCAAAAATAAAAGCATTTCATGCACTCTCTTAAAGTTAAAACAATACACATGAGTCGTTAACCAATTAAGCACTCGTGTTTTTTATTAAACAAATCAAAAAGTATGTTTCTTTTATTCTTTCTTATAAAGATATAAAAGAAGTCAAAAGTTTATAAATTTAGTAAACTTCTTTTATAAAATATAAAGTTTCGCTTTTGGCTAAAAGACAAAAGTCTTTCTAGTAAAAATAATGTACATGACTTAATAAATCATACCATATGATATGTTATGTTACTCGCTAGTGAAAAATTATTACTTCCAAGAAATAAATAATTTTCAATTGATTATAAGAGTTTATTGAATATATATTAAAATTAATTTCTAATAAATAATCAATTGTATCATGTTGTTGTTAGTATCACCCATTAGTATCATATGTTAATTAGCAATATCATTTTAATATGACTCTTGATCCTACAAGATGTCTCAATCTCCCACTTGTGCAAGACTTATATTAGACTGATATAGACGGTGGTGAACATTTAGCAACATTTCATTGCCTCTAACAACATATGACTTTGTGCCATTCTATCAATATCCAAATCCCCTAGAAGCTTAAGTTTACAATTGGTGTATAAGGTAAGTTATTAGTTATACCTTTGTCACATACATCATGTTGAACATCAGATACAGATCACAATCAATCTTGTATGGTTTTTAACTTTTGGTAAGGTGCCTTAAATGTCTAACTCGCAACACATAAGAGGAACAAATCCCATCTTTACTACATAAGCCTCTTGCATAGTTCACACTATACCCGAAAATGGATTTTATAACTACCCAGTTAAGGACCAACATTTGACCATATCAAATCATATAACTCCCTTCACTTAAGTTCCACTATGTATCTCAGGTGTTAAAGATACAAAGATAGTACCCTTTAATTAAGTATCATTCATGATAGCAATCCATAAGGTGATCTTGATGCGGTTCAGTTCAATACTAGTTCTCTAACAAGTACCTATGAAACTTGGTTACAACCATTTGCCTACTTTCATCTAGTGAAATTCAACCAATCCAATTTATATTAGTCTTACTTCATAATTTCTCCCATAATTATAACCGTCTATGAACTTTTTGTTGGATTAGTGTCTAAGTCCATAACTATTTTGGTATGTACTTGACCCGATGGTGCATGGTCCTTTTGGGTTGCCTTCACCAAAGCAACTTAATAGGATGAATTATGGAGAGTAAGGATTAAATATGATTTATTAATATATTATGGGAATAATATATTAAAGGAGAAATCATATTGTTTAATTAATATTAGTCAATAATTAATTGGTAATTAGTTTTGTGACTAAAAGAGATTAATTAAACTTAAGGGACTGGAATTGTAATTATAAGATAATTATAATTTGGGCCATGGATTGCCTTGTATCAAGGGTTGGACGAATTCTATGGGGAAGCCCATAAGGAAATCGTCCAAGGGCTTGATTAAAAGGAGTCTATGGGTTGCTTAGGGCTTAAGCATCCAAATTAGGGTTTCCTTGTTGGATAACCCTAATAGCCCAACTATATAAAGACCCCTTAAGGCTCAAAAACGTGGCTAAGCTTCTTGTAAGGGTTTCTACACGTTTTTGGCAGCCTCCATCCTTTCTCCTATTCATCCTCTTGCTTATGGTTTTTGTGAACCATTAGAGGAGTGACACTTGTGACTCTAAGCCTTCCAAAGTCAATTCAAGGAGATTTGTGATTGTTATTGCTACATAACAATCAAGGTAACACTATAAACTTATTCTCATGTTAATATGATTATATGTATGCTAGAATTAGAGTTTATAGTCTTGGATTCAAAGCATGTACAATAGAGAAACCTAGATCCAAGCATTAGGGTTTGTATGAGCACAAAGGATGTCTTATGACAAAAACCCATCAGTGGTATCAGAGCCTAGATTGGTTTCTATTGTATTGATGCTTGATATAACTGGAAAATTCGATTTTTTGGATTCTGGTGGCTGGACTCGCCGAGTCCATGGCTGAACTCGCCGAGTCCATGCAGACTCGACGAGTCCAAGGCTGACTCGACGAGTCAACTCGTCTGACAGGCGGATTTTCGGGATTTTTTACCTATTATGACTTAGGATAATTACCATAATTGTTTAAACTTGATAAAATTCGAATTTTATTAATCCCTTATGATTATCCTTGTCAAGATAAAAGATTTTGGTCATCTAATTAGATAATTGTTACCTTATTTGATATATGTGAAGTTATGGAAATTATTTGATCATTATCTTGCAAGAATTTGAACTAGATCTAATTAGATAACCACCAATTATAGTTAATTGCCTTATTTGAATTATGTGATCTAGAATATTCTTGACAAAGTTTGGAATAGTTTCAAATTAATCCCTTTAGGTTTTATAGTTTAAATTTGAACCCCAAAAGTTTTGTTGTTTTGAAATTTAAATAGTTAAAACCCTAATGTTTTGAAAAAGGTTTCAAAACTTGCCCTCAAGTTTTGGAATTTAAAAGTTGATTAAAAGGTTTAATTAGAAATGTTAAATTCTAAAACTCTAGTAATGTTTTGAAAAGTTCAAATCACACCCTTATGGTTTTATTAATTAATTAAGGAGTATAATTAAAAGAGGTTTAATAAATCCATAAAAGTTTAGGTTAACTATTTAATAGAATTAAAGGTGTAATTGTTAAAGTTAACCACACAGTATTTTAAAAGTTATAAAATACACCCTATACTATATATAACATTAAAAGTCTAACATTATATATATGTATAACTAAAAGTCAGTCTTACCGTTAGTAGGCCTCATTCACGAAGCTGGTCTATAAGAGGTGTTTAAGGAAATTGCCTATAAAATGGCGATTGAATGGGTATCCACTCTTACCCACCGCACTCTTGACCAATGGAGGGTCGTTAGCCGAACGGGTAGGATAGGACGAAACCTTCCATTATAAGTATAATGAAATACAAAGTAACTAAATGTTTTTTAAATTCCCAATCCTAGTTACTTAGGCAAAAGTGAATTGATGCAATTCCATGAAATTACACTTTGTGCCCTTGCGAAGACGTTAGTGGAGCGTGTGTGGTTTACCGGCACACTAAATGGTTCTAAGCAAAGGTAGCAAAGGGTGACTCAATGTTTGTCATAGTTCGGTGGAGCGTGTGTGGTTTACCGGCACATCGAATAGGTGATTGTAACATGTGAGGGCACCATGTAGTTTGCATGGTTATTCACACCCGCTTTGTCATCCTCGGCATCCCAGTCACAAACAAGAGGGGCATATCGAGATTAAAACATGCCATTGAAATGTTCAATGAATCTCAAAGGATCTAGGAGTTTTCATAGATTTAAAACTTAAATTTCTTTTTCGTTTTTCATGGTGGAAATTAGTGAATCGTCATTCACTTACCTTCAAATGTTCTGCAATTTGGGTTACGGCATCCCTCTCCCGAGTTGTAGGATATTGTGTTGGGTCCTAGCCTTGGAATTTCATTTGGGTGATTTACCAAGGACTCAATCAATCAACTAACTTGAATTCGTTTTTCTCCCGATGTCAAAGTTCGACAACTATGGTCTTCTCAATCCTGTGGAACAAGCATCCCACATGAAGATGATATTCCACGATTCGATCGAGGAACAAGAAATCATGCTTCACTTCCTCCTCCTCCTCCAATTATTCTCCCTAACCCACAAGATTGTAAAATTGAAAAGTTCAATATCACTCAAGCCCTTTTGTCAAGTAAACATAAAGAGGGCAAGTCGGTGTGTGCACACGTCTTAGGGATGAAGTCACACATTGATAGGTTAAGAATGTTGGGATCCGTTGTCTGTGAGGAAATGGCTATTGATTGGGTTCTTTAGTCACTTCTCAACTCATATAGTAAGTTCGTAAGAGAGTACTATATGATGAGCTACGACGTGACCCTTATAGTTTTCACCTATATGTTTGTTGCTGCTGAATCAGCAATGGTTTGACGCAATAGAAAAGCAAAGTTGATTGGTGAATCTGCCTTCAAGACCTCTATGGATATAGACAATGGAAATGAAGACATGCAATGATCAAAAAGTTTGATCATAAGTGAAAGGCGATGTCTAAAGTAGTTCCATGTGTTGTTCCAAAAGAGTCAATTTGCTTTTATTGCCAAAAGAAGGGGCATTGGAGACGAAGTTGCCCTATTTACCTAAGAGATCTAAGAGATGGGAGAGTCAAAAGTATGACTACGCTTTAGGTAAGAATCCACTATCTAACTCCATTAAGTTCCTATTCATTGATTCTTAATACATGATGTGATAAGATTGCATTTGAATGTTTTGAAGGATCGGTGAAAAGAAAGGAAACTTGATAAGAGAGCAAGATGAATCTAATCACAAGAGATGGATCTTGATCGCATGGACTTGAAGATTAGATCTTGAGCTTGGATAGTCATGATAGAGTTGTTAGAAATTTTCTTTTTACATAGTTTTCAATAGATTTTGCATTGTAAGGACAAATGTTTTTCCACTGCTTTTATAAATAAAATAAATTTTGTTTGACTTATTTATTTTGTTTACTTCCTTGCAATGAAATCGTTATGTGAAAATTGATGTTTGAATATTTCTACAACGAATGGATATGATTGTTAGTTATGTTATTTATGGAAATGTCAAGAATTTACCAAATAGGGAGAGTTTCTCATCGCCCAAGTTTCAATTGGACAGAAACTTGGAATCATGCAACGTGGATGCACGGTGAATGAGAAATTTCGTATTTGGAAATTGGACTAATTCATTGACAAGGTGTCAAGTGAAGGACTAGGAGATCGAGTACACAAAGTTGTGTGTTGATCAAGTTCACCATAAGAGTAACAAATATATTCGTCATGATTTACTAAAGGCTTAGTAAATATGATTACACTTACAAGATTAAGTGTAATTTTGAATTGATTAAAGGGTTTAGATCAATAGCAAAACGAATAAGAAGAATCAAGTAGGCAGAAAGATAAGAGTTTCTCCATTCTAAGAAGAAGGGAGAGTAGCTTTTATGCTTTATAATGTATCTTAATGATTAAGAACCATATCTCTATTGATCCTCTAAGTGAATCTTAGTACAATTGTATGTCTAAGAAGAGGAATCAAAGATTGAAGAAATGGTCAAATCAAGAAGTCAATCATACTTCGTTTCAATAACAAGTCTTAAAGTTAAGATTGTGACATGTGAGTGAAAAGTATTAAAGGTTTATAACATTCGTCAAATGTGGAAAGTTGTGATGTCTTGGATAAGACAAAAGACCTACTAGGACCAATTTGTGAAGAGTTTTGATAAAAACTACACTAACTCTTGAATATTTGTTTGTCAAGAAATGTTTATTGACAAAAGAATCTTATATGTCAAGGAGTCAGTGGGAGTCTTAATGGTGTTGAAAGGGTTCAAGAACAAATCAAATAAACCTTATTGATCATCACTAGCACACGAGTTGAGGTTTACAACCTATCGTGAAGACATTATTTTGTTTCTGTGCCAATCCAATCGAGTTAATTATGCATGTGAGTCCTATGAGTTCTTATTTGAATGCATAAAAGGCAAGGACCTTGATCAATGGAAAGTACATTGATAGGAAAAGGTAAGCTACTTAACTACTTGGAAGACGTGGTGGGCAGCTGTGCTACCATAAGGCAAGAAATCAAGATTAAGAAAGTTCGATCCATATGAGTTTGAATTTGTCGAAAACTTTGGTTTTTAACAAATTCACATGGATAGGAACACATACACCGTTTAAATCTAAGTGTCATAAGATTTCCTCCTTCATGAAAATGATTGTGAGAAAATGCCTTCACTAAGAAAGATTTTAAAAGATAGTGATTGTAAAATTGCATTCTCGAATTCGATCATGGTTACGGCATCCCTTTCCATAATTTGAATTGTGAGGTTTGGCAATTTGTCTTAATTGTTAAGACACAAATATAAACTATCCAAGGCAAAAGTGTATAAGTTCAAGAAGTCTTGATAAAAGATTATCAAAGCACTAAGTATTAGAAACATGAACTTAAGAAATTCAATAAGTATTGTTTTTTTGAAAGTTAAGATGTTTATAAATACATGTCGAAGCTAGTGGGAGCATAAGTGTTATGTTTTAAAATAATCATCATGATAGTGGGAGCATAAATGTTATGATTGTATGATTATTAAGGCACGTATTGCATAGTTGGCAATATTAATTATAGAAAACAAGAGTCATACTTTGCAAAGTTGTAAGAGTTGAAAGGTTGTTTTGCTATAATTAAGGGAGAGAATATTATGCTTCATTTCAAATCTAAAGGATTAGGTTGTGGAATGTTAATAAATTTAGTCAAGGGTACATAGTGTGTTCTTAAAGTTTCGATTATGATTACGGCATTCCTCTTCACAATTCGAATTTTGAGAACATAGCAAATAAAACATTTTGCGTCGTGTCCCATACGCTTCGAGTATAGGATCGATTGCAAATGATTTAAT
This sequence comes from Lactuca saligna, assembly GCF_052625555.1. Lineage (NCBI taxonomy): Eukaryota > Viridiplantae > Streptophyta > Magnoliopsida > Asterales > Asteraceae > Lactuca > Lactuca saligna. The sequence continues at coordinate 93,472,057 of NC_136420.1, forward strand.
GTTTGACCATTCTAAAATTTTCCAAATGTCTAGTGCATTTAGAGGGAAAAGGGACTAGAATTGGTTTTGACTAAAATAATTAAACAACTATCAAAGGACAATCCAAAGTTCGACTAGGATTGGTCGCTTGTGAAGTAGTTGGAAGTATAGTATTGGAAATTATGGAAATGTTTCCATATTGGATGGACAATATCGACATAATTACGAATAGATAAGATTCTATTAAGAATGAGTTGTCATATGGAAAATATGGAAGCGTGTCCATATTGGGAAGTAAATATTGAAAATCTATGACTAGAATAGAAACCTTTATGCAAAAGGATGTTCAAAGGAATGTACTTTGAGAGAGAGACATCATATCTAAGGAATTGTCTAGTAACAATCTACGTTAGAGGAATTTGTAATATCATTGGCAATAGTCTTTGAGACTTTGGTGTAGTGACATTACAAAAGGATCATTGCATAAAGTGTTAGAATCTAGTATATTCTATAAGTAATAAGAATTTGATATTCTTACACTTAAGAAAATGGATTTGGAGTTGTAAAATGAGAATGATTGGAAATGTGTTCAATTTGTCTATTTCACAAAAGTAAGAACCATAGGTAAACATTGTGTGCATGCTAGGAGCATGGGACAAGTGTTGGAATTCAAGTAAAAAGTTGATTACCCGAAACAACAAATAATGAGTAATCGATATGGTGATAAATAAAATGTGTTTTGTTTATACTCAAAGGTTTGAGGCCATATGGGATTAGTATTATTCTTGTGTTTCACCTTGCATGTTTTGACTTCCAGAATAATTGAGTTTATTAAGAATAATCGAATTATTCAAATGGGCCACAGTCGTTCATATGTTGGAAGTAGATATGAATGAAGACTGTCATGAATTGGTGTGTGGATTGTCTAAAAGAGTATTAGACATAAGCAAATGTTTGCTGCAACGTTCATGAGTGCTTATGAATATGATTTGAGCATTGGATTAAACCCACGCTCACTTGGATCACTTCATGAATTGTATTACGAGTGATTAGTGAGACGATAACATCTTATATTCTTGAAACCGAGATGTGTGAGTTGTATCTTGCTGATCGGTTGCACATTGATAATATGTAAACGCACCAGTAACTTGGTGTTATAAAACATATTGTTGTGTGTAATTCGATGAGTGAGTGCAAGCGAGCATTGTATCAAAGTTTATCCGTTCCTTTTATCCAAGGTAGGATAAAAGCGATATCTTTGGGCCCCTCGATGGTTTAGTGATGACATACGTAAATGCTCGGCCGGGCTAGGGCTAATTTGATTTGTTCAATTAGTCTGTTGTCATAAATCAGAAATCGAGAAGTAGTACAAAGAGAATGATTAGAAATCATATCTCAGACAATATCTAGAATGGAGGAATATATGATCCCTTATCTAAGGACACGCGTATCTGATATGATCAGAGTTGACAGCGGCTTTGGAAAGCTACGATTGCAGATCAGGATCTGAAGTCATACGCAGAATAGTTGTTAGACTTATCCAAGTGGGAGACTGTTGGATTAGTGTCTAAGTCCATAACTATTTTGGTATGTACTTGACCCGATGGTGCATGGTCCTTTTGGGTTGCCTTCACCAAAGCAACTTGATAGGACGAATTATGGAGAGTAAGGATTAAATATGATTTATTAATATATTATGGGAATAATATATTAAAGGAGAAATCATATTGTTTAATTAATATTAGTCAATAATTAATTGGTAATTAGTTTTGTGACTAAAAGAGATTAATTAAACTTAAGGGACTGGAATTGTAATTATAAGATAATTATAATTTGGGCCATGGATTGCCTTGTATCAAGGGTTGGACGAATTCTATGGGGAAGCCCATAAGGAAATCGTCCAAGGGCTTGATTAAAAGGAGTCTATGGGTTGCTTAGGGCTTAAGCATCCAAATTAGGGTTTCCTTGTTGGATAACCCTAATAGCCCAACTATATAAAGACCCCTTAAGGCTCAAAAACGTGGCTAAGCTTCTTGTAAGGGTTTCTACACGTTTTTGGCAGCCTCCATCCTTTCTCCTATTCATCCTCTTGCTTATGGTTTTTGTGAACCATTAGAGGAGTGACACTTGTGACTCTAAGCCTTCCAAAGTCAATTCAAGGAGATTTGTGATTGTTATTGCTACATAACAATCAAGGTAACACTATAAACTTATTCTCATGTTAATATGATTATATGTATGCTAGAATTAGAGTTTATAGTCTTGGATTCAAAGCATGTACAATAGAGAAACCTAGATCCAAGCATTAGGGTTTGTATGAGCACATAGGATGTCTTATGACAAAAACCCATCACTTTTTGACTAATAACATTATTCATGGATTAAACATGTTAATATAGAACAAAACAAGTATTGATGTTTTGATCATATCCTAGTATATCAAAACTTTATATAATAGGTGTTGTCTTAGTGTTCGAATATCCAAATACTAAATCCAAATCAAAATCCCATTTAAAGAATAATAAAGCCTTAGAGCTAAAGTGTGACCTTTCATACTTAGCTCAAATGAAGGATTTTATTAATGGGTTTGATTAACCTTAATTTTAGTAAATTCTACGAATACTATCATCTCCATATTTGACTTTACTCTAGATATAGTTAAATATCTTGGAGAATAAGATTGGTGTTCTTTCGTGACATAGAGTCTCTTAGCTTGATTAACTATACTCTCAAAGTCACAAAGATTTCTATGTGATCCTTGAATGGTAGAAATTATCATAGTTTTTCAATGAACTCGTTCATCTAATCATATTTGATTTCAACTTCTAAATTAGTGTATTCTTATTTTGTAGTATATTCTATCATTATGTTTTTCTTGGACCACATTTAAACTAAACTAACTCTTCATTTCATAATGAAGTCATAATCCACTTATAATTCATAATTATCTATATTTTTTTAGAAATCGGAATCCTACGTAGCTCTTTACATGAAGATTTTATTAATTAATTATCACATATACATTCTATTAGTTCTTCTAAAGTACTCTTAGAATGTTCCTATAGTCATCTTGTGACTTAACCATGTATTCAATTGGTCTATTATGATGTGCTCATAGAATGATCATATACCAGGTCTTATGCATAATATAGCATAAATGACAGATTCATTTTCTAACTAAATCGAATATAAATCATTTCATCTAGTTTAAGCCTATGAGCTAGGTCCTTTTGAGTCTGGCTCAAACTGAGTGCCATGTGACAATGCCAAGATTCCTCTAAAGGAATTTTGTGTCTTGATCTCTTTCAAGATATTGTCCATATATACATAAAGATATAAAGCTATTGGCATTCATTTTAACTATCTCTATAGATTTTACATTCCAAGAATGTATCTTGTCATTTCTAAGTTTCTCATCTTAGGAAAACATCTCGAGTCAAAGTGAAAAGTCATGGCATGGTCAGAATGTATATTATCATGATTACGTATGTCTCATTCATACAGGATTAGGAATGTCACTATTCTCCAACTAGTTCTTTCGTAGACACACATTTTCTATTCATTTTGATATAAAAGCATACATTTTCGTTTTATATTAAAATGATGATTGCAACCTTGAGATTTTTACTTTATATCCACAAGTGGATCTCAAGCTTTACACATTTTGCTAGGATAACATGGATTCAAAAAACATCAAAGCTAATCTATATCAATGTCTTCTAGTAGATGTCAATAAAGAAAAGCGGTATTTCTTGAAATATATTTCCTATATGTCATATTACGAATATGAATTTATTGTAAATAATATCCTTGTTGGTATAATCATATTTACTTTTGAAAACAGTTTGATCATAGTCAATTTCATGAGTATGATGAGGAACATAGTCAATGACACGAGCACAAGAAAATCCTTTTACAACAAGCCATGCTTTAAATATGTATAGTTATCCTTGTAACATATTCTTTCTAGAAGAATCACTTACTTCTTATAGTCTGGCTATAGGAAGGAAGTTTAATCAAGACCATACTTGATTATTATACATAGTTTCCGTCTCATGTTCATGACTCTAACTCATTTATCAGATTCAAGATCTAACATAACATCTTGGTAGTTGATGGATTTGTCATAACCCATCAAAAAAAGCTCATCAATGAGAGATTCCACATTTCTCAAGCCAAAGACAATTTCTACCACTAATGCGAAAAATTTGTGTTTGTGAATAGCTATTATTCAAGTTTAACAATATCTTGTTAAAACTAGTGTCAATTGTTACTACATTAGGCTATGGTTCTTGAGTTGCTTCAAGTTCCATGTACCTCCCACTTGCTTTTTCGTTAGAAACATGTTTTCTATTAACTTAGCTTTCCAAGAATAAGTGAACTTATTCTTGGTGGTTTTACATATAATAATCTAAGCCACATTTAGAGCATTATAAAAATATGTATTTAGTAGATTTTGGGTTTAGAAGTTTTAGACCAACATAGGCTTCAAATCCACAAAACACTTAAATAAGATATCGATGGAGCCTTTCCATACATAATCTTATGAAGAAAATGTTTTATCTACTTATTAGTTGGTATTGTACTCAAGGTACAGTTGATGGTGTTCTAGTTTTATCCCAAGGATATAAAAGGAGGTCATTTCTACCAATTAGAAAGTAAATTATACCAAGCAAGATTTAATTCATTCTTTATTGTTTTTAAGGCTTTAGATAGTTCTTACCAGTTTGTACTTCAACTTTATATTTGAAACCTTCAACAAAGATTTCACAATTATGTTTTAACATGTAAAATATAATTTATAACTACTATAGCTGTTAATAGTGTTGATTTGGTATCTTATGCCAAATCTTAGACATTCATTAGAAAGAAGTCATACATCATAGTGTATACTCCCTTAATAATTTATTTTCTCTACCACTTAGTTAAAATAACATTAGGAATCTTTAATATATAAATAGATCTCAGATATGTCAAATAAACAATATTATTTACCTTCAAAGATCCCTTTCTTGAAGTTGGAATATGTGAATGTCGTTTATATAATAAAGATAACAATGTCAAAGAGGAGTTTAATTTAAAACAAGTTTAAGTCAAAAATACTTTGCATATAGAACTTGTTATTTATAAAACATTGATATTTACTTTATAATTCTTATTAAGAGATCCAGTCTCATAAAAAGAATTTTAATCATTTCTGAATATGATGGTGATCGTTATGAAAAATGACTAAAGTAAATAGTTAATCATTCATAAATTAACTGAGACATATATTTAGACAAACTAAATTAAAGAAATACCATGTTCGAAAAAAAATACCTTGTTCGAAAAAAAAACATTGTTCTACAATACAAGTACATTATGCTCCTAGCATAATTAATAAACTAAACTTCGGGAGTGTACTTCCAACTTGATTGTGGTCAATTGGTTACTCTTTTATAAATATCTACAAGTCATTTACAAATATTATATTAACATTTAAGTATCAAGTACTTGAGTGTTATATGAAAAATAAGAGTTCTATGTAGTAGATACCTAAAGTACTAGTCTCTTCTGGACTTTCTTTCCAGATAATAGGAGAAGTTCCTCTTATAATGTCCAGTTTAATTATTCCTAATACTTCTCGGAAGTCGAGTATAATTATTCCTAGTTTTATTTTAGAAGCATCTATAGCATCACAGTGATGCCATTACTTGGCATCATGTTCAAGTCTATTTCTCAAAGCAAATAATTCATGACTAGGACCTTTAAATGTGTACAATTTCACATCTCTCACAAGATTGTCTCTTTAGACATGAACCTATTCATTGAAGTTGTATATATTAAATGTTATTGTTTTATTAATTTATTAAAGTAAATGAAACTTCATGGTAATGAGAATGGATTATTTGTCTACAAAATTTTAACAAAATTCATTTAGTATTTTCAATATTTAAACACTTTAATAATAAATACCCTTTTAGTTTCCAAAAACATTAATTATTAAAGTCTAGGATCCAAGTTGCAAAACAAATAAATGGTTAGGTATCCTTTATCGCAACCATTTGAATTCAACCCGGTAGATATCGAATATCAATTATATCTTACTATATAATTACTAGATTTATGAGATCGCTAATAACAAATTTGATTAGACATGATTGATCCCATCTATGCCTCATAACTCTCTTGCTTAGGTATCCTTTATAACAAAAGATTTTCGATCAAATCATCCAATTTTAAAATTTTATGTAATCGGCCTATAACTTGGTTATAGAAATCGCAAAGACACCTCGACCATCAAAAGATAACACTAAACGGTGTAACACCCTAAAAATCATGATAAAAATTTTCATTTTTTCAGTTTAAGTAAAACCATTGTCTCCAATCAAAAATCAAGTCAATAACCAAATATCCAATACTATATCCCATAATCAAAGTATCATGAAATCTCTAAAACATATCACCGAATGATGTGTACGATCACACCTTCGCCTTGCCTCGATCATCAGAAGTACCTGAAACATAACACTTAAACTGTAAGTCAAAGCTTAGTGAGTTCCCCAAAATACCCCACATAACAGAACATCTATAAACATGCACGATGGGTCCACAGTTATCAAATTGGATTAACATTAGGCTGGATTATCTCAACACAATCACTCATCGGACTGGAATGCCTCGGTCTGTTGGCTTATGCACATAAAAGTAAAGCCTCAACCCACAGTACACCATGTCGATATATGCAACCGATAAATTATATAACAACACACATAATCATCTAATCTACGGATAACTACATCATAGCAACATCCTACATAGTAGGATGTATGTAACGCCCGAGTTTCAGGGCTATTTGTCAATGTAATAGTCTAGGTCAACTCTTGTAACTCTTTTTGAAGTAATAAAGATGAAATAGTTGATTATTATGTGAATTATGTGTGTTTATGTGTTTATTATTTAATTATAAATGTATAATTAATAAAGAATAAAAATGAGCGTCAAAATTAAAGTGTGAGATAATCCTGATATCTCTAAATAAAGTTGTAGAATATGTCTCAAGGTTTCCGTACATATATAGAACGCCGAAATCCGAGTTATAACGAAGAAGTTATGACCCGTCAAAGTTTCGCGACAGAACCGGCACGATACCGGAAAGCGTAAATAGTGAATTTAAAATAGAGCGAGATTTAGCCTTAGCGATCTAAACGAAAGTCGTAGAATATGTTAAATTAAGAACATCGATAAAAAGAACGCCCAAATCTGACTTCGTATGAAGAAGTTAAGATTTTTTGAAGTTTCGGAATACCAGTGTACAACCCGAAATTCGAATATTAGATCGAGTGATTTTTAGCCGACACGATCTAAATGAGAATCGAAGATCTCGTTAAGAGTAGCGTAACAAGAAAAAGATGGGTGAAAACGGATGTCGGATGAAGAAGTTATAAGGATTTAACGGACCAATCCTATCCCGGCACGTTGATAATATAAAATTTAAAATCGAAGCAAAATTAGCTGACGAAGTCTAAACGAAAGTTGTAGAGTACGTTCCCAACTTCGTGTGGATATAAAGAATGTCAAAAACGGAGCTCGTATGTGAAAGTTATGATTTTTAGAAGTCGGGAATGCAATTTGCGAAGGCTGACAAGGAATTGATGACATGGCGCGTTGTGGGCCGTCCATCGCTGATCAGATCTAGCCTCGGATGAAGGACACGTCGTCCTCGCTTACGCCCCGCGTCCGAAGCCAGTACGCCCCGCGTACCCTCGCCCTTATCTCTTCCGGAGTGCATGCCAGCTGGTCCGAGGTGGTACTCTTATCCGATGGTTACGCCCTGCATAGGGTCCGAGGTACGCCCAGCGTACCGAGGCCCTCGCGGCTATAAAAGGAGGTCGAGGCTGCCTCCATTTTTCACACCTTTCCACATTCTTTCTCTCACTACTTTCTCTCTCTACAACACCAAACCACCCCTAAGCTCTAGTTAAACCCCTAGCACCCTAGGGAAGCCCCGAGGCTCCCGGAGTCCCGAGAAAAAGGAGTTTTTCGGTTTCGAAACGCTGCTCCAATTAAAGTTCCGGTTTTAGATAAAATTCGCTGTAAGTGTGCTACGCTTACGCAATTTTTAATATAGCTTTCAAATAATGTACTGTTTATACTTTTGATCTGTACGAACATGACATCCCGAGTCTTTTAATGAAATACATTTCTATGGAAATGCTTTTGATAAATCTTTATCATATTATTGTTTTGGGACAAATTCCGCAACCCTTTTATTAAAAGATAACTCTGATTTTGAAATAAAGTATAAACAAAACCAGTCTTTTCTGACCGTGATTTTGGGGATGTCACAGTTGGTATCAGAGCATTAGTTTAAGCGAACTAGGAATTTGTAGGATTTCTAGACTTAAACTTAGAATGCTAAGCGCTGATTGTGAGGTGTGAGTACTAGCTTATTTTAGGAATTGTGCCTAAAATGCTTTTATGTGCTAAATGCTTTATGCATGATATGCTGTTATTTTGTTCGGATCTATGGTCTGTTGCCGACCGGATCTGGAAACCTTATGTGTTTAGGATTCTAAACGTACGACTACGATATTAGAAATAGCATGTAAACGTTTCGGAGTGATAAGGACGATTTAAACGTCTATCCTAAATAAAGATTTAAATTCACCTTATTCGGTGTATAGATCAAGATGGCAAGGACCCGTAGCGGAAATGTGAATGCAAATGGGAACAGAAACCAACCCCCAGTAATTGAACAGATACCCGTTGTGGTAGCCGCTGCTGAGCCAGTAACAATGGCCGTAGTGCAAGCGATGATCCAGACGATGTTGGATCGTCAAATGGAGGAAACCAGAATCTTGCTCCAACAAAATCGAGAGGAAGCAACTATTCAGATCGAACAGCCCGAGTGGAACGAAGGGAAGACTAAGGAGGGAAACTACAGTGGGACTGTTGGTCAAGCCAACCCACCAATAGTTCAACAAAACAACCAGGGTGACGAAGTCGAGAGGAATGGATGCAAGTACAAGGATTTTCTGACTTGCAAGCCATCGACTTTCACGGGAAAGGAAGATCCAATCGGGGTCATGTATTGGATCTCGGAGATGGAGTTAGCTTTCATGACGTGCGGTTGCAGAGGAAAGCTACAGACCACGTTTGCAGTGCATCAGTTTCGAGGAGGCGTTGTACATTGGTGGAATACCTTGGGGAAGACTTTAAGCCCCAACAACCCCTGCAACTGACATGGGCAGAATTTCTGGTGCAATTCAAACGAAAGTACTGCTCAGCCCAAAACCTGCTAGAGTTAGAGAACCAGTTTCTAACCCTGAAGAAGGGAAGCATGTCAATCGATGAATCATGGGCAGAATTTCTGGTGCAATTCAAACGAAAGTACTGCTCAGCCCAAAACCTGCTAGAGTTAGAGAACCAGTTTCTAACCCTGAAGAAGGGAAGCATGTCAATCGATGAATACACGAACAATTTCACAGAAAAGATGGAGTTTGCTTTGCGTCTTGTTCCGGATGAGCTAACAAAAATTGATAAGTACGCAAAGGGACTTTCATGGGAGTACGCGGTGCCAGTGCGTTAGGCACCTACTTTGGAGGCAACTATCTGGGCTGCCAGGTCCGTGGAGGACATGATTAAGGGAAGAGCTGCCAGCAAAATCGAGGTTGGTGAGAAACGGAAGTTCGATGGATCCTCAAAGTCCAACAAGAAGAGTAGATTCTCGAAATCTGGTTCGAGAGGAGGAGGATCAGAAGCAAAGTGGTGTGACAAGTGCAAGAAGAAGCACTCTGGGAAGTATGATGGAGGGGTCACTTGTTACAAATGCGGAAAGCCTGGGCACTATGCCAATACATGCACCCTCAACCAGAAGGCCTGTTATGGGTGTAATGAAGAAGGGTACATTTTGAAGGACTGCCCGAAGAAGAAGGAGGAAGGAAGACCCAACATACCACCAAAGCCGAAGGCGAGAGCCTTCCAGATGACGCTCAAGGCTGCAAAGGAGGCAGCAGACATCGCTTCAGGTACCTTTCTTGTAAATGGTTTGCCTGCAAATATACTATTTGATTCCGGAGCCAACTACTCCTTTGTGTCGCATAAATTTGGTGCGAAATTAGCATTGCCTGTAGAAAAACTAGATAATGCCCTGATTGTAGAAGTTGCCAGTGGCAAATTCATACCTGTTAGTAATCGTATTAGGAACATCGTCATTGACTTAAACTGAAACGAATTCCATGAGGAACTATTACCCATAGAGTTCAACGGTTTCGACATCGTTTTGGGTATGGATTGGCTTAGCGCCAACGATGCCGAGATATTATGCTGAAAGAAGATAGTAAGGGTGAACCCACCCGGAAAGGAATCATTTATGGTGTACGGGGATAAACGCAGAGTGAATTCTGGAATCATCTCCCTGATGAAAGCCAGGAAATGTTTGTCCAAGGGATGTGCATCGTACTTGGCATTCGTAATCGATGCTAAGAAGGAGAAGAAAGAGGTGCATAATATATACCGGTTGGGTGTGATTATCCGGAAGTCTTTCCCGAAGATCTTCCCGGATTACCACCTGACAGGCAAGTGGAGTTTTGTATAGACTTATTACCAGGAACAACACCGATAGCAAAGGCACCTTACCGATTAGCACCGACGGAGATGAAGGAGCTCATGACGCAACTTCAGGAGCTGTTGGACAATGGTTTCATTCGACCTAGTTCATCACCCTGGGGAGCTCTGATGTTATTCGTAAAGAAGAAGGACAGAAGCATGAGGATGTGCATAGACTACCGAGAGCTGAATAAGGCAACGGTGAAGAACAAGTATCCATTGCCGAGGATTGATGACCTATTCGATCAGCTGCAAGGTTCGAGCTACTTCTCAAAGATCGATCTTAGGTCAGGATATCATTAGCTGAATGTGAGAGAGCAGGACATTGAGAAGACTGCATTCAGAACAAGATATGGACACTACGAGTTCTTGGTTATGTCATTCGGACTAACCAATGCTCCCGCAGCATTCATGGATTTGATGAATAGGGTTTGTAAACCATTCCTCGATAAATCTGTGATAGTGTTCATCGATGACATTCTCATCTACTCGAAAAGCCAGGAGGAGCATGGCAAGCATCTACGAGAAGTGTTGGAGGTGTTAAAGAAGGAGAAGCTTTTTGCAAAGTTCTCCAAATGCGACTTTTGGATACGGGAAGTCCAATTCTTGGGTCATGTTGTTAGCCAAGAGGGAATAATGGTTGACCCCGCCAAGATCGAGGTTGTAATGAAGTGGGAACGTCCGAAGAGTCCCACGGAGATTCGAAGCTTTCTAGGATTAGCCGGATATTACCGACGATTTATCCAAGGCTTTTCTTCGATAGCTGTTCCATTAACAGCTTTGACCCATAAAGGAGCTACGTATACATGGAGTGAGAAACACGATGAGGCGTTCGAGAAGCTAAAGAAGAAGTTATGTGAAGCACCGATACTTTCTCTACCTGATGGAGTCGAAGATTTTGCGGTTTACAGTGATGCATCTGGAGTCGGGTTGGGTTGTGTTCTGACCCAAAGAGAAAAGGTGATAGCATACGCATCTCGACAATTGAAAGAGCACGAAAAGAACTACCCCACTCATGATCTGGAGTTGGCAGCGATAGTATTCGACTTAAAGATATGGAGGCATTACCTCTACGGCACGAAGTGCAAGCTCTTCACTGATCATAAGAGTCTCCAGTATCTCTTTAATTAGAAGGAGTTGAACATGAGGCAACAACGTTGGCTAGAACTTCTCAAGGACTACGACTGTGAGATACTATACCACCCGGGTAAAGCAAATATTGTTGCTGATGCTCTCAGTCGGAAAGTCAATCTTGAAAGGAAAAGGCCAAGAGCGTTAAGAATTGAAGTCGTCTCGACAATTGTGGAAAGTATCAGGAAAGCTCAAGAAGAAGCTTTAGGGAAGAATGACCGAAAGGAAGAACGTTTGGGGAAAACGTTAGTATTCGGAACAAACAATCGAGGACTGAAGGTATTCCAAGATCGAATCTAGGTACCTAAGACGGGAGGAATAAGAGATCTTCTAATGGAAGAAGCACACAAGACCATGTACTCAATTCATCCCGGTAGCACTAAAATGTATAGGGACCTAAAACCCTACTACTGGTGGCCGACGATGAAGTTCGATGTTGCGAAGTATGTGGCCGAGTGCGTAACATGTGCGAGGGTTAAGGCATAACATCAAAAACCGTATGGGAGTTTAGAACCCTTACATGTACCCATGGGTAAATGGGAAGACATCACCATGGATTTTGTGACTAAATTGCCCAGAACGAAGAACGGACACGACATGATTTGGGTAGTCGTGGATCGTTTCACCAAGAGTGCACACTTCATAGCCGCCAACGAGAAGTGGTCTATGGATAAGCTCGCAAATGCTTACGTTAAGGAAATTGTAAGACTTCACGGTGTCCCTCTTACGATTGTGTCAGATCGTGATAGTCGTTTCACGTCGAGGTTTTGGAGGAGTCTTCAAGAGGAATTGGGTATGAAATTATGTTTGAGTACTGCCTACCATCCGCAAACTAATGGTCAGAGCGAAATAACGATTCAGATGCTGGAAGATATGCTGAGAGCATGTACCCTCGAATTCCAAGGGAATTGGGACGAGCACTTACCTCTAGTAGAATTGTCCTAAAACAATAGTTTTCACTCGAGCATCAAGATGGCACCTTATCAAGCCTTGTATGGATAGAAGTGTCGTACGCCGTCTTGTTGGCTTGAAGCCAGAGAGAAGCAGTTTATGGGCCCCGAGATAGTCCATCAGACTGCTAAGAAATTGAAGGTGATTAGGGAAAGAATGTTAGCAGCCCAGGATCGTCAGAAGAGCTATGCCGACAAGAAAAGACGACAGATAACCTTCGAAGCTGGGGATTTCTTTTTTTTTTTTAAGTCTCACCGTGGAAGGGACTTATACGATTTGGGAAACGAGGAAAGTTGAGTCCAAGGTTTATTGGACCGTTCAAAGTTCTTCAGAAGATTGGGAATCAAGCTTACAAGCTGGAATTGCCCGAAGAACTCAATGGTATTCATAACACCTTCCATGTGTGTTATTGGAGGAAATTCATGGGAGATGTTCCCGATATAATTCCAATCTCAGAGTTAAAGATGGATGAGAATAAAAGGCTGATCGAAGAGCCTGAGGCAATTATTGACCGTAAGACTAAGAAGTTACGACGCAAGATGGTCGACCTAGTGCTAGTCCGATGGAAACATTCGAATGGGCCGAATCTCACTTGGGAAACAGAGGATGACATGATGAGTCGCTATCCACATCTGTTTGTTGATGCATGATTCCGGGACAGAATCATCCTAAGGGGGAGAGAATTGTAACGCCCGGGTTTCAGGGCTAAGCCTTTTTGTCAATGTAATAGTCTAGGTCAACTCTTGTAACTCTTTTTGAAGTAATAAAGTTGAAATAGTTGAGTATTATGTGAATTATGTGTGTTTATGTGTTTATTATTTAATTATAAATGTATAATTAATAAAGAATAAAAATGAGCGTCAAAATTAAAGTGTGAGATAATCCTAATATCTCTGCATAAAGTTGTAGAATATATCTCAAGGTTTCCGTACATATAAAGAACGCCGAAATCCGAGTTATAACGAAGAAGTTATGACCCGTCAAAGTTTCGCGACAGAACCGGCACGATACCGGAAAGTGTAAATACAGAATTTACAATAGAGCGAGATTTTGCCTTAGCGATCTAAACGAAAGTCGTAGAATATGTTAAATTAAGAACATCGATAAAAAGAACGCCCAAATCTGACTTCGTATGAAGAAGTTACGATTTTTTGAAGTTTCGGAATACCAGTGTACAACCCGAAATTCGAATATTAGATCGAGTGATTTTTAGCCGACACGATCTAAATGAGAATCGAAGATCTCGTTAAGAGTAGCGTAACAAGAAAAAAATGGGCGAAAACGGATGTCGGATGAAGAAGTTATAAGGATTTAACGGACCAATCCTATCCCGGCTTGTTGATAATATAAAATTTAAAATCGAAGCAAAATTAGCTGACAAAGTCTAAACGAAAGTTGTAGAGTACGTTCCCAACTTCGCGTGGATATAAAGAACGTCAAAAACGGAGCTCGTATGTGAAAGTTATGATTTTTAGAAGTTGGGAATGCAATTTGCGAAGGCTGACAAGGAATTGATGACATGGCGTGTTGTGGGCCGTCCATCGCTGATCAGATCTAGCCTCGGATGAAGGACACGTCGTCCTCGCTTACGCCCCGCGTCCGAAGCCAGTACGCCCCACGTACCCTCGCCCTTATCTCTTCCGAAGTGCATGCCAGCTGGTCCGAGGTGGTACTCTTATCCGATGGTTACGCCCTGCGTAGGGTCCGAGGTACGCCCAACATACCGAGGCCCTCGCGGCTATAAAAGGAGGTCGAGGCTGCCTCCATTTTTCACACCTTTCCACCTTCTTTCTCTCACTACTTTCTCTCTCTACAACACCAAACCACCCCTAAGCTCTAGTTAAACCCCTAGCACCCTAGGGAAGCCCCGAGGCTCCCGGAGTCCCGAGAAAAAGGAGTTTTTCGGTTTCGAAACGCTGCTCCAATTAAAGTTCCGGTTTTAGATAAAATTCGCTGTAAGTGTGCTACGCTTACGCAATTTTTAATATAGCTTTCAAATAATTATAGGAATGTTATTAGGTCCTTAAAATAATTATTTGGGCTATTATTATGAGATATATCGAGTATTATTAACGCTTAATAATACTCGGACTAATTAATTTGTCGCGGTTATCGTTAAACTAAACCCTAGTGGTATCGATACTAGGTTTTATCGAAGGAATATCATTTTGAGAGTATCGAAGCGCTATCCGAGTGCTGAGTCACCACCTAATCAAGTGAGTGCATAGTTACTTTCATCTTACACATAGATATGAAGTATTTTATATATTACATGCTATGTGTGCATATTATCTGTATACTTGTTATCTATGTTGGATGAATGTTTTTATACAAGTTTTAAATGATTTAAACTGTATATGTATTTTATATCTACAAAAATGTTGGGGTAAAACATGGGTAGATGTAATAAGACGATGTGCGATAAAATGATGAGAGGCCTCAATGTTGTTGTTGTTGATCCAGTCATCTAGTGGAGTATAGATGATGACCACGGACTCTTCTAGACAGTC
The DNA here is from genome assembly GCF_052625555.1 of Lactuca saligna. Classification (NCBI taxonomy): domain Eukaryota; kingdom Viridiplantae; phylum Streptophyta; class Magnoliopsida; order Asterales; family Asteraceae; genus Lactuca; species Lactuca saligna. The sequence goes on from NC_136420.1 coordinate 93,487,218, forward strand.
CAGTTGAACACTAGCAGGCTCGCAACCTGTAGGTGTTGTGAACGATGTGTTCACCGGTGTACTCCATCTCCCACATGGTTGCCTATTAGGACATTTATTGCTGAGGAATCCCCTTAGCAGTAGTGTCCGTCCCGATGATGATCCTTAGGCTAGGTCCCTTATGATAGGTGTTTAGGGACGTAAAGTGAGGATAACGGGAATGGGTAATCGGGTTATTGTTGATTGATGAAATTAATAAACTTATTTATTGTGGGTTGAAAACCCTATGTGCTCACTAGGCTCCCAAGTCTGACCCACTCAGTTTTATGTATTACAGGTAGTGGCGCGTGAGCATAGGTGTGATGTTTTGGACGAGGGATTACGGATATAGGCCTGTAGATATGAAATAATGTAGTAAGGCTTATATTGTACTGTTTATACTTTTGATCTGTACGAACATGACATCCCGAGTCTTTTAATGAAATACATTTCTATGGAAATGCTTTTGATAAATCTTTATCATATTATTGTTTTGGGACAAATTCCGCAACCCTTTTATTAAAAGATAACTCTGATTTTGAAATAAAGTATAAACAAAACCGGTCTTTTCTGGCCGTGATTTTGGGGATGTCACAATGTATAACCTAGTGGGCTGGCATTGGTGACTTCGACCGGTCAACTATACAATAAATAGTGATCTGACTCAAACTAGTACTCAAAATACCTAAAATGTACCTAAGTTAAACTTGGTTAAAATCCTAGTCAAAGTCAAAGTCAAAGTCAAAAACTCAAAAGTTAAAGGAAAGTCAATGCAGGATAAGTATTCCCTGTGTACTCAATTACTACTATGCGCGTAGTTGTGATCCATTCAAAATATTGGGCCCTTAGCTAGTACTCGCAGCGTACCCCCTGGTAAGCACAACGTACTCAGCTTGACTCTACTTTTTCTTGTTAAATGCTTAATCCATTAAGATTTCACATCTAAAGGTTAGATCTTGACCCAAATATCATTTTATGTCATAATTTTTCCACCTTTATAACTTTCCTTGACTAAAAGTGATTGAAAAACCAAAACCCTAACTCAAATACTCAAACCAAACACCATAACTTTTGCATGGAGGGAAGAAAAGGACCAAGGTCACATTTTTATGGTTCTTATCACCTAAAACCATCTGAAAGGACAACTCTTCTGGTTTAGAGTAATCTATACTCATGAATAACAAAACTAAGGGTCCGAAATGCATAAAACTTAAGAACTAGCAAGATCCAAGGAAGACATTCATCAGGTTTCTAACTTTATAACTTCTAAAGGTTGCTTGTAAGGTGGAAGTTCCATATCTATAATTGATTGAAGCTTCCAAGATGATTCGACTATCTTCTTCTTCCTTAAAGAGCAAAAATACACACTATCAAGCCCAAAAATGCTCACATAATCGATTAGGGTTAGCAAGGGACGTTTTGAGGGTAGAGGCTAATAAAGGAAAAGTTTTTTAGGGGATAAGGATGTTTAAATAGTGCTCAAACCATAAAATTAGGGTTTTTCTCATTTGTCACGTACGCCCAACATACTCACATAAACACACGACTTCCTTTTAATGAGCTACACAAAGCGTACACCTCAAGTATGCTTGGCGTAACAACCAATTTGCAACATAAGTAAATTTCCAGGTCAAAAAGGAAAATAACCTATGTCTGGGTTTTACAATTATCCCCCACTGGAATAATACTTCGTACTCGAAGTCTGATGTTGTGAACAACTCAGGGTAGTGCTCACGCATCTCTGGATCAGGTTCCCAAGTCCATTCAGAACCCTTCCAATGTTGCAACTGAACTTTGACCAACGATATCGCCTTGTTGCGGCCTTCGTCTTTCTATCCAAATTTTCCACTGGCCTCTTAACATAATTTAGGTGATCATCAACCTAAATATCATCCAAAAGGACCACTGCTAAATCCTTATCCACACACATCCAAAGCCGAGAAACATGGAATGTGTTGTGAATATGACCGAACTCCTCAAGTAGATCCATTCGATAGATCACGTTGCCTACCCTGTCAACTACCTGAAATGGCTCGATGAATTGGGGCCCCAACGTGCTCCTCTTACTAATGCGTATTACACCCTTCCAGGGTGATACCTTCATTAAAACCATATTACCGATATGGAGCTCCAATTCGGATCGATGCCTGTTGGCATAACCCTTCTGCTGACTATGAGCTGTCTGGAACCTCTACCTGATCTACTAGACAAGCTTTGTCGTTTGAAAGACCGCCTTAGTCCTTCCTATAACCTTTTAGCTGACCTCCCCCAACAAACCGATGTACGAAACTTCCTCTCATAAAGAAGCTCAAAAGGTGGCACACCAGTACAGGATTGATAGTTGTTGTTGTAGGAAAAGGTAGCCAGATGAAGGTAGGAATCCCAACTCCCACCGAAATCCATAACACAAGCTCTCAATATATCCTCGAGAATCTAGATGGTCCGCTTACTCTAGCCATCAGTATGTGGATGGTAGGCGGTGCTCAAGAGCAATCTCGTACTCAGTTCCTCGTGGAACCTCTGCCAAAATTGAGAAATAGACCAAAAATATTGATCAGATAAAACTGGAACACCATGGATAGAAATAATATCGTACATATACATGTCGACCAATTTCTTGGTCGAGGAGCTCTCCCAAATAGCTAGAAAGTGAGCACTCTCGGCCCGACGATACATAATGACCCATGTAGCATCAAACCCCTTATCTTTCCTAGGTAACTTGCTAATAAAATCCATGATAATTTGTTCCCATTTCCACATGGGAACCTCCAAAGGCTGCAATTTGTTGTGCAGCCTCTGGTGCTCAGCCTTGACCATCCGACACGTCAAGAACCTCTCAACATACCAGGCTATCTCCCTTTTCATGCACGACCACCAATAAATAAGTCTCAAATCCTGATACATCTTTTCACATCCATTGTGAACCACCCTTCTTCTTTACAAAACAATGGTGCTCCCCAAGGCAAACTGCTAGGCTTTATAAACTGCTTGCCCAATATCTCCTAAAGCCGAGAGGACAACTCATCTCTGTCGATGCTAAGAGACATGGCACCTTAGCAATCGGGGCCACTCCAAGAACCAAATTAAGCCTAAAATCTACCTACCTCGCAGGAGACACACCGTGTAATTCCTACAGGAACATATCTAGAAAATATCTGACTATAGCCACATCCGAAACCGAAACCCCCTTCTCCACCTGAGTGTCAATCACATAGGCTAGATAACCTGAACATCCATGCTAAAGATATTGTTGAGCCCTGGCGGCTGATCAAAATCTGAACCAACTCTAGTACCCTCGCCATAAATAATCAATTCTCCCCTACTTGGGGTTCGAACCACCAGTTGTTGCCCTTCACTATCTATTATGGGACCAAACCTACTCAACCAATCAATCCCTACTATCACACATACATCCCCCATATGGATACAGATCAAATCGATCAGGTAAGATACCTCGAAAACCTCCAAGGTACAATCCCTGAAAATGCTCGATGTGGAAACCCTGTGATCGTTGGCAATGGAAACTCGCAACAGGCACTCCAACTCTCCATGAGACATATCAAAACTCCTACTAAAAGACTGAGACACAAAGGACCGACTCGCACCTAAGTCAAAAATCAGAAGAGCAGGCACGGAGTTCACTAAAATGGTACCAAAACGAAATACAATTATAAGCATACAATAAAATAAATTGACATAATCATAAATGAAAGCATACCAGTAACGACGTCTGGCGCCGCCCTGACCTCCTATGCCATGAGCTAGAAAGCACGACCTCAATCCCTCAGGGGCTTCGCCTTTCCCTGACGTCCATCCATGATTTGAAGTGTAGAATGTTCACTATTCGTATAAAACTGAATTGTCTAATTGGACAATTTGGATTGGATTATTTGGTTCGAACTTTTGGACTTTTGGATGGGTTTTCAATAAAACCAAATTATTATTTTAGATTTCAAATTGATTACGTTTTATATAGTTAAAACCGAATAAGAGCTTATTGTTATTATTATTATTATTATTATTATTATTATTATTATTATTATTATGTGTATATATATATATATATATATATGTGTGTGTGTGTGTGTGTGTGTATATATATATATATATATATATATGATTCAAATATACATCTTTTAGTTATTTATTAATTTGCTAAAATGTATTTTTAAATAGATCAGAAAGTATTATCCAATAAAATACTTCAATGTATACTTTTCAATAGCTTTTTATCCAGAAAATATTGAATTATAATACATTTTTTTAATAGTTTTTCATAATTTTAATTCTCACCAAGCATTTTATTTTAAAATTGATTAATATTATGTTATAAATATTTTTAAATCTCCCGCTTCTTGAAAACCGAATTGTAAAAATCGATCTAACCGAATTGTAATCTGATTGGTTCGTACCAAATTTTAGTTTATTTTTTACTATTCAAATTCATGTTTTGAAAAACAAAAATAATTTGGATTCCCCTTATTGGATCGGATCAAACCGATTCATCCAAACGAATACCCTTACAACCTACTCACAATGGTAACAAATCCTGGTGCTCACTAACACGGCCTGTTGATGACAATATCTAGCAATATGGCCCTCCCAGCCACATTTGTGGCACCCTGAAACTGATCGAAAAACACCCTCATGCGCCTTCCGAAACTTGATACAAGTGCAGCCCCTTTATCCTCCTGATCCAGCATCAGCGCACTTGAACCGCTTGGCTACAGGCTGTGACTGAACGGGAACCTACCTCTACTCCCGCGTCTCCATGTGGCATTCTAAAGCTTGGAGAGGGTATTGTAACACTGGGCAGACACAAACTGCCAAATATTAGTATTGAGCGTGCTCAAGTATCGTGTAATCTGTTCCTACTGTGTAGCATCATACTTAGGGTAGAAAACATTCGTCTTAGTAAACATCTTTCTGATCTTCGTTACTGATTCTATCATATACCTCAAATCCAGTACTCATGTGCCAACCTCTCCATCTCGACCAGGGGAACATACCTAGTATGAATCATCTATAAGAACTACTCCCAAGTAACAGTAGTCCTCTATTTAGGAGTATAAGAACTGGTCACCAGGTTTCACCAGTCCTTCACGCCTAGTCGAAGAAGGTTCAGGGTGTATTTGACTTTCCAGTCCTCTAGAGAGGAAAAGGTGAATAAACAGTCCTCCACATCTGATATACACCTCATAGAAATGACCAGGTCCTTGACTCCATCAAACTCTAGGGTGGCTTCATGTTGCGGAAATCCTGGTACTGGAATGAACCTCTCCCTTAAACCCCCGTAGGAGCAACAGTTGCGGTGGTTGCAACAATAGTAGCCTCGGACACAACAACGTACCATTCATCGAACAGATCAATCATCACGGTCTTGATAGACCAAAAAACCTTAAGGGTGGCACCCCGGATAGCATCAACCACCTCAGTGGTGATCAACTCGCGAATGTCATCGTCTGGAAAAACTGGCCTCTCTGAGCCTCCAGCTTCTAAATTAGATCCATTCATGTACACCATATTAAACATGAACCAAAAATATATCAGAAATTCCACAATTCATACTATTTCAATCATTATTGAACGACTGCACCCTCGATGTTCGTGACTTCCTTGTCACGCGTACGGGTCCTGTGGTTTCAGTAGTACGGGCTGATACTACCTTCCACACCTACCTGTATTTATCTCAAGGGTTCGTCACGTACTACCCGATTGCAAAGCTCAACAACTAGGATATGCATACACCCTATATTCACTCTCTCAAGAGGGGCTAATGAGTCCACAAGCTGGCCTACTTCAACCACACTCACTCTTGAAACTTCCACCAACCATGCAGCTGCTCGTACATGTTATCCATACATAACGCTTGATTCCATAGACAATCGAATACTTGATTCAACCTTAAGCCCACAATCAGACAAGGAACAGTAAATAAGGCTAAATTAAAAATTCTCAAGCTATAAAATCTTAGTGATGTACAAATATGATGCACACACTAAGAAACTGCAGTAATGATGTCAATTCCATTTAACATACAAGAAATTCTCTTAGGCTACCAAGCATCACACATCAGGCAACTCTATCATGTAATTCCTGAAGATCCTAGCCTACTACTAGCATGCAGTTCTATCATAATCATCATAAAAAAATAATTGTGTGGTTATCTTGGGGTATACTTTCTTGCTCCGGCTGATCGTACACATCTCATCCTTCTTTTGTTACATTTGAAAACATTTTTTTTAAATATAATTTTGAAAACAATTTTGAAATCAACTTTGCAAAACTTTACAGATCCTCATTTTGAGTCTGGAATCATACAAATGCTTATCCAATTCTCTCAAACCAAGGCTCTTATTGCAACTTGTAACATCCAAAAAATCACGATAAAATGTTTCATTTTTCAATTTAAGTAAAACCATTGTCTCCCAATCAAAACTCAAGTCAATAAACAAATATCTAATACAAATATATCAGAATCAAAGTATCATAACATCTCCAAAACATATCGCCAAAGGATGTGTACGATCACGCCTTTGCCTTGCCCTGATCATCAGAACCACCTGAAACATAACACTTAATATGTAAGCCAATCTTAGTGAGTTCCTCCAAAATACCCCACATAATATAACGTATAGAAACAAGCATGTTGGGTCCACAGTCATTGAACTGGATTACCCTTGGGCCCACAACTATCAGGATGGATTACTACAACATACTAATATCCTTCACACTAGGATACATAACCTAGTGGGTTGGCATTGGTGTCTTCGACCAACGAGTACAATAACCAAAACTCACCTCACATTCTAAAATGTAACCAAACATATCACTGCTCCAACTGTTGTCTCAACCGGTCACATATAACATAAACAATGACCTAAACTTTAAACTACTACTCAAAATACCCAAAATATCCCTAAGTAAAACTTGGTTAAAATCCTGGTCAAAGTCAAAGTCAAAAATTCAAAAGTTAAAGGAAAGTTAACACAAACCGAGTACGCCCTGCGTACTCAGTCACTATGTTGTGCGTAGTCACGATCCATCCAAAATGTGGGGCCCTTGGCTAGTACACGTAGCTTGGTATACCCAACGTACTCAGCCTGACTCTACCTTTTCTTGTTAAGTGCTTAATCCATTATAATTTCACACCTAATGTTTAGATCTTGACCCAAATATCATTCTAAGTCATAAAGTTTCCACCTTTATGATTTTCCTTGACTATAAGTGATCCAAAAACCAAAATCCTAACTCAACACTCAAACCAAACACCACAACTCTTGTATGCAGGGAAAAAAAGGACCAATATCACATTTTTATGGTTCTTAGCACCTAAAAACGTCTGAAAGGGTAGCTCTTATGTTTTAAAGTAATCCATACTCATGAATACCAAAACTTAGGGACCAAAATGCATAAAACTTAAGAACTAACAAGATCTAAGGAAGACATTCATCAAGTTTCTAACTATATACCTTTTGGAGGTTGCTTGTAAGGTGGAAGTTCTAGATCTATAATTGCTCGAAGCTTCCAAGATGATTCCACTACCTTCTTTTTCCTTCAAGAGCACAAATACACACTCTGAAGCTAAAAAAATGTTCACATAACGGATTAGGGTTAGCAAGGGACGTTTTGGGAGATGGAGGCTGATGAAGGAAAGGGGTTTGAGGGGATAAGGATGCTTAAATAATGCTCAAACCCAAAATTAGGGTTTTTCTCATTTGTCACATACGCCCAGCGTACTCGTGAGTATGTCCAACGTACTCAAATAAACACGTGAGTCTCTTTTAATTAGCTATGTGAAGCGTACATCCCAACTACGCTTCGCTTAAGGACCAATTTGCAACA